>NW_025767240.1:0-600000 GCF_003918875.1 Haliotis rubra
CCGTAGCAAGATATTCACCGATGACCTAGTTGCCCTACACATGAAGAAAAGCCACATAAAATTCAACCGGCCTCGATTTATCCAAACACCTGATGTACGACTTTTACTACAACGAGCTTAAGAAACAGTACGACGACAGGTGTGAAGTGCTGTACACTGACACGGATTCCCTGCTGATGGAGATTCGAACTGAGGACGTGTACAAGGACATGAAAAAACACCTCGATTTGTACGACACCAGCGACTACCCCAAGGACCATGCCATACACAGTACGGTAAATAAAAAGGTCCTAGGTAAGATGAAGGATGAGTGTGCCGGCACGCCCATAACCGAGTACATAGGTTAGACCTAAGATGTACTCCATACTGAAAGCCGACAATAGTGAGATCCGGAAGGCTAAGGGTGTTAAGAAGTACGTGGTTAAACAACACATCAAACACGCCAGATTCAAGGAAGCCCTGTTCAAGACCCGTACCTTTAGACATAAAATGAACACGCTTAGAAGTGATGGGCATAAGATATACGGACTGACTATAAACAAGACGTCCCTGTCACCTATGGACACTAAACGTTGGATAGCTATTGATGGGATAAATACATACGCGTACGGGCATGAGAAAATTGAACCAAGACATGTCACGGAACCAGAAAAAGTTTGAGGCTATTTACTATAGCCCGCGTGGGTACTGGAAAGGAGCTAGTGCTGTAGATAAGCTGGCTAAAATGGAGCGAGTACCCCCGGAGGAGGCCAAAGCGTGGCTTGAAAAACAAGTCCTATGGCAGATCTATTTACTGGCACCACGCTACGTGCCTAGAAGGAGGTTCGGTATTAACATACCTAATAGCGTTCACCAGGCCGACCTCCTATTCCTACCCCACGACAAGAGGTACAAGTATACCTTAACCGCAGTGGACGTAGCCAGTCGCTACAAGGAAGCCGAACCCTTGACTGCGAAAGATTCTGCCCAGGTAGCCAGAGGATTCGAACACATATACAAACGCAGCCCGCTGACGTGGCCAACAGAGCTGCAAGTTGACCCCGGGCGGGGGGTTCATGGGTGCCGTGTCACACCTGTTAGACAAACACGATACAAAGGTCAGGCGTGGCACGGTAGGGGCCCATCACAGCCAAGCCATAGTTGAGAGATTCAATAGGACTTTGGCTGAGCGCTTATTCGGGCATCAGTATGCGAGGGAGATGGCCACCCTGGGAAAACGATCGACAGAATGGGTCGCAAGGTTGCCTAAGGTGGTGTCGGCAATCAACCATGAAGTCACCCGTCTCACCGGCAAGAAACCGGTAGACGCTATCAAACTAAAATCAATAGTGGCAGAGTCGGCTGCTCCATTACGTGGAAAGGAGAAACAGATACCAGATAGGGCCCTAGTTAGGTATCTATACCAGCCTGGGGAACACGAGGGTGATAGCCGTAAGCGAGCCACTGACCCAATATCGTCAGTCAAAACTTACAACATAGATAAAGTGGACATGAAAGCCGACGAGCCTAACTTGTACTACTTGAGGGATGGGCCAGGGAGAGGGTTTGCAAGAGCGGAATTATTGTTCGTACCGTACGGCACAATGTTACCTCCTGTCAACACGGCATAGCGACACGATGATGCAATCCCAGGATACCAACCTACTTTAACCATGTCCCCGGTAGTTAAGCGGCGTGGACATGTGCAGTTCGTTTCCCGCTAGCGTCCCAAACTTTTTTATAGTAGGGGTAATGGTAGCAAGAGCTTTGGGAAATAAGGCTTTGCAGAGGCTTCTGTTGGACCTGGTCCAGAACCCCCATTGTATATACTACTCCACATGTCATCAGTGTTCATCACCTGAAACATGTCATACCACATATCATCTGTATTCATCACATGAAACATGTCATACCACACGTGATCAGTGTTCATCATATGAAACATGTCATCACCACATACATGAAATCATGTCATACCACACGTCATCAGTGTTCATCATGAAACATCTCACATTGTCATACCACATGTCATCAGTGTTCATCACATGAAACATGTCATACCACACGTCATCAGTGTTCATCACATGAAACATGTCATACCACATCATCAGTGTTCATCAGATGAAACATGTCATACCACATATCATCAGTGTTCATCACATGAAACATGTCATACCACATACACGTCATCAGTGTTCATCACATGAAACATGTCATACCACACGTCATCAGTGTTCATCACATGAAACATGTCATACCACACGTCATCAGTGTTCATCACATGAAACATGTCATATCACATGTCATCAGTGTTCATCACATGAAACATGTCATACTACATGTCATCAGTGTTCATCACCTGAAACATGTCATATCACATACATCTCATCACCATTCGTCACCTGAAACATATCATATTTTGTATGTTTTCACACTGACTTTAACGCGATATACGAACACTAACGAATTCATGTTCTCAACAACATTGTGCCCAGATATTCAAGCTGGCATTGTGTACAAGATTTTCAGAGCTGAAACTTGTGTGACCATTCAGTATTTAGTTTGAACCCATGGCACCATGTATGAATAAGTGAAAACATTAGCATAAGTTATGTCCTTATGATTACGTCATCTGAACGGGGGCCGGTAGTGTCTCAAGCACACAATGTTTCTTGCATATTTTGTTTCCTGAAGTTTGTGACGCATTTATTGCAGACTTCGCGATTTTCTGGGTTTGTTTTGTTTGTTGTTTGTTGTTGTTTTGGGGGTTTTTGTGGGGGTTGGTTTTTTTGTTGTTGTTGTTTTGAGGGGGGGGGTAGCAAGATGAAAAGTCAAATAAAATGGGGATGGTGATGCTGAAACATAGCAAAACCAATTTGCTTCAGTTTGACAGATAATATGTAGAGAAATAAAAGACAAAAACAGCTGCATTTGTATCATGTTGTAAGTGAGGCTGACTGCTAAATGTTGTGCTTCATGTCCACATCATGATAAGAAAAGAAAAAAAAGCATTCACGGAAGAAACTTAAAATGTTTGTTTTTTTTCAAACTGAAATATTTATTTAATGAACAAAATGCTACCTGTTCTCTATATTCATCACTATAGTTTCATTTTGTCATGCTCAGTTCGTGTCGTTTTTTGTCCAGAAACACACTGAGAACCTTACTTCTAAGCCTCCAATGTCGTCCTGGAACAGCAGTGTTATTGTCCCATAGTCGGAGTGTTCTCCACAGCGAACTTGACCTGGCTTTACGGCTGTAGATGCAGAATTGGAAAGTCTTTGTAATTTATTAGATTGCATATGTACTCGTAAGAGAGAATTGTATATTTGAAAATGCAGTTATATAGTTCATTATTCACACCCTACACCCTACACCCTACACCCTACACCCTACAACCTACAACCTACAACTACAACCAGACCCCTCCCTTACAGAAAAACACACCTCAACGTTGTATACAAAGTAATTGCAACAGTTCAACCCACTTCACACTGAACAGGAACAATCCTTACATTCAGGCAGAGCGGGGTAGTACAGACTTCTCAGTGTGGTGGCGCCGCCTTTCTTGCCCATCAGATTGTGACACTTACGCAGGTAATAGCGATCCTAAAACACGGGGAGAAATTGAGACACTCAAGCAGGTAATAGCGATCTTGAATTACGAGAACAAATTGAATTCTGGAACAGATACAGAAACTGAAATATTCGATACTGGAACATGAAACTGAAATCTGATCCCAAAAGGTGGAAAAATTGAATCTGAAATCAGACTACCTTGACTATCCTCAAAAGCAGGACCATCTTAAATGTAATGGCTCATATTTCAGACCGGTAGACAGGGCATAATTCACCTCATGAATCAACGATGGATGTCGTACCTGAAGCTTGAGGCTGATAGACAGGACATCAAGGATTCTGTCTGTCAAGTTTCTGCAGTCATCATAGAATGACACGAACGTGGACTTAAATTCCGCAGGATTCTCCGGCCACAGCTGTAACAGACCAACCTTACTCTTGTGTCACCTAGGGGGATTTGCAGGAGACTGTATAAAGGACATGGTAGGATAATTGCCGTACGTGAACCTCTGTATAAAACTTAAGGTTTTTGAAGGTATAGGTATGAAAATAATCAGATATTTTCATGAATTGCTGACATGAAACCATTTTTCCACACGTTCAAGTTTTATACTTATGACATCACTTAGCAAATTAATATCCCTGCGAATAACAACACAAGGGCAGTATTTCGAAAATCTACTTAGGAAGAATTCCTTTTTCCAACGATAATGTATCACCTAAGACTTGCCCATGAATAATAATTAAGAAAATAGTTTGTTTTGCTTACATAAAATAATACTTATCGTATTAACTCACAAGGGATTGCTATTGTCGGAATGTGTTCTTTATAGCTGAGGGTGGAGTAAACCACCACATTTCAGTTACATCACAATGTTTCAACTTTATAGTGGATGAAATGCCAAATCAAGGCAGGTCGTAACTGTCTACCACTTTGGTGTAACACACTATAATCCACATGATGCTGATACACCAAGATACATGATCAGCATCAACCGGGATTCGAACACATGGTAATAGGTTCCTGGCACACACAAGGGGCGAAACTGTGCACAGAGAAGTGATGCGCCTTAGACGACGAACTCAAAAGTTTGAAAATCTCTGTTCACTTTTCTTGCTACAAAATATGGTTCATATGAAGACTTTTAAACAATTTCCAAGTTTTAATAGCAACATGAAGTGTATGTGAGAACACTTGATGCAAAAGAAAGTTTTGTAACAGTGTGTCGCTAAACGATGAATTCCTTGAGTGAGTGGGTCTAATTTTACTCCGCTTTATATTCCAGCAATATCACGACGGGGGACATCGGCAATGGGTTTCACACATTGTACCGATGTGAGGAATCAAACCCGGGCCTTAGGCGTGACGATCGAACGATTTAACCGCAAGGCTATCCCATCGCCATTTGAACTCCTTGAGCTAAAATAATTCGCTTTATAGATCTTTATAGATCACTCACACAAAGTTTCAGTTTCTTGTGATGTACAAACGTCAAGTATAGATTAATATCCACATCACTGCTCAAGAACGGTATGTTGTATGATATATCTTGAGTCCATTAGAAACTACTCACTCGTCGGGTTTCAGTACAATCGGAATTCAAAGCTACCACAACAAAAGGTAATTTCAATCTAGCTTCCATAGGTTTTTGGTGTTTTTTCGATAATGAATGAGTGAGTTTATTTCTGCAAGTAGGCCATCGGCCCATGCACAATCACGTGAAACAAAAATTCATTTTAGACAAGATAATATACATGTTATAATTATTTACACACTTTTGATGTGATCACCAGGGTATACTTAATATACTGCACAGTGTGTGGAACAATACTGGTATCATTACATTATAAATATAAACTTCCTAACATTACATGTGCATCACCGACAAAACGAAAATCTAATTTCATCCTCAGTTATTGTTACACATTTTACATATGGCTATGCTAAGAATAAAAATTGAAATTCTTGAAAAGAGTCTTGAAATGTTCAAGTGCCACCATAGTGGTTACAAAGATTCCAAGATTCAGCAAAGAGATTTCTTATGAGCAGTCTTTACGTATATGCCTGCAGATAAGCAGACCATGACCTAAGATCATTACGTTCAGCCAGGTGAGCTTCAAGCAGGATACACATTCCTGATAATAAACAATCGTAAATACCCCATCATGTCCGGGTGTAACGTTGAACGCTTCCTTCAAATCTCCAACCTTTCGCTCGGGATTCAACCTTTTGGGGAAATAAACAAAGAGGTATCACTGAACTGAGCCGTTTTGAACGGTATGGATCTCGGCAACTTCCCTATAATCAGTAGACTTTGGACAAGGCTAAAGGAAACCTTTCCCGTTATCTGCCTTAACCAATTTAGTATGTAGTGGACATGGTACAAAAATGAATCTGTCAGATATTTAGTTGTCTCCGAACAAGTCAGGCTGTAAACAAATTAAAATCAAATTTAATTTCATTAATAAATCAACTACAAAAATGGACGGAGCTACCAAATAAATGAAGTGAAAATAAGGATACAATTATTCGGTGACTCACGATTCGCTCTCCAGGGCAACCCAGCCATGGTTACCATGATCTGCCAGGACTCGAGCAGATTTCCTTTTTTCTTCCACGGGTTGATCAAAGAAACTGTTGGATACAGAGAACATGGCATCGACCTGGAATAACAATACCTGTGTACAGTCGACCTGTGTACAGTTGTACAAAACAACCTTAGCGCTAGGACTGTCGTAATGCATAAGCCTATGTTAAGGTATGGGAGCTCGGTCACCTTTGAGCAGCGCTAAGATTTGTGCAACGGCAAACATCGTGAAGGAAACAAGCAAAGTATGAATATAACACTGCATGGTCGACTGATGAGGGTATTTTGTTCTTATGGGTGAAGTATGACGGCACTGTATTAATATACACTTCCATTCCATAGGTGAGATATGACGGCCATAGGTGAGATATGTGTATTAATATACACTTTCCATAGGTGAGATATGACGGGACTGTATAGATATACACTTTCCATAGGTGAGATATGACGGGACTGTATGAATATACACTTTCCATAGGTGAGATATGACGGGACTGTATTATTATACACTTTCCATAGGTGAGATATGACGGCACTGTATTAATATACATTTTCCATTGGTGAGATATGACGGCACTGTATTAATATATACTTTCCATAGGTGAGATACGACGGCACTGTATTAATATACACATTGCATGGATGAGATATGACGGCACTGCATTGATATACACATTTCATGGATGAGATATGACGGCACTGTATTGATATACACATTGCATGGATGAGATATGATGGCACTGTATTGATATACACGTTGCATGGATGAGATATGACGGCACTGTATTGATATACACATTTCATGGATGAGATATGACGGCACTGTATTAATATACACATTGCATGGATGAGATAAGACGGCACTGTATTAATATACATTTTCCATAGGTGAGATAAGACGGGATTGTATTGATATACACTTTCCATAGTTGAAATATGACGGCACTATATTAATATATACTTTCCATAGGTGAGATATGACGGCACTGTCTTAATATACACATTGCATGGATAAGATATGACGGCACTGTATTGATATACACATTTCATGGATGAGATATGACGGCACTGTATTAATAAACACATTTCATGGATGAGATATGATGGCACTGCATTGATATACACATTGCATGGATGAGATATGACGGCACTGAATTGATATACACATTGCATGGATGAGATATGACGGCACTGTATGAATATACACCATGCATGGATGAGATATGACGGCACTGTATTGATATACACTTTCCATAGGTGAGATAAGACGGCACTGTATTAATATACACTTTCCATAGGTGAGATAAGACGGGATTGTATTGATATACACATTGCATTGATGACATATGATGGCACTGTATTGATATACACCATGCAAGGGTGAGATATGATGGCACTGTATTGATATACACATTGCATGGATGAGATATGACGGCACTGTATTGATATACACATTGCATTGATGAGATATGACGGCACTGTATTGATATACACATTGCATTGATGACATATGATGGCACTGTATTGATATACACATTGCATGGATGAGATATGATGGCACTGTATTGATTATACACATTGCATGGATGAGATATGACGGCACTGTATTGATATACACATTGCATGGATGAGATATGATGGCACTGTATTAATATACACATTGCATGGATGAGATATGATGGCACTGTATTGATATACACATTGCATGGATGAGATATGATGGCACTGTATTGATATACACATTGCATGGATGAGATATGACGGCACTGTATTGATATACACATTGCATTGATGACATATGATGGCACTGTATTGATATACACCATGCAAGGGTGAGATATGATGGCACTGTATGAATATACACGTTGCATGGATGAGATATGACGGCAATGTATTGATATACACATTGCATTGATGAGATATGACGGCACTGTATTGATATACACATTGCATTGATGACATATGACGGCATTGTATTGATATACACATTGCATGGATGAGATATGACGGCACTGTATTGATATACACATTGCATTGGTGAGATATGATGGCACTGTATTGATGTACACATTGCATGGATGAGATATGACTGTACTGTATTGATATACACATTGCATGGATGAGATATGATGGCACTGTATTAATATACACATTGCATGGATGAGATATGATGGCACTGTATGAATATACACATTGCATGGATGAGATATGATGGCACTGTATTGATATACACATTGCATGGATGAGATATGATGGCACTGTATTGATATACACATTGCATTGATGACATATGACGGCACTGTATTGATATACACCATGCAAGGGTGAGATATGATGGCACTGTATGAATATACACATTGCATGGATGAGATATGACGGCACTGTATTGATATACACATTGCATTGATGACATATGATGGCACTGTATTGATATACACCATGCAAGGGTGAGATATGATGGCACTGTATTGATATACACATTGCATGGATGAGATATGACGGCACTGTATTGATATACACATTGCATGGATGAGATAGGACGGCACTGTATTGATATACACATTTCATGGATGAGATATGACGGCACTGTATTAATATACATATTGCACGGATGAGATATGACGGCACTGTATAAATATACACATTGCATGGGTGAGATATGACGGCACTGTATCAATATAGTAGTATATACAATGGGGGTTCTGGACCAGTTCCAACCAAAGCCTCTGCAAAGCCTTATTTCACAAGTAAGGCTTTGGTCGGACCCTTAGCTCTTGCTACCATTACCCCTACTATAAAAAAGTTTGGGACGGTAGCGGGGTACGAACGCCCAATGTACGCGCTACCGGGGACATGGGTGAAGTATGTTGGTATCCTGGGATTGCCGCTATGCCGTGTTGACAGGAGGTAACACTGTGCCGCTATGTCACGTTTACCTCGATGAAACAGTTTAATGTGAATCGCCTATAATCTCTTTGGTGTTCGTAATAAAGGCTTGCCGGGCTTTTTGTACTCCCTGTTCTATGTACTTTTTTTTCTCATCCTCGCTGATAGCAGACTTACGAGACTTGGATCGAATCTCTTGTTTCATTTTGTTATATTTTGTGAGTTCAGATAGAATTGAACGAAACTCCTCCTCTGAGATCTTACTGTCAGTGAGTGCAGTGGAAATACGCTCACTTACTGTGTTCAGCTTTGCTTCAGCCAGAACCCTGATCTCGTCGTGTTTCAATGCCTTACGATGCAGTCTGCGTGATGTCAACTTAAGCGCGCCAACCCTAACACCCCTGCCACCCCAGCTGTTATTTCGATGCCTAGCACTATAGGTGCAGCCACGATGGTAGCTAATAACCCAACACCTGCCGCCCCTAGGCCCATGCTGGTTACTATAAGGGCAGTGTCAGCCCCGTCCACGATATTGAAAGCTCTATGGTACTTTTTACATAGTGCTTTCCGCGTGTCGCGGTCTTGTTCTAGTTGGCGTTTCACATCACATAACTGCCTCAAACGGAACCCATCTACGGTTTCCAGTGTCTTAGCTACTTCCTCTACGACTGGGTACAGCCCCATCCTGTGTGTATATAATATATTCTAAAAAATATCTTTAAAATGTGCGTTATTTACTGTTTGCTCAGTGTATTTGAAGCTTATAAGTCTTAGACTCTTGTACAGGGAAATAGGGGAGAGGGAAATAGGTAAATTTGCGAACACATAAATATTAAGGGGGGTGGCCTTCTAAGGTGTGTATTGAGGGGGTTATAGAACCCGTTGAGGGGTCCGGTTGTATGATGATACGATTATATTTGGTCGCCTCTTGCCCATAGCTTAATATCACCCCGGTAAAATTGTAGTTGTACAGGATCACTCCCAATGAAGTAGACTTCTATGGCGAGTGTGGAGCCTGGTTTCATCTTCATAAGGTCCAATTGGGAATTGGGGACGTCAAACTTTAACTTATCCCACGAGCCTGAAGTAACTAACGAGTTACCCGTGTGATCCCCCATTAGTTGAGCACTTATAGTATACTTCGGAACGAAAGATCCGAACAATATACCATTGTTCCTAATTTCGGAGACCTCCCTATCTTTGTTTAACGAGATATAAGGTGAGGTGAGGGTCATGTTGAGCAACCATTTGGGTTCTATAAATGGTAGGCGCCGCACGTACACACCGTTTTTAAAGTGTAGGATGTACGAGGTGTCTTCCTCACCAGGCTGGTCGAATCCCTCTATACCTCCTAGGTCCCCGAGTGTGGGTTTGGGTAGATGATCGGTTATTGCCACCCGCCTATACACACCGTTTTTAAAGTGTAGGACGTATGAGCCTTCCTCACCAGGCTGATCGAATCCTTCCTCCCCAGTGTGGGCTTGATCGATCGGCCATTGCTGCCCGCCTATACACGTTGTCTTTCAAGTGTAGGACGTATGAGCCACCTTCCTCACCAGGCTGATCGAATCCCTCCGTGTCCCCTAAGTCGTTAAGTGTAGTGTTGGGGTGAATCCAAGACATTGCTATAATACTATTATGATATAATTTCCAACTGGTTTTCTGATAATAGTTCAGGGGTGCACTTCACCCCCATGAAGTGTATGTTGTCGGGTAGGAAGATCTTGGTTAGTGATATAGTGTCTTCTACGATCACGGTGACACCCTGAAGACTGGTTTTGGAGTCGACACCCACCCGCACGTAAACGTTGCAAACTTGATACTGGTGTTGTTTCCCCAACCGGAGTTTGACCCCCTTCACGATTTCGACATTATCCCGCGATGGTTCCCCTAGGTAGACTTGGATGATCAGTGTTGAGTTCGCTGGTAGACTCTCTAGGATCTTGACCACGCCTTCGAATTCAGACACCAACTGCAATGTCACGTTTTGTATGCCCGCTTTACTCGATAGCATGTGGGCTGCCATACTGTTGAGTGGGCTGATGACTACGCTACGTCTCTGAGTCGGGACGTAAGCCACGAGCAGGGTTCCGTTGTTCACGACTTTGTTTAGGTGGTTGTCTTTGTTATCCGTGAACACGTAGGGGGAGCCGAGCCTAATATTGAGAAACCAGTCGACTTTATCGGGTAATAACACCCACTTGTCATCATCGGTGAAGACGAGGGTATATGGTTTGTTTCGGGCGACGGTAGTGCTCTCAACATCGTCTAAGTCGAACAGTTTGCCCCCGAACGATGGGTATATTATCCAGTTATCATCATCGGTGTTGACAAGGGTGTACTTAGTGTTGACTACCGCCCTGAGGTATCTACCATATCACCTAGGGCTCCACCGGAGGGGACTTCAACGCGTTTGTAAATGTTGTTTTCAGTTGTAAGGCGCATGGAACCCATTGTGCCATCTACTCCGGGAGGCCGAAACCGCTGTGGTGTCCCCGAGGTCGAGATCCCCACATTGACGATTTTTTCACCCCGGGCCCTTGTGCGCTGGTCATTTTATGTGAAGCGTTAAGCTGAGGTATCCTATATTGACGGGATTATGATTTATATCTAACACCGATATTATCAGCTCAGGTATGTTGCCCTGAGTCAACCTCTTATACTGCCGCGGTGAAAACGACTCCGTTCTACCGTCGTTGTATTTCTCCGTTTTCACAGGTACGGCTCTCAGTATAGTGGAAGGGTGGCCCCCTTGAATGTTGTACGTTGTGCTCACCTGACCGAGATGAATGTACAGCTCTCGGTACGGTACTAGGTCGGGTAACTTCATGCCTGTGACGGTTGTTGTTGGTTTTATCTCGTCAGGCGACATACCTAGTGTCCTCGCCAATGGTCGACCGAGTCTCAAGGACTTTCTTCCGTTGTTGATTAACACCACTGTACCGTTTGAGTCGTTCATCTTGAGTTCGGCTCCCAGGGGTTTGAAGACCTCGTCGCTTAGCGAGCACACGCTGTAGTAGCCGTCAGTTATCTGGCTGCGAGCCCCACTGACGAACAGCTTATTGTTGCTGGCGTTGATGTTAGTCCATTGCGGTAGGTAGGTGATATCACAGAGTGCGACTTCGAGTTGACCCAACGTGTTATCGATCGCGTGCGTCAGCTGAACGGCCTCACCGCTCGTTATTCCTGGAAGTGTTATGTACATGTTAGAGTATATATGCTCATTATATAATAGTTTTAAAATGTACTCCCCTGGAGTGTTTTACCCTAAACTGGACGTAGATTTCTCACCCATGAAGATCGTGGTCGCTGCTGGGTTGTATTTCGACGCCCAGTTCATAGATGTGTTCGACAAGTATAAATTTTCGGTGACTAACGCTAAGGTAGTTCATGCTTGGTTCAACAACCCGATGCAGTTCTGGCAGAATCAACTCAACTTCGCCATGTGGTGTGCTACAACGGGGTGTGGTGTGACATTGACCGACACTCGGCGGGGACCGCTGAGTCAGTCTGTGTTCACGCTCCACGTACTACCAGGTTAGGCGTATCCTCAAAGAAATCAGTGCTCCGTCCCACAGGACAATGCATGGAACCCATTAAACAACAAGTACGATAGACGGGCCTACGAACGTATTTGTAACGAATTCGAACTAAACCCGAAGACGGATTGGCGTTTGCCGGGGCCGAACCACGGGTTGGGTATCCCCATCGTTCATAACATGCACCTCGTGGAAGCCAGCGAGAAATTGAAGGAATGGGGATACGAGTCGTATCATCACCTCACAACCAACGAGTGGGATGACCGTTATATGGCTTTCGACAACAGTAAGGATTACAGAGTCTGGAAGTTTGAGCAGGGGGCAGCGGATGACTGGAAAAGTTCATGCTGACACGTCAAAAGGGTTTACTCGTGCCGGGTAATCAGGTTAAACGACTCGATTCGAACGTACGTGTGGGCGCTGTTGGGTGCGCAGACGCAAACGCGTTCCAACATCCTCCGTAAGGGGACTGCTTACGATGCCCAGAAACAGTTCGTTGTTAACGTTGAGGATACTATCAATGCTCCAGTTGATCTCCCGAGTGCCATCGAACGCTACCAAGACGTGTTGGAATATGCCAGGTCGAAAGTCGACTACGTTTTCGACGTGGGGTTGTACATGGCTCCGAGCGATATGCAATTGAGAGTAAAAAAAGTGGTGGGCTACAACAACGAAATAGTTATAGCCACGGCGGACCAAAAGTTGGGTGTCAACCTCGATGTCAACGTCCCCCACGTCCCACCACCCACAACCGGTGAAACGGGTATAGTGGCGCCACCCCCGGAGCCTAGGGTTCAACCAACACACACACAGCCCCAATCCAATCAGCAGCACATCGATCGTAAAACAGCTATGGTGGTTGGTGGGGTAGCTTTGGGGCTCATTTGGTTAAAAATTCCTTAGCCGCTACGTACACCAGACCCGCCACGGCGACGATGGCTGCCCACAGGTTTTGGCTAAGCCACGTGGCAGTTTTAGCCAAAGCACCCAGCAACCACGAGACGATGCTACCCAGGATGCCAGGCAGGGCTTCGGCGGCCTTACCAGCCAGTTTAGCCAGGGTTTCCCCTAGTTTTTTTATCCAGGCTTTGACGCCACCACTTGGTGGTGTGCCGCCACTTGGGGGTGTGGGGGTACCCCCACTCAATGACACCACCAGGGTTGATATGATGAAGCCCAATGCAGTCAGAATGCTGGCGATGGTGATCCCTTGCTCCCGGAACAGGATCCGAATCCTGTCAGCTAGCGTGGTGTCCTGGTAGAGGACTCGATCAATGGTTTCCCGCACACGGCTGACCTGGGATCGAAGCTGGTCTCGGAAGGAGGATGCCGTTTCCAGCCGGGTCTTCCTTTCCTCTTCCAGATTACGTATTCGTTCCTCGATGGTGGCTTTCAGAGACTCGTCCTCGGTTTCACCAAGTTTGGCCTTTTCATGGGCGATATGATCGTCTATCGCGTCCAGTTTGGCCGTGTTTTTCACGAGATGTCCGCGAATGGTTTGCATGGCCATGTCCAGCCCCCGCAGTTCCCGAACGGTAAATTCGAACCCGGGTAAGGGTTTGTTATGGTAGGTGGCCAACAGCTTTTCAATGTTATCAGTCATGTCTTGATCCGATGTGGCGCCCCTGATGTCTTGCAGATCTTGAATGGGAATCTTAGGCCGTGCGCCCCGTAATCTATGAAGCCTAGTTCATCACGGATAAAGTCACTCCCATGGCGACTGCCGAAAGTGTTGCTAAGGCAAGCGTGCTCTGCGCGCTTTATTCCTAAGGTCGATCTCCGGGTGAGCCTTCAACCGCAGCGTGCCTTTACCATCGACAAAAAACTTGTTATAGTCTCGCCCCCACGGCTCTACGTAATTTTTATCCTTTTTTAAACTATCGTAATAATCGTTGGCGGCCTGCTTCACGAGTTCGTTGCCTTGCGAGAATGAGGTGTCATCCTCGAATGCCTGGGCACTATAATCCCACATATCATCCATAGGTATGTCCTCAGCCATTATTTAGTATTAAAACTTATATATTTCATTTATATAACAATGTACGGTAGAAAACTAGATCCTTTTCGAAGATCAAGAGAGCCTCTAGGTGCCAGAGCCGTGCGCCAGTCGGTGACCATCACCAACAATCCCAGCAAGATAGACCAGAATCAAACGCTGCTGGTTAGATTCCCAAACCTTGGCGAGAATGACCTCATTGTACCAGGCACAGTTCGACTGGCGTTCAACCTCACGTTGACCTCCACCAACGACAAACGCGAGCTAGTGCGGAACGTAGGTCGAGCTATTATCAAGAAAACCACCATCAAGATCAGCGGTAACGAGGTGCTGAGCATCGACGACAGCGACGTGTTTCACTGCTACGGGGATCTCTGGAAAAGCGAGGGAGAACGTGTCAATGACGTACCAGGGTATCAGCAAATCGACCCGGTTGCGCATTGGGTATAGCTTCACGCAAGACCAGCTAGACAAGCTATCGGACGGTGAAAAGGCCATCGCTCAAGCGTACGGGAACCGGTTCTGCGTGCCGCTCGACTTCGAGTTGCTCACGGGACACGCACCGTTTTACCAGGCCGCGCTGGGTGATAGGCTTGAATATGAGCTAACGTTTAATGACTACAGCAAAGTAGTGCGTACGCCGAACGGTGATGAGGCCAGTTACGCCATAGACAACATCTCTCTGGAGTTCGACATGGTCACTAGCCCGGAGCTGGCCAGGCAGGTTCGAAGCCAGTACTCTGGGAAGATGGCCATCCTGTACGATCGCATACTGAGGCATAGATCAGTCGTGCGAGATAAGAGCGACACTGTGTGGAATATCAACCTGAACGTGCCGGCGCGATCGATGAAAGGCATCCTGGTCGTCCCAGTGGAGGATTACGAGCCGTTCCGGAGGGACAGCGAGAAGTTTTTCAACCCCGAGATTGAAAAGGTGGAAGTGACCATAGAGGGCGTGCCCAACCAGCTGTTCAGTCATGGTATGAGGCCATACCAGCAGTGGGATGAGATAAAAAAAGCTACCGGCCATCAAACAACACCCATACATAACCAAGGACCTGAACCTATCCTCCGTGCAGATCGGTGAATACCTGACCACCAAGTACGCCCTGTGGTTGGACATGCGATCCACGGATGACGATAAACTGCACGGTAGCGGCCGCCGTATAGATAACGGTAGTGAGGGTATAACCATCCAGATTACCAAGAAGGCTCAACCCGCTGGCAAGTTGAAATTATATCTATAAGTTATTATGGACGCACAACTTAATATAGACAATGGGAGATTCGTGCAAGCCATCTACTAGGCAGTTGCCTACTGATTTGCCACACACTGCGCCATAGTGTGCGGGCAGACTGGCTGTGGGAAGACCGTTTTCGTGTTGGATATGTTGGAGGGGTACTACAGGGATGTGTTCGACAACATCGTTATCATGTGCCCTACTCTGAGCATGAATAAAACGTACACGGAAAGACCTTGGGTGATGACGGACCCGGACGTACACAAAGTCGACCCGGGAACACGCCTGCAGGACTGGTTGAAAGCTCTTCACGAGAAATTTAAAGGGGAGTCGACACTGTTCATACTAGACGACTGCAGCGCTAATCGCGAGATAACAAAAAAGAGAGACATGCTATCGTACCTGGCCTTCTCTGGCCGACACGCAAATCACAGCGTCTGGGTGCTAACGCAGAAGTTCAACTCGGTGTTGAAAGACCTCAGGAGCAGACGCGATGGGTGGCCTTATTTCACTGCAAGGACAGGGATTCGTTCGAAGAGTGTTTGAGAGAGAACGATGTGATGAGTAAATTAGAACGGAACGGGTGAAGAAACAGCTCGCTGAAACTAAACACGCTAAGCTAGTGCTCAAGACAGACCAACCCGTGACCTATAGGGTGTTTTAGCTAAGCAATGCTAAGCAAATGCTAAGCAAATGCTAAGCAAAGCTAAGCAATGTTAAGTATAGCTATGGTATTTGAAGTGTTTGTCGTGTGCAACTTAACCTTCATTTCGCTGTGTTTTGCCTGCATCGGGTATTATATTGTTAAAACTAAAACTTACTTGTTACATTATAAGATGGAGTGTGAGGAATTGCTAGAGCAACTGTTGATACCACAGGTGGACGATGACAAGCGAGAAAAACTGGTGGCGTTGGCTGTTGGTGGCAAAGCCAAACATTACTTTGGAGACTACACTCCCGATAAAATTCACAAAATGCCAGCCGAAGAAATCGATAAACTGTATGCTAGATACGAGTCCCAGCTCGGAGCAGAAATGACAAAAACAATAGGATCGGCTATGACCCAGATATACACTGGTATTGCGTCGTACTTCCTTCCTATCCCCCCGGAGCGTCGACTTTACCTGTGGGAAGACCTCGAGAAAGACCCTTTTATCGAACACGCCTTGAGCTCTATTAGCTGCGAGCTGTACCACAAATACGGTATGTTGTTAGCCCCGGTGACGGCGGCGATTATCACGGCAAAGCATTGTCAATTTGAGAGGAAAAATAATAATAATAGTATAGATGGATGCTGCACAGGAGGAGACACCACACCTGGGGGGAAACACCCAGGGGGGAACCCCAACTACTAGAGGAAACTTCCAGGGAGGAAACCCCACCCCAACTGGAGGTGACAGTAACCAGGCAGAAGAATCCTAAGAGAGTAGCTGCCGGTAAAAAACGGTGGTGTAACCAACATAAAATGATTAGGGTGACTCACCCGTCTCGACTATTGTTGGCTGTAGGCGTAACTGCTGCCGTGGTTATCTCGTGGTTATATACACGACATAGGAATCCCAAGGATTCCGGGGAGGGAGACCCTCCCCCACAATTAGAGGTCGACCCACATATCATGTTATAATTTAATATTTTATATCATATACATAATGTCTGAGGGGAAAACGTTCGTCAACGACGCATACCACGCCACAGTGGTCGCCAGTCTAGCCGTAGGATACGCTCGGTTGACCAAAATGGTGCTTAACAACCAACTATCAAGCTAGATTTCAACTTGCAGGATATGGGTATGCTTATAATGAACCTTGGTATGGCGATGGCTACAAAAGACATCCTAGTAAAACAAGGGATACTACCTGAAAATATTATAAAGTAAATATAGGATGGCTACGATTGCCATGATGGTCGGTGGGGCGTTAGTAAATGCCCTAGCATTTTCCGGGAGTAATTTCCTCTTCTCGAAACTACGAGAGTCACACGCGGCTGAAATACAGGAAGAAAGGAAGCGACATAATCTCGCTATTGAAAATTACAGGTCACTAACCGAAAGTATCGCTAAAAACGCCTCCAGAGGATCGATTACATTAACGAACAACTCAGGCGCGAAAACCATGCAGTTCAAACATTCCACGATGTCGACGAGGCAGCCAGAGAATACTTCTTATTAACAGGTAAACAGTTGCAACCACTCAATAAACCCACACTCGCCAGTACTACACACCATCCAAGGGACAAATGGACCGTGAACTGGTCTTCATAGCGCTGGGTATAGCAGCGACTGCGCTTGGTTGCGTAAACAATTAGACTAAGTACTCATATAAGTATGCTAAACATGAGACCTGCTCCATACCGATGCGAATACATACTTATGGGGAAGACCGAGACCTGTGGTAGGAAATGCAGGACTCAGGGGTACTGTTGGTTCCACATGGGAAGCCCTAACTACGCGTGTTGTGTGTGTGTGTGGCATAGGGGTTAAAGGGCACTACTGCTTATGTAAAGCTCACGGGGCGAACGTAGTCAGACATCACCTCATCTACGAGAATAAAAAGGCCTACATAAAAGAACGTAGGCGACTTCTCAAGATAGACCCCAATTAGAGATTATACACACCTACGTATAGCTATGTTTGTGGAAATTGACCCCAGGGGAAGTATACCCGGTATCGAATCTCTGATCAAAAACATATTCAAAGATGAACTGAACTTATGGGGACGCTTCAGATTTCAGGTCACATTGGGAGTGGCATGGATTAAGGAGGGTGTTAAGTATACTCGCCCCTTCACATGTGAGGGGGGCATCACGACTCAATACCAAATCAATTGTTTTACAAGTATACAGGAATACATGTACAACTTCAAGGAATACTATATCCAACAGTGTAAGTACTGGGTTGAAACGGCCCATCTAAGAATAGTTGATTGTGGCGACGGAGAGGATATAACCCTCTGATTTTATGAGCGCCTCACTATATTTTATCCGCTACCTCACTTTTACTGTGGCCCAATTAGACATTGATCTACATAGATGTGTACGCAACTATGACTACTGTTGGTGAACTTAAGCGGGTCGCCAGGCAGAGAGGTGTTATTGGGTATTCTCGAATGCGGAAGCCAGCCTTGTTGAAATTACTTAACATACAAACCCCTCCCACGGTAAAACAATTAAAAGCTCAAGCAAAACAGCTTGGGCACACAGGTTATTCAAACCTGGGGAGAGCCGGGTTAGTCGCATTGTTATCACATACCCCTGTAGCAAAACCTCCCACTGTAAAACAATTACAAGCCGAGGCACGTGATTTGGGGTTAGGTGGGTATTCCCGAATGAGGAAACCACAGCTTGTAGAACTATTACGGCAGAATAGAGCTATTGACCTACAGTTCATACCCACTGAGCGCGCTGTAGGTAACTATTTGAGAGGTTGGCGCATGAAAGTTGATAGGAATATAAACATTACTGATATGAAGCCTCTGATAGCTGATAAAATAAACCAGGAACTAAACAGTCTAGGAAGTATCAAATTTCAAATCACAGTGAAAATGTCGCTCGATAAGCTAACCCCCACTGGGGTCACTGAGTACGTTCAGCCTTACTTCCGAGGTAAACAAGAGGTTGCCACGCATACAGAGACCATTGACGCATCAATTGATACCAGTTTTCAGCAGATACGGGAATACCTAGAACGCTACACACACCTGGGGTCCGGGTGGGCTGTAGATAAAATCGATAATGTCTATCTAGACATAGCTAACTACGTGCCATTCAGAGGCGGGTCATACCTAGACTTGCCCCCCTACTATAGGAAAAAAACATGCCATGGTAAACGTTAAGAATAGAGGAGACGATTGCCTGAGGTTAGCTATCAGGTCAGCCTTGTTTCCAGCTGACACTCATTCAGACAGGCCTTCTAGTTATCCCCAAGACGATGGGCTCAACTGGGATGGTATAGATGAACCCACCCCCATATCCCAGATAACTAAAATAGAAAAACAGAATAATCTAGCTATAAATGTCTTTGGGCACGAAGGTAACACAACAATAGTACACAGAGTCAGCCCAGCATTGGGGAAATCCCAACAGGGGGGGAACCCCCCTCGCATTATCAATATATTCATGATCCAGCGAGGTGACAAGTACCACTACGCTTGGATAAAACACTTTAGTAGGCTGTTGTATGACCAATCGGCACACAGAGAAAAGACCCACTTCTGCTTAACGGTGCCTACATGGCTTCACACGAGCTGATTTATTAGAATCCCACCGGGAGGATTGTCAAGGTGTGGGGCAGACGGCTATATGGGTCGACATGCCTAAGGAAGGTGACAATATCCTAAAATTCGGCAAACCACAAGAACCAAATGTCTGTGCCTTATATCATATACGCCGACTTTGAAGCCTTGGTCAAACCTGTTGAGGCTGCCGCCGGCTCTTGGGGATAACCCCACAGGCGGGTTGTTGGTACCCCAACCACACTCAAAACACAAGAGCATGAAGCCTGTGGGTTTGGATACGTGGTCGTCCGATGTGATGGGGAAACGAAAGCCCGGTAGTGTATAGGGGTCCTGACGCAGCTGAAAGGTTTCTTAAGTGTTTGCAGGAGGAAGAAAAAATTATTAGGAACGCACTGTATAGAGTCGCTCCCATGCGTATGACCCAAGCCGACAGGCTAGCTCACGCCTGTAGCACTAACTGTCACGTGTGTGACTCACCACTTAACGGCGATTCGGTGAGAGATCACTGCCACATAACCGGTAAGTATAGAGGCGCCGCTCACAGCGCGTGTAACCTTAAGCTTAGAATCAACCCTAAGACAATAAACATTCCCGTTGTCTTTCACAACTTGAGAGGGTATGACTCACACTTGATCATGCAGGCCATCGCGAAAATCGATGGTAATATAACGTGCATCCCCAACAACATGGAGAGATACATCTCCTTCAGCTTAAACGGTCTTAGGTTTATAGATTCAGTACAATTTCTATTGTCTTCACTAGACAGTCTGGTCAAGGCCAATGATACCTTCCCTATTACCGATCGATACACAGACGCCGAGACTAGACCCCTGCTTATGAGGAAGGGTGTGTACCCCTATGAGTACATGGATAGTTGGGCCAAGTTCGCCGAGACCAGACTACCCCCCATCAGAGAATTTTACAGCAATCTGACAGACTCGGCAATATCCCAAGACGATTACTCGCACGCGATTAACGTATGGAATAAACTGGGTTGTGAGAATCTGGGTGACTATCACGACCTGTACTTGAGGACAGATGTACTGCTGTTAGCCGACGTGTTTGAGACGTTTAGGCGGACATGTTTCAAGCAGTATAAACTCGACCCTCGCGATGGTATTACACCAGCCCAGGTCTGTCGTGGATGCATTGTTGAAAAAGACCGGAGTTAAGTTGGAATTGCTTACGGATTATGACATGCACCTATTCATTGAGAAAGGCTTGCGAGGCAGGATCTCCATGGCAACCAAACGATACGCGAAAGCAAATAATCAATACGTGAAGGGCTACGACCCTAGCAAGCCAACCAATCACATTCTCTACCTCGACGCCAACAACCTGTAATGGCTGGGCCATGAGCCAGTATCTACCCACAGGGGATTCGAATGGGTGTCACATGTTGATGTTATGAGCATCGCACCAGATTAGAACAAAGGTTATATCCTCGAGGTTGACTTGGAATACCCCAAGGCATTACACACATCACAAAACAGCTACCCCTGGCCCCCAACGGTTGATGGTCTGCCGAGACTGGATGTCCGACTATCAGCGGACTTGTTATGTGAGAACACCCTGGCTCGGTGGAAAACTCGTCCCGAACTTGATGAACAAGACCAAGTACGTCGTGCACTATCGCAACCTGCAGCTGTACCTGTCGTTGGGTATGAAACTGACCAAAATTCATAGGGTGCTGAAGTTTGACCAAAGTCCTTGGATGGAGCCTTACATCAGAATGAACACGGACTCCGCGAAAGCTGGCCGCCAGTGACTTTGAGAAGAACTTGTATAAGCTCATGAACAACTCGGTGTTTGGTAAGACTATGGAGAACCTGAGAAAACGGGTGACGGTCAAACTCGTACGATCGCAGCAGGAGGAAAAACTCAGGAAACTGATAGCCAGTCCGGCATTCAACCGGAGCAAGATATTCACCGATGACCTAGTTGCCCTACACATGAAGAAAAGCCACATAAAATTCAACCGGCCTGTTTACGTGGGGATGAGCATCCTCGATTTATCCAAACATCTCATGTATGATTTCTACTACAACCAGCTCAAGAAGCAATACAGTGATCGATGTGAGCTGCTGTACACGGACACAGATTCCTTGTTGCTAGATATACACACAGAGGACGTGTACGAGGACATGGCAAAACACATACACCTGTACGACACCAGCGACTACCCCAAGGACCATACCCTACACAGCACGATCAACAAAAAGGTCCTTGGCAAGATGAAGGACGAATGCGCGGGCACACCCATAGCCGAGTACATAGGTTTGAGACCTAAGATGTACTCCATCCTGAAGGCCGACAATAGTGAGATCCGGAAGGCTAAGGGGGTTAAGAAGTACGTGGTTAAACAACACATCAAACACGTCAGATTCAAGGAAGCCCTGTTCAAGACCCGTACCTTTAGACATAAAATGAACACACTTAGAAGTGATGGCCATAAGATATACGGACTGACAATAAACAAGACGTCCCTGTCGCCTATGGATACTAAACGTTGGATAGCTATTGATGGGATAAACACGTACGCGTATGGACATGAGAAAATTGAACCAAGAGAGAAAGTTTGAGGCTATTTACTATAGCCCACGTGGATACTGGAAAGGCGCTAGCGCTGTAGATAAGCTGGCTAAAATGGCGCGAGTACCCCCGGAGGAGGCCAAAGCATGGCTTGAAAAACAAGCCCTATGGCAGATCTATTTACCGGCACCACGCTACGTGCCTAGAAGGAGGTTCGGTATTAACATACCTAATAGCGTTCACCAGGCAGACCTATTGTTCCTACCCCACGACAAGAGGTACAAGTATGCCTTAACCGTAGTGGACGTAGCCAGTCGCTACAAGGAAGCCGAGCCCTTGACCACGAAAGATTCTGCCCAGGTAGCCAGAGGATTCGAACGCATATACAAACGCAGTCCGCTGACGTGGCCAACAGAGCTGCAAGCTGACCCCGGCGGGAGTTCATGGGTGCCGTGTCACAACTGCTAACCAAACACGATACAAAGGTCAGGACACGGCTGGAGCCTCGCAGCCGCTTCCATAGTTGAGAGATTTAATAGGACTTTAGCCGAGCGCTTATTCGGGCATCAGTATGCGAGGGAGATGGCCACCCTGGGAAAACGATCGACTGAATGGGTCACAAGGTTGCCTAAGGTGGTGTCGGCAATCAACCATGAAGTCACCCGCCTCACCGAAAGAAACCGCAGACGCTTATCAAACTAAAATCAATAGTAGCAGAGTCGGCTGCTCCATTGCGTGGGAAAGAGAAACAGATACCAGATAGGGCCCTAGTGAGGTATCTATACCAGCCTGGGGAACACGAGGGTGATAGCCGTAAGCGAGCCACTGACCCAATATGGTCAATCAAAACTTACAACATAGATAAAGTGGACATGAAAGCCGACGAGCCTAACTTGTACTACTTGAGGGATGGCCCAGGCAGAGGGTTTGTAAGAGAAGAATTATTGATCATACCGTACGGCACAGTGTTACCTCCTGTCAACACGGCATAGCGGCAATCCCAGGATACCAACATACTTCACCCATGTCCCCGGTAGCGCGTACATTGGGCGTTCGTACTCGCTACCGTCCCAAACTTTTTATAGTAGGGGTAATGGTAGCAAGAGCTATATCCGACCAAAGCCTTACTTGTGAAATAAGGCTTTGCAGAGGCTTTGGTTGGAACTGGTCCAGAACCCCCATTGTATATACTACTAATATACACATTGCATGGATGAGATATGACTTGTAGTGTATGAATATCCACTATCCACGGGTTATGCCTATCTAGAAACATGTGACAGCATGAACGTGCTGCGAATGACACATATTCACAAAACTTTATTTACTTGCTCATTGCCAAACAAGCCAGAACATGATGAAAGATTACACATCTGGTCAAGGGGCTCACACACCCGACACCAGCCAGTCCATACTGTCAGACAAACACGGTACTTCATTATCACTTACAAGACACATATCTTTAGTTGAAAAGTCAACAACTGATAGGTACAAGTGGAATTATAGACACCCGATTACATCAGGGCGTGACCTACTTGTATAATATAACAAGTGTAAGGCGGGCTTTGATCCCGGATAACCTCGTCAACAGGGTCTTTCCAGACGCAGTTACAACTGTTGTTAACCATTCGCTATAATTTAACGGGCAAAACGTCTCAGATTTGCAGCAATAGATGACGGTTCTGTTTCAATACATGAACATTGAATGTAGGATACGTACTGGACTCTATCAATATACACTTTAAATGTGTGATGGATGACAGCATTATGTTGCTATTCAAAGAAAGTTAAACCTCAAATCCTTTCATTCGGACCCATGACGGAACGGATCCTCTTGTAACTAAGGGAGGTAACTATTATAAGCAAAAACATCGACCATTCCTAGGGCTACAACATTTCAACATTGTACATACATTAAAAACTGAATATGTTGTTTACCTTTCTTAATAGCAAAACTACGGGCGCAATTGGGCCTGCCCGTGGACTACAACATCTCGACATGGTCCACAATACATTAGAAACAGGACATGCAGTTTACCTTTCTTTGTTCAATGCCATGATTAATCAGGTACAGAAAGCCTGTTGTACTAAAGGCATCATATATCTCCCTGGCCGTGGTCTCCAGGACGTCACTCGTCACGGACTTGGGGTCGGTAACATTCAGTCCGTACTTCTGGAAGTCAATAATTGGGATAGCCGACGCCGCCATAGTGGCCCGTTTAGACTGCCCATTAAATCCTTACCCAAGTCACGTGGCAGTCACGTGTATTGTTGCTGACCTACATCTTTACAGCTCTGCAATATATTAGTTTCTAGAAACGTGTGCATAATAATAATGGTCGTATTGGGAATTTCAAAAGATTTTAGGAGTAGTTTGTAATATCGCAACGATTTGTTAAACATTGAGTCACAGCTGACGAGGCAAACGCCGTGTGAGTCTTCCAATTTAGTTTAGAGGGAGTCTCTCCAACTCCTCTTGCAGACCCAGTAGCCCAATGAATACTTGTAGTGACTTGATTTACCGTTTACGCTCGATTTCGTAGATCCTGTACCCTTGTCATTGACTAAAGACGCCCTGATGAACGGGATCAAACGCCAATATTGTGGGTTTGTTGGAACCTGTTCCCAGTATGCTAATCAGTAACACAGAACGCAGTGTACTGCATGATAACTTTGCCAGTTTCAACCTGGCAATAGCTCTAGCGCAAGTTTATACAGATACAATTGTGAAATCCTGTTAATCATGACTGTATGATAAGAAGAATCAATCAGATTTTTTTTTTTTCCATTTTTAGGTACAGTCATTTAAATCACTTCATAATGTTTGATACATATAGTATGACCAGAAATTATTGAAAATTTTAGGAATACGTTTAATTTGATTTCTAGTGTAAACAACCTTGACCTGCTATCAAGTGCTTGGTTTCATTCAAGAGAGACAGTTCCGTTAATTCTTTTTTCATTAGTTTGTGAAGAGTTATCCCCCTCTGTTTACTTGCTAGCAGACAACATTTTCAGTGATCCTCAATATGGATGATTTAGAGAAGAGGAAGTTGATTTTAGAGTATTATAACAAGGACATCAGATCAGCTAAAGTGATTTCAAGTAGAACAGGCATCCCTTTGTCCACTGTTTATCGTGGTTTGAAAAATATTGCAAATGGATATGGCATTGAGCACCAGGGAGGCGCAGGTAGGCCCAGAAAATTGACTGTCGGTGACAGGAGGAGGCTTGGTATTCTTGTTTCTAAAAACAAACGAAGGAGTTTAGAAAACTTAAGGCTGGATATGATTGATAGAGGAACTGTGGCTGTCTGTAAGGAGACAATTAGAACTGAGATGCATGCAATGGGTAGGCAGAAAAGTCGAGGAATTCCATCACCGATCATGAAACCTGAACAAAAGGAGCGAAGATCGAACTGGTGCTTATAGCATAGAAATTTTAACTGGGACAATGTGATTTTCTCAGATGAAAGTTCTGTGTGGCTGTTTCCTAATACACTGAAATTCTGGACCAAACAAACTGAAAAACCTTTGTATGAGCGCCCAAAGTACAGTCCGAAATATAACGTGTGGGGTTGCATATCTGTGTTAGGGGCAACGGCCCTCTGTGTATTTGAAGGAATATGAACAGTGAGCGGTACACAGATATTCTCGAGGACATTTACTTCTATCTGCTCACGTGTTCTATGGACATTTTTGGATATACCCCACGCTTGTGTTAAAGCAAACTCAAGGATGGTTGGTGTTTTACAGACATAAAATGTCTTCTTCTTTCTGGGATTTTGTTGTCAACGTGTAGCACTCCATTGCAATAAAGAAGTTGACTATCCATAGAACTTCATCTTCACAACTTCTAAAATGCCTCTCACAGAAACGCTTACCTTTCTTTAAAACTTTTACTAACGTTTGTATTTCACGATACCCCTACTTCTTAAAAGTATGTTGTGAAGCGACAGTAATTTCATCGTTCATGAATATTTATTCAAGCCACTCAAATCGACTGCATTAAATAGGTCATCGCCTCTCTGAGTGTGAAAGTGGACCTGAGCAATCTGTTCTTGTCTGACGAGGCGACCTTGTGAGAGGGTCAGGCTCCATTACTTAATATATAGTGCGTCAACGAGCCCCAACGGCGTGGGTTGTTTCTCATGAAAGATATCATAGATTTTGTATATTCTAAGGTTGATCATACACACGTAGTTATATAGCTTCAGTGTTGTTGAATGCCAAACAAACAAACCATCCCCACTTGGTATTTTATAACTTCACTCTTTCACAAGAATGTCGTGGCTTTACATCCCTTAAACTGTTGCACTATGTTATATCAAATCAATAAGTACGTAATTGCCATTCTCAGGCAGCTGCCAAAACAAATTAACGTAATAATGACCAGTTAGACCTTTCGGGATTCATTTCAGTAGGAATGTCAGATCCCTAATTCATCCCCTTGCTAGCTGATGGAACAGACTTTGGTTGACACACTGCTTTTGTCCTTGATGATAGTTTGTGTGTTATTTAACAACACTCACAATATGTCGGCGGTGTACTTAACAGTCTGGACCAAACAATCCAGTGATTAGTATCATTGGCATCGATCAATGAGATTGGCTACAATGAAATGCATCATCAACGTCAACGAGTCTAAACATCGGATCTCTTTAGTCGCCTATTACGACCATATGTACTTCTTATCAAGAGGACCCGTGAAGAACCGGGGTAGAATAGGTCTTCAGCAACCCATGCTTGCCACAAAAGGCGACTATGCTTCTCGTAAGAGGCGACTAAAGGGATTGGGTGGTCAGGCTCGCTGACTTCGTTGACACATATGTCATCGGTTCCCAATTGCGCAGATGAATGTTCATAATGTTGATCACTGGATTGTCTGGTCCAGACTCGATTATTTACATACCGCCGCCATATAGCTGGAATATGCTGAGTGCGGCGTAAAACTAAACTCACTCACTCACTCTCATCAAAAGTTTACACTCACTAGTGTAAATATGGCCATTTACTTCTGGCAACGGTTCTAAACTAAATTTGGTAAAATATTCCATTCCATACTGTTTCAAAGTACTGTTTACACATGAACCATTGTATTGTAAAACAAATTCGTAACGTTGAAAAGATTATTGTCATTAGTTCAGTAAATGATAAAAATCAGTGAAAATTGGCGAATTCTTAACAAAACTTTACACCCAAACGCAGCTGTTCACATGCACGATATTTGCCATGCTTTTCAGCAATTTGATGCATGATCCTTGTGCAGTTCATCTGCGTAAGGTTTGCAGTTGGTTCTCCCAAGTTAGTTGAGAAATCCTTCTTCGATGAAACCATATATACACACATAACATATACTGAGTGCTTTCAGTGAATCTAAGCTTTTGAAGAGAAGTATAGGTTTCTAGATCAATTCTAACCCGGAACGTATCGGGTCTTTGTCAACAGATGTGAAATCAAGACTTTAACAAGGTTGTAGATTGAATGGATCGGCTTGCACAATAGGTGATGTAACACAGCGAATTGTCACCTTAGTCATGTCCGATCATAAATCAGAAAGTTCAGAAAGTTCCCTCAACACTTGCCCACTGATATATCCACAACCACAGCAGGTATCTGTCAACATTGGCCTTAGTAGTGGCAAGTAAATACCAGATCTTCATCATCTTCGAGATCTGTGGGAGATGAAGTGGTGATGTGCAGATGCATCCTCGTTTGTCATCAGCAAAGGATATCTAGTTCCTATGATAACTACGCCAAGTATATGTCAATTTGATTGATAAATGAGTGATGTTGGTGTAACGCTGTTTTGGGCAGTTTTTCGGGTATGTCGCTTTTTACAGATCTGCGGAAGGATTTTGTTTGGTTTGGTTTAGTTTGGTTATTGTTTAACGCCACACCCAGCAATATTCCAGCTATATGGCGGCGGTCTGTAAATGATCGCGTCTAGACCAGACAATCGACCCAACTGGGATACGGTGACCTGCATCAACCAGGTCAGCAAGATACAATGTAAGATATCAGTAACGTCTCAATACATTATCTCTGTTTGAGATATCTTTAATAAATTTCAAGATACATCTACGTTCATGATGTCACATGTTTCTATATACACAGTACCCATGCAAAGTGTTCATTGATACACTACTAGTCATATCTCATCAGCCATATAAATATGCAATGTATACTAGGCACATAAAGAAACTGTGCATAACAAAAATTTAAAATATAAATTTATCAAACCTGTGTAGACACATAAGGATTTAAACTCAGAGATTAGTGACATGTATCCAACATGCATGCACGTGCCAGGTTCCGTGACGTCAGTGGGTTCGTCCTTGAGACGTGCAATACGTTGTTGTACGTGCATTCCGGGAAAGAGAAACAGAGCAAAATGAATGCCACACAATACTGTCACTTTGAAAGCTCAACCCCCTGCCCTTGCGATCGTTCAAAAGGTAAACGGCTATTGAAACGCATAGCATGCCAAGGCTCACGTCTGCACCACGTCATGAGGCCATTGGGATGGTCCGTGGGGGAATGTCTAAACGACAAGTGGCTGCACATTTCCACTGGCACCGGAACACCATTTCTGCACTGGTGAGACGCTACCAGAACACAAATGACGTCATCGATCGGCCACGTTCTGGACGTCCACGTGTAACAACGCTAAGACAGGACAGATGGGTAAGGGTGACCCATCTTCGCCACAGGTTTCAGACAGCAGTGATGGCTGCCCGAACCATCCCAGGACTTCGCCGTATCGACCCCAACACAGTTCGATAACGTTTACGTCATCACGGGATCAGACCACGACGTCCCGCCATACGCGCTTATCCTGACACGACGTCATCGACAAGCTCGCCGAATGTGGTGCCGAAATCATGTCCGCAGACCCTTTGTTTTGGTGGAGAAATGTTGTTTTACAGATGAGTCCAGGTTTAACATTTCCCATAGTGATGGACGTCAACGTGCCTATAGACGCGTGGGAGAACCGTTATGCACAGGCCTGTGTCTTGGAGAGGAATCGCTTTAGTGGTGGTTCCGTGATGATTTGGGGGTGGAATAACAGCAGGCCAAAAAACTCCTTATGTGATTGTTCAGGGCAACTTAACTGGTGTGGGCTACAGGGATCAGATTCTTCGACCTGTGGCAATTCCTTTTCTGCAACGTCATGGCCCTGCGTTAACATTCCAACAGGACAATGCCCGCCCTCATACGGCAAGGGTTGCTATGGATTTCTTGCAACACCACAACGTTGACCTACTGCCTTGGCCGGCAAATTAACCGGATCTCTCCCCGATAGAGCATGCTTGGGACAAGATGGATTGACGTCTACGCCGTCTTCCTCATCCGCCAGATAACGTCCTCGACCTTGCAACAGAACTTGAGAGAATCTGGCGTGACATCCCACAAGCCTTCCTTGCACGTTTGATAGGCTCTATGCATCGTCGATGCACTACTGTTCTCAATGCCGATGGTGGACATACCCGTTATTGAGCTTGTGACATGGTCGTTTGACCCCTGTCCTGCTTGTGGACTCGTGACGTCATTGTGATTGACTTTTCAATTGAAATTCTCCCGACTTGTTATGGTCTCATGATCCTCTCCATTACAGTTTATATGTACCTTTGACATTGTTATCGTACTTATCAACTGGGATATAAATTTATTTTGCCAATGCACAGTTTCTTTATATGGCTAGTATTTATATATAGATTAACTCTTCCTTCATTCGCATGCAATCATATCACAAGACAATGAAGGGGGTAAATGTCAATTTTGTAATTGACGACTATAGACATATACATTTAAAATACACCTCTAACATATACAAACATGTGAAAATTGTTTTAAAAGGAGTGCACATTAAAAGCAAAGGAGTATCATAAGATTAAAAGAAAGGCTGACACACTAAAAGTCTTTTTGACCCGGGTGTGTGGGAGGTTGCTGTCTCGCCGGCCGGTGAGAGACTAACGCTGCTTGGTCAGATCGTGTATCGCTTGACTGCTACACGTGGATATTGATACAGTGCCGTCATATCTCAGATTTGTATAGTGGATAGTGATACAGTGCCGTTATATCTCACTGTTGTATGGTGGATATTGATACAGTGCCGTCATATCTCACTATTGTATAGTGTATATTGATACAGTGACGTCATATCTCACTGTTGTATAATGTATATTGATACAGTGCCGTCATACCTCAGATATGTATAGTGGATATTGATACAGTGCCGTCACATCTCACTTTTGTATAGTGTATATTAATACAGTCCGGTCACATCTCACTTTTGTAGAGTGTATATTGATTGATACAGTGCCGTCATATCTCATATTTGTAAAGTGTATATTGATACAGTGCATTCATTTTCACTTCTACACAGTGTATATTGATACAGTGCCGTCATATCTCACTGATTCAATGTGTATATTAATAAAGTGCCGTCATGTCTCACTGATGCAATGTGTATATCAATACAGTGCCGTCATATCTCAGATCTGTATAGCGTATATTGTTACAGTACCGTCATATCTCACTGTTGTATAGTGTATATTGCTACAGTGCAGTCATATCTCAGATTTGTAAACTGTATATTGATACAGTGCAGTCATATCTCACTATTGTATAGTGTATATTGATACAGTGCCGTCATACCTAACTATTGTATAGTGTATATATATAAAATGCCGTCATATCTCAGATTTGTATAGTGGATATTGACACAGTGCCGTCAAAACTCAGATTTGTATAGTGGACTTCATGAAATCAACAACACCGCACAGCACTGTATACTTTGTATACAGTGCCGTCCTATCTCACTATTGTATAGTGTATATTGATACAGTAACGTCATATCTCAGATTTGTATAGTGGATATTGATACAGTGCCGTCATATCTCAGATTTGTGGGGGTATAGTGGATATTGATACAGTGCCGTCATATCTCAGATTTGTATAATGTATATTGATACAGTGCCGTCATATCTCAGATTTGTATAGTGTATATTGATACAGTGCCGTCCTATCTCACTATCGATAGTGGATATTGATACATACAGTGCCGTCCTATCTCACTATTGTATAGTGGATATTGATACAGTGCCGTCATATCTCAGATTTGTATAGTGTATATTGTTACAGTACCGTCATATCTCACTATTGTATAGTGGATATTCATACAGTGCCGTCATATCTCAGATTTGTATAGTGTATATTGATACAGTGCCGTCATATCTCACTATTTGTATAGTGTATATTGATACAGTGCCCTCATATCTCAGATTTGTATAGTGTATATTGATACAGTGCCGTCATATCTCAGATCTGTATAGTGGATATTGATACAGTGCCGTTATATCTCACTGTTGTATGGTGGATATTGATACAATGCCGTCATATCTCACTATTGTATAGTGTATATTGATACAGTAACGTCATATCCTCACTGTTGTATAATGTATATTGATACAGTGCCGTCATATCTCAGATATGTATAGTGGATATTGATACAGTGCCGTCATATCTCACTATTGTATAGTGGATATTGATACAGCCGTCATATCTCAGATCTCATGTATAGTGATATAGTGATACAGTGCCGTCCTATCTCACTATTGTATAGTGGATATTGATACAGTGCCGTGATATCTCATCTATGAACTATTGTATAGTGGATATTGATACAGTGCCGTCATATCTCACTATCGATAGTGGATATTGATACAGTGCCGTCATATCTCACTATTGTATAGTGGATATTCATACAGTGCCGTCATATCTCACTATTGTATAGTGGATATTGATACAGTGCCGTCATATCTCACTATTGTATAGTGGATATTGATACAGTGCCGTCATATCTCAGATTTGTATAGTGTATATTGATACAGTGCCGTCATATCTCAGATCTGTATAGTGGATAGTGATACAGTGCCGTCTTATCTCACTATTGTATAGTGGATATTGATACAGTGCCGTCCTATCTCACTATTGTATAGTGGATATTCATACAGTGCCGTCATATCTCAGATTTGTATAGTGTATATTGATACAGTGCCGTCATATCTCACTATTGTATAGTTTATATTGATACAGTGCCGTCATATCTCAGATTTGTATAGTGTATATTGATACAGTGCCGTCATATCTCAGATCTGTATAGTGGATATTGATACAGTGCCGTTATATCTCACTGTTGTATGGTGGATATTGATACAGTGCCGTCATACATCTCACCATTGTATAGTGGATATTGATACAGTGACGTGATATCTCACTGTTGTCATCGTGTATATTGATACAGTGCCGTCATATCTCACTGTTGTATCGTATAATGTATATTGATACAGTGCCGTCATATCTCAGATATGTATAGTGGATATTGATACAGTGCCGTCATATCTCACTATTGTATAGTGGATATTGATACAGTGCCGTCATATCTCACTATTGTATAGTGTATATTGATACAGTGCCGTCCTATCTCACTATTGTATAGTGTATATTGATACAGTGCCGTCATATCTCACTATTGTATAGTGGATATTGATACAGTGCCGTCATATCTCACTATTGTATAGTGGATATTGATACAGTGCCGTCATATCTCACTATTGTATAGTGGATATTGATACAGTGCCGTCCTATCTCACTATTATATAGTGTATATTGATACAGTGCCGTCATATCTCAGATTTGTATAGTGTATATTGATACAGTGCCGTCATATCTCAGATCTGTATAGTGGATAGTGATACAGTGCCGTTATATCTCACTGTTGTATGGTGGATATTGATACATTGCCGTGATATCTCACTATTGTATAGTGTATATTGATACAGTATCGTCATATTTCACTGTTGTATAATGTATATTGATACAGTGCCGTCATATCTCAGATATGTATAGTGGATATTGATACAGTGCCGTCATATCTCACTATTGTATAGTGGATATTGATACAGTGCCGTCATATCTCAGATTTGTATAGTGTATATTGATACAGTGCCGTCATATCTCATCTGTTTGTATAGTGTATATTAATACAGTCCGGTCATATCTCACTTGTAGAGTGTATATTGATTGATATCACTGATGTTGCCGTCATATCTCATATGTATAGTGGATATTGATACATTTGTAAAGTGCATTCATTTTCACTTCTACACAGTGTATATTGATACAGTGCCTTCATATTTCAATGGTTCAATGTGTATATTAATACAGTGACGTCATATCTCACCGATGCAATCTGTTTATTAACACAGTGCCGTCATATCTCACCGACATATCACATGTGTATATTAATACAGTGCCGTCATATCTCACTGATGCAATGTGTATATAAATACAGTGCCGTCATATCTCACTGATGCAATGTGTACATATTAATACAGTGCCGTCATATCTCACTGTCTACAATGTGTATATTAATACAGTGCCGTCATATCTCATCCATGCAATGTGTAGATTAATACAGTGCCGTCATATCTCACTCCATGCAATGTGTATATTAATACAGTGCCGTCATATCTCACTCCATGCAATGTGTATATTAATAGAGTGCCGTCATATCTCATCCATGCAATGTATATATTAATACAGTGCCGTCATATCTCACTGATGCAATGTGTATATTAATACAGTGACGTCATATCTCACTGATGCAATGTGTATATTAATACAGTGCCGTCATATCTCACTGATGCAATGTGTATATTAATACAGTGCGGTCATATCGCGGCGTCTGCTATCCCAGTTGTTGACTTCCAGAGGTACGGACTGAATGTTGCAGACCCAAAGTCCGTGACGAGTGACGTCCTGGAAACCACGGCCAAGGAAATATATGATGCCTTCAGTACAATTGGCTTCCTGTACCTGATCAACCATGGCGTTGACGTAAAAGGTAAACGTATCCTGTTTGTATATAGGCCAGGGACTGTACATAGGGTCAGAGATTGTATACAGGCCAGGGACGATATCAAAAGTAACTGTAATATTAAGCTGAAAGGTGTTAGCCATTCTTAGTCGCCGAAACTGATACAGTAGTTGTACTTTCTTCGTTGGTGGTGTCATCCGTCACTCAGGAATGAATCGTACGGGGTGACATATCTGATTTGAATGAGATTAATCATTGCGTTTTAACTTTCCTTCAGCCATGGGCACGTATTGATCATGAACGGAGTTTGTCATGTCACATGAAGGTTCAAGGGAAATAAGTTCACAATTCCTGTTTGTTTGTCGCTTATATTCCTTTTGTTTTCAATTTTCAATTTGATTTGTCTATGACGTTCATTGAATGAAAACAAAGCTTCATATTATACGGATTTGAGGTGAGGTGAGGTGAAATTCGGTTTAATGTCGTGCTTGAGAATATTTCACTCATATGACGAGGTGCATGCGTGTGTATGTGTGTGCGGCTGCTTGTATTAGCCCAGACTTAAGCTGGTTTTATAGTGCTAGCCCACTGAGATACCATGCCGCAGTGAAGCATGAATACCCTACTCAGACACATTATACTGACTCCGAGCCGACCAGTCCTTGTTGTACCCATTAATGCCGAGCGCCAGGCAGGGACCAACAAGTACCATATTTTAACGTCTTTTGGTATGACGCGGCCGGGGATCGAACCCGCGACCTTCCGCTCTCCGGGCGGACGCTCTAACCACTACACCACGGAGGCCCCTAATACGGATTTGAAGGTTGATACCCATGTTTGAAATGAAAACAACCAAACCCTTTACACATTTTCAAGGGGAGTCCATTGTGCTATTTCGACTATAGCATGGGCATGTGTGTATGAATCATATAAAATAGTGATAATACTATGTATTCGAAGTTTGAAATACGACTGGTCGGTGGAAGTAAAGATATTCCGTAAAAAACGTTTCGCAAGCAGATTTGTTTCAGAACAGATTTAGGGTTCGTTTTAATGGCTCGGACCACTCATTTCTTTTGTAGTTGACTCAGCATACTTAAATATGCTACTTAGCTTATTATGAATCTCAAGGACTTCATTCTACCAGCAGAAGCATCCACCCATTTGAATTATACATAGAGACTCGGTGCAAAAGAATACCCAAACTTGACTATCCTCAGAAACCAGTTACGTTTGATGTAAAGGGAGAAATAACTGTGAACATTATATGAATGGATCTCGTTGTACAATAAGTGATGACAGCAGGTGTCTGAGAAATGGGTAACCGTGTCCTGCGATATCGTTACCAGCCGTCAAAGAGTGACAGACAGACAGATAATGTATTTGAGTCTCACCTCAACAACACACTTATGTACATAGAACAAAATATATAAAAAAACGTTGAGCCTATCTTTACAGGCTTATGAGAGACTATATAGCATATAGAAATACAAAATTAAACGAATATAGGATTTATAACATTTACAGTACCAAGTTAATAGTATAAACGGCATGTCGCCGCCGTGCTATAAACGGCTGCTCATAAATGTTAAGCTGCGATTTCAAACATGTACCTGAACAGTGAACGACAGTGAAAAAACATCAATGCATGTGTATTGTCCTCCACTTTCCATGGATAGAGCGACTTGCACGTGGAAATCATTGACATTAAGTTGCAGGTGGATTTTCATATTGACAATTTAAAAATTTGCCATTTGTAACACAATGTAAAGAGCGTCAAAGAACGTAATAATAACATTTCAACGACCTGATGTGTTTTTCATATTGTTTATAAAGTTTGTAAAACATTCAGTATATATTCCAAACAAAAAAACGAAGATTTTACCACTTTTAGGAAATAGTGTTACCGATAGCTTGACCCTTCATTAATGACGCCGTGTATACTTAAATGAAAACATGCCTTTTTCTAGAATACCTGTCGCTTCTACATTTCCGTAGGCTCTACCACACTTCTCTACTAAGTCATTAAGACATCGTCACCCTTTCGAGTTACTGGCGTCCCCCAACGTGATATTTCTGGAAACTGACCTGTACCCGATAAATGCATGCATATAATTTTGTCCCATTTCTGGTCTCCGTTTTGGCGAATTCTACGCTAGAAATGAAATCCAGTTCTTGATATGGACACCAGTCAAACGTGTTATAAGTATGCATAACTAATTGGTTGCCCATCATCCAGTCAGGTGTCCCGTTTTGATGGCAAAACGTGACACCAAGAGATGTATGAGCCATCCATAGTTCAGTTCATTAAGGTGCATTAAGAATATGCAGATAATTGAGATGTTCAGAGGATTAGTAGTGTTAGAATTATCTCGGAAATGTGTAACCGTAGTGGGCAAATACGATCACGTAACCCACGAACACAATCAAAACAGTACGTGGATTTCTGTTTGGGGAGCAATCGTCCAAGTTCTCTTGATATGCTCCAAACGGATTTGGGTGAGTGTGTGAGTGAATATTCAAGTGATATATCGGCGTGTCAGCTTGATCATGCTAAAGAATGAGTTTAGTTTTACGCCGCTTTTAGCAATATTCCAGCAATATCACGGCGAGGGAGACCAGAAATGGGCTTCACACATTTACCCATGTGCGGAATCGAACCCAGGTCTTTGACGTGACGAGCAAACGCTTTAACCACCTGGCTACCCCATCGACCCGATCATGTTAATGAACGAAGAGTTGCAGGTAAAACCCACGATCACGGGCTGACCGGGATTCGATTCGTAGGAAACGGTTTCTGTCGTGGATACACCGACCACTACACGGCGAATTGCAGCGCATTAAACATCTGCTTCAACCTCCCCCTCGCCCTATAACGATAAAGGTTCCTGACATGACAAGAAGGAATGACCAAAAAAGGAACCCAGAAGAAGCAAACTGCCTTCTTCTAGTGTCAATGGGGCTGCTTAGTGGGTAAAGCGTTCGCTCGTCACGCCGAAGTCCCGTTACAATGTGTGAAGCCCATTTCTGGTGTCCCCCGCCGCGATATTGATGTAAAATTGCTAAAAGCGGCTGAAAACCTAACTCACTCACTCTAGTCTTCATGTCATTGATAATCACGCTTGCTATGATGCAACATGGGCTTAATGTCAGATTGGGACTCTTGAAGAGCTGTTTGTATCCGAGAGTCGACAGGTGTTTCCCATTAATCTGGTTAGGCGAGTTTGATGTTAGGAACGGGTTGTATGAGTAGATACTTACAAGCAACAGCTATTGTGGTCGTGAATTAAAGTACTGAATCACAACCTTTACGTATTGCCCATTTTACTAGAAATTATTGAAAGTGGACTATGAATTAATGTTACTATAAATAATGTACTATTATTTTAGGAAATGTTTTTCACTCCCATTTCAAATATCTTACCTTCACCCAAGTAATTGGACTTGGTGTATTCGACTTGACCTGATGCTTTCATGGTCCACCATATCATGCCCTAAACACGTCGAGTTTATACCTTGTGTGTTGTAATACGTTAAAGGAATGGAGTGTTTTACAACCAATCTTTCTCGGGGTGTATCTGATTGAACTGGAGTAGATCCAGGCCACCATATTAAAGATACAATGATGATATTAACGACCATCGTGCACTCAGTCATGTAATACTGGCGTTGTCAGAGTTGCATCCCTCAGTTGTATCAGGATCCGCTGATCGAGCGTCCGCTCCAAATATGGTCTGTGACATACAATGCCTGTGGGCTTCACCTAGGCTTTAACATCTAACACTGGTGTAACTTCAGGCTTTATTGCTAAATCCAGAAATAATCGTTGTTTTTTAAATGTGTATTTTAAATCTTCTATTTCCATTACATTAGGTTGAATTACAAGGACCCGGTTGCGGATTTCAAGGAAGGGTTCAAGTTTACCCCAAAGGATGATGTGGTACTTTAACTGTTATTCTAAGGTGGCTATATACGACTGACTGGTCCTTGTTTGGCCGATTGTGTGCAGTCGTACTGCGGTGGTTTTGACATTTGCTCATCCTTTCAGTCCCTCTTATTTATTTACTTGATCTGTGCTATAGTTGCCACAGCTCCGGCTGTTTCTTAAAGAAAAAACACTCACTACCTTAGCATTGGGGATATGTCATGCGTTGGGTGTTAGATTATGTAAGTCCGTATTATCATTACAACAGTGTGTTGTCGGTGTGTTCTCGAAGTTTTATATACATCTCCTATCAGGTCAGTCACAAGAAAATATCATTATTGTCTAGCTTCAAAGTCACAACAGTGTCATGTTGATCTCACACAGGCGTGGCCGGCGGATCTTCCCGAATTTAAGTCAAATTTCTCCTCATTCTTCAACGACTGCAAACCACTGAAAGAGAGAGTCTTTGATGTCCTGTCTATCGGTCTTAAACTCTAGGTATGATATCCATAGTATATAGATTCATGTCCCGTCTATCGGTCTTAAACTCTAGGTAGGATATCCATAGTATATAGATTCATGTCCTGTCTATCGGTCTTAAACTCCAGGTATGATATCCATAGTATATAGATTCATGTCCCGTCTATCTGTCTTAAACTCTAGGTATGATATCCATAGTATATAGATTCATGTCCCGTCTATCGGTCTTAAACTCCAGGTAGGATATCCATAGTATATATATTCATGTCCCGTCTATCGGTCTTAAACTCCAGGTATGATATCCATAGTATATAGATTCATGTCCTGTCTATCGGTCTTAAACTCCAGGTATGATATCCATAGTATATAGATTCATGTCCCGTCTATCGGTCTTAAACTCCAGGTATGGTATCCATAGTATATAGATTCATGTCCTGTCTATCGGTCTTAAACTCCAGGTATGGTATCCATAGTATACATATTCATGTCCCGTCTATCGGTCTTAAACTCCAGGTATGATATCAATAGTATATAGATTCATGTCCTGTCTATCGGTCTTAAACTCCAGGTTTGATATCCATAGTATACAGATTAATATCCTGTCTATCGGTCTTAAACTCCAGATATGATATCCATAGTATATACATTTATGTCCCGTCTATCGGTCTTAACTCCAGGTATGATATCCATAGTATATAGATTCATGAAGTGAGGCTAGACTTCCACTTAGTCTCTGAATATATATACCTTTGATGTAAACAATCAACTCCATTTAAATTGGAAATGAGCTCCAGGTTCCCGCAGCTGAGGAAATCTAGACGTGTCTCATTTTAATAGGGATTGCATAAAGGTTTAAGTAAAAGGGAAAATAATGTGGTTATGGGGCGGTCAGACAGACTAGTGTGTGGCCTTCAGGTTTTGAGCCATAATCAAACAATCTTTGAGCAAGAGTCGTATAACGTCTGCTTGAGCGTCCCCCAAAGCTGTACCCGTGAAGATCTGGATTAGACTTGCTCTTCAGCAACCCATGCTTGTCGTAAGAGGCGACTGACGGGATCGGGTGGTCAGGCTCTCTAAGCTGGTTGACACATGTCATCGTATCCCAAATGCATAGATAGATGCTCATGCTGTTCATCACTGGATTGTCTGGTCCAGACTCGATTATTTACAGACCGCCGCCATATAGCTGGAATATTGCTGAGTGCGGCTTAAAACTAAACTCACTCATTCAGTTTAAACAAAATAAATAAATGGTGTCTTGAAAATGGCTTTAAATTTTCTGTCAAAAACTAATTGTCTACACTTCTGTAGAAAATATAAACCGCATAAGGACCCAGAACTATATTTAAATGGCACTCCCATAAGAGTTGTCTTATTTTCGATTCCCATCTAACATTCCTGCCACATATTAAATCCCTTAAAGCTAAATGCCTGAAGGCACTCGATTTGTTAAAGGTTGTTTCCAATTCAAAGTGGGGAGGGGACCAAACTACCCTCCTTCACCTATATCGATCATTGGTGTGATCTAAACTTGATTATGGCGCCTTCGCCTACATGATTCTGTCCACCACCAAGGCCTAAGACTTTGTCTTGGGTCTGTTAGAACTTCCCCTGTTGACAGTCTCTATGTCGAGGCAGATGAGCCTTCATTTAAAATTATCTTTACAATATCTTACAAAACTATATTCTAACAAGTCTAACGCTGCATTTAACTGTGTCTTAAATCCTCTTTATGAGGATTTGTACAATAAAGTCTCTTGTTCCGCCATTCGGTTTAACAATGAAACCATTCATTTCTGCTGCTGGCATTGAGCTGGAAAAGCTGCCTCCTCTGTTCTTTTTTCTCCTCCTTGGCAATTAGTGAGGCAAGAGGTTGACCTAACACTGACAAAGTATAAGAAATTAGAAACTAATGAATTACAATATAAACAAGATTATAAGCAATTAAAAAATAGATATAATACATACAAATCCTTATTTACAGATGGATCCAAGGATGGTGGCGCAATGGCTCGTGCCACTGTATTTGGATCCAGATCAATATCCTCAATATTCACAGCAGAAGCAAACGCAATACTAACAGCTCTTAAATATATTAATAGACATCCTAAATGTAAACACTATATCATGTTTTCTGATTCTCTTTCTTGCCTTCAGGCTATTAAACATCTTTCTTGTAAACACCCACTTTTAACTGAGATTATTGAACTATATAATGATCTTGCCACTGGCCAATATGACATCGTCCCCTGTTGGTTACCCAGCCACGTTGGCATTTCTGGGAACACAATGACTGATCTTGCTGCTAAGGCAGCACTCAACAAATCTGTGACACCACTTCTTACTCCATACTCTGATTACAAAGCTAGCATTAGAACATACATCCGTGATCTGATGCAGAAGTGGGACACCCAAGAGGGTATAAATATATGACATACAATACAACCTTTACATTGGTTATACCTACTTGGGTTGTCAGTCCAGATTTGAAGAGGTCGTCATGCGACGATGTCGTATTGGCCTCACAAGGTATATTCATGCATACCTATTGAAAGGTGAGGATCCTCCGTTTTGCATCCCTTGTGATGAAAGAATCACGGTCAAGCATGTCCTGCTTGACTGTATTGATTTTTCCTTCACAAGGGATAAATATTTCAGTGTTAAAACTGTCAGGGATCTTTTTAATAATGTTAATTATCATTTTATTACCGAGTTTGTAAAAGAAATAGAGTTATTAGATAAATTTTGATTAAAGTTGTGTAAATAGGTAAATCTTTTATGCTTGGTAGTTTAAATAAACAATTGATATTGTTAGTGGCAGTATCCTCAAAGGGGGTTAAAATACTGTAAAATTAATGTCCTCCGGAGAGGATACGTAAGTCCCAAAATAATTCAAGTAAATTTAAACTTACTATGATTTTTAACTGCAGTATATGTGTTATTTTAATGTTATGGCTAGATTGTCAAAAATTGCTGAAGGGATGGTGTAAATCCAGCTAGGGCCCATGCAGGTAGCAAAAGTAATGTAAGTCCCCATGGCCCCTAGTATGGTGGTCTACCACCCGTTGTTAGCGATCTATAGCCCATTTTTATATTGTGTTGTCCTCTTTAATTAAGATGTTTTAGATTTAATGGCTAGTTTTACATTTGTATTTGTGATATTGTAGTTTTACTGTCCTTCGTTGACAGGCTTTTTATAATTTACCTATAATTGTTATTAATATGTAACTTGATATAGTCACGATATGGCTGAAATGGCCGATGTGACTTAAAATCTTAACTCACTCACTCACTCGTTCATGAATATTTATTCAGACCAGCTCGCCTCCATAAAATAAGTCATTGCCTTGCTGTGTGTGAAATTGACCCTCGGCAATCTGGTTTTGTCTCAGGAGGCGACTGTGTGAAGGGTTCAGGCTCCATTGCTCAATTTAAAGTGCGCCAGCATTTCTCATGATATATATCATATATATATTGTTTGGTCCATGGTGGATTACATGCTCGTCGTCATACAGCTGCAGTGTTGCTGAAGCACACAAACCATCTCCGCTAGGGGACGCTGGGCTAGCCTAGTGGTTAAACGTTCGCTCGTCACGTCGAAGACCCGGGTTCGATTCCCCACATGGATACAATGTGTGAAGCCCATTTCTGGTGTCCCTAGCCGTGATATTGCTAGACTATTGCTAAAAGCGGCCTAAAACCCAACTCACTCACTCACTCTCCGCCAGAGATTCATAACTTCAGTCTCTCACAAAAATATCATGACCTTCACGACACTTACACTGTTGTTCCGTGTGACATCAAATTATATTATTAATATATATGTATATCAATTTCTATTCCCAGGCAGCTGCCAACAATAATTACCATATAATAAGCCGGTCTTACCTTTCATGTCAGTAGGAATGCCAGATCCCGGATCCATCACCGTGCCAGCTGCTAACAGATTATGCTTGACTGATGTTTCATTTCGTTTTTGTTAAAACTTTGCTGATAGTTAGTTTGTTAGCTAACAACACCCAACGCTGATCACGTTATCTGCGATAGGTCTACTCCCATTTGTGAGAACTCCCATTTGTGAGACTCCCAGTTGTGAGACTGTGGAGTAGGTAATTAGCAAAGAAAACACACCTTACTCCCCTATCTTATAGAATGGATTAATCCCAGCTAATTATGGATTAGCTACTTACCTGAATCTTGTGGAGGTAACTTAATGAAACTCTAAAAGATAAAGTTATTAACCTACTCAGATAAATGGCTTTAAAATATAAACACTTTGTGAAGGTAACTTCGTGATCATTTGAAAGAGAAATTAATTTACCTACTCAGATTTACGTGTTTGAAAAATCTAGCAATAACTGTTGTAACTATAAATAATCCAAATGTATTTATTAACCTTTGTAGGCTCTTTCCGATCACCATTATGGTAGGCCTTCAACAAGTAGAATATATCACCAGTTCACGATAATCTTCTTCAGTATTTCAGTATCTATTGAAAACAATAAATGCTCTTCAACGAACAATGTCTTCTGTGTTAATTTACTCATCAATGAACTATGCCTCCTGCGGGTACTCTTCAGCAACAGGGCTGTTCCCACTTTCATCGTAGGGATGGGGAAGCACCACCTGTGTGCACTGAACCATTAATTAATGTGTCTCACAACTGGGAGTTCTCACAAATGGGAGGACACCCTGTCCCTGTATGGTCGCGGTGGGAACATTATTGAGTATCAATCGATTGGGATACGCCTGTTGTGACCTTAAAGCTAGAATGGTCTTAAGTGTAGAGCAATCATGAATTGTTGCTGTACTGGACTTATGGCATACTTTTAACAAAGAGGAGCATTTACTGTTCTAATACACCATTCCCATTATTCATTTTCCAAGACAGAACAGCTATGGTAGACATGATGAGAATATAGTTCCCTGATGTTCTAATGCCACCATTGCTTACACAAATTACTATCGAACTATTAAAACGCGAGAGTTGGGGAATCAGCTGGCTTGGCAAGAGGTCTGACCATACCAACCCACACACAACACAACACAACACAACACCTGAGTAAATAGACAAGGAGTTTATTACACACCAGTCAAAGGGTGATATTACAGAATCAATCAATAATAGTATGGTTTATAATTAATTATTAGAACATATTAACAATGCAATCAGCTATTAAAGTAAATAAACATTACATGTAGATTCGTTTCACATTAATCAAAAAGTAATACAATAGTTCAATATTCTCCATATCAACCCAGTGGGCGTTCATGCAGCACAGAACAGCATAGTGCTCATAACGCAATGTAATTTAGTTGGACCGAAGCATCGATGGCCAGTCGCAAGTATGCCACTTGGTATATGTGGCACGCACCTGATTTGACCAACGTGGAATACAAACAGCCGTAAATGCCATATGGTATATGTGACACGCACCTGATTTGACCAACGTGGAATACAAACAGCCGTAAAGACAAACAAAGGTATTGCACCTTGGATCTATAAGCTTTAGAGATACTGGTCCCGGATTATGTCCGATGCTCGTTATCAATGTGACCCTTTACAGGTTTATTGAGGAACGTGGTCAGTTTATCTGTAATATGCCCGGTTTTCAATAACACTAACCGTTATAAAATATTGGTAAAACTTTGTCAAATTTGTCCATGTTAATACATGTAACGTGTATATTAATACAGTGCATTCATATCTCACTCTAGTGGATGTTGATACATTGAGGTCATATTTCACCATGCAAGGTGCATATTAATACAGTGAGGTCATATCTCACCAAGCAATGTACATATTAATACAGTGTGGACATATCTCACCATGTAGTGTACATATTAATACAGTGAGGTCATATCTCACCATGCAGTGTACATATTAATACAGTGAGGTCATATCTCACCATGCAATGTATATGTTAATACGGTGTAGTCATATCTCACCCATGCAAAATGTACATATTAATACAGTGAGGTCATATCTCACCATGCAATGTACATATTAATACAGTGAGGCCATATCTCACCATGCAATGTATATGTTAATACAGTGAGGTCATATCTCACCATGCAATGTACATATTAATACAGTGAGGTCATATCTCACCATGCAATGTACATGTTAATACAGTGAGGTCATATCTCACCAAGCAATGTACATATTAATACAGTGTGGTCATATCTCACCATGTAGTGTACATATTAATACAGTGAGGTCATATCTCACCAAAGCAATGTACATATTAATACAGTGAGGTCATATCTCACCATGCAATGTGTATGTTAATACGGTGTCGTCATATCTCACCCATGCAAAATGTACATATTAATACAGTGAGGTCATATCTCACCATGCAATGTACATGTTAATACAGTGAGGTCATATCTCACCATGCAAAATGTACATATTAATACAGTGAGGTCATATTTCACCATGCAATGTACATATTAATACAGTGAGGTCATATCTCACCATGCAATGTACATATTAATACAGTGAGGCCATATATCACCATGCAATGTACATATTAATACAGTGAGGTCATATCTCACCATGCAATGTGTATGTTAATACGGTGTCGTCATATCTCACCCATGCAAAATGTACATATTAATACAGTGAGGTCATATCTCACCATGCAATGTGTATGTTAATACGGTGTCGTCATATCTCACCCATGCAAAATGTACATATTAATACAGTGAGGTCATATCTCACCATGCAATGTATATGTTAATACAGTGAGGTCATATATCACCATGCAATGTACATATTAATACAGTGAGGTCATATCTCACCATGCAATGTGTATGTTAATACGGTGTCGTCATATCTCACCCATGCAAATGTATTCAGAGAATCATCATTTTCTAAATACGTGTAAATATTTTGATTTCTAAAGTTTGAACGAGAGTGCAATTTGACGGGCGAACCGTGAGGGGACTTTGCCCTCTCTCTGTGATGCATTTACCTCGGTATTGCACTCCTGCTGTCTCGCTGTATCGCTAGCCTTACTTTCACCAGAGACCATATTATATGGTCTCTGCTTTCACGCGCCCCTTTACGATCCTTAGTGAGCTAACACCTGTTTACTGGTACACTTCTTTACACACAACACTACAGGGAGAAAGTCCGGATGGAAATAAGGGGGTCGTTGAATATTCATGTAAAATAGTTCATCTGAAACGCCCCACCAAGCATGTTATTAGGCGGCCTAACCTTTGCATGACCTTGGTGTAGCGAGAAGCAATGGCGGCGTCGGCTATCCCAATTGTTGACTTCCAGAAGTACGGACTGAATGTTGCAGACACAACGTCCGTGACGGATGACATTCTGGAGACCACGGCCAAGGAGATATATGATGCCTTCAGTACAATAGGCTTCCTGTACCTGACAAACCATGGGATTGAGCAGAGAAAGGTAAACAACGTATCCTGTTTGAATATAGGTCAGGGACAATATCAAAAGTTACTGTCATATTCAGCTGGGAGGTGTTAGTCATTCTTAGTCGCCCAAACTGATACAGTAGTTGTACTTTCTTCGTCGGTGGCGTCAGCCGTCACTCAGGAATGAATCGTACGATAACATATTTGATTTTAATGAGATTGGTCATTGTGTTTTTTCCTGCTTCCTTCGACCACCTACTGATTATGAGCGGTGTTTGTCATGACGTGTGAAGGTTCAAGAGAGACAAGTTCACAATTCCAGTGAAGACTTTTGAGATTAATTTATTGGAACTATCAGTTATATCAGTATCGTTTTCAATGTTCAGTTTGATTTGTTTATAACGTCCATTGAATGAACACAAAGCTTCAGATTGTACGGATTTGGAGGTTCATAGACAGGTGGGATACATTCTGGATGGCAGCTTCTCACAGTTGACTTTTGTAGTAGGGCCTTTCTTGACCTTGCTCTAGATGGTGGGGTCTTGGAGGATCTTGGATGTGGAATTCTGATGTGTTCAGGATGACTGTGACCTTGTCCTTGTCGGCTGGGGCAATGGTGATGTCCTTGTGAGTGAGTGGGTTTGGTTTTACGCCGCTTTTAGCAATATTCCAGTAATATCACGGCGGGGAACACCAGAAATGGGTTTCACACATTGTACCCATGTGGGTAATCGAACCGGGTTCTCGGCGTGACGAGCGAACGCTTACCCACTGGGCTGCCCAACCGCCCCTTGATGTGGGTCACTGATATTTTATTTTTTGGCAGTTATCAGGGTGGATGGTTGTGAGCTGGCTTCAGCAAGGATAGCAGTAATCCGGTGGTGTAGCTGTCGTTGCAAATTAATCCTATCAGCTATGTACATTTATTCCTCATCATGCTGGCTTGCCCCAGCTGATTAATTACCAATATCCATAGTTATTCGTACTCCATTTCATGCATACCATCATGCTGCCTTTGTTAATCACTGCTAGATGTATAAAAGTATGTTCCATACCGAAACGTCGCATCATAATATAATAAAGAATTTGTAATCTATAAAGTATCCTACCTTTCTGATTTTCTTAAATAAAGAATACCCGGTGTTGATTACACCCAGAAAAAAATCCGTTTGGTGTAAATGAAAAAAACACCTGTGAAAATTCTATGAATAGATCACTGAAAAATCAGTGATGACACCAGGTGTTCGCGAAATGGGTAAACATCACCTGAACTGCTGGTAGCACCCGCCATTGACAAGGTTTGCCTCAAGAAGGAAGTACTCTTGCCATGGGAGAACGGTCTGTTAACACGCCAGATATTGCAATAGTCAATGGACAATCCAGTTAGTGTTGAAATACGACTGGTGTGTAGAAGTACAAATATAAAAAAACACATTTTGGGTTCGTTTTCATATCTCGGACCACACATTTCTTTTGTAGTTGACTCAGCATACTTAAATCTGATCCTTAGGGACCTTTCATAATTTATGGCGTGTGTGTGTGTGTGTGTGTGTGTGTGTGTGTGTGTGTGTGTGTGTGTGTGTCTGTATGTCTGTCTGTGTCTGTGTCTGTGTGTGTCTGTGTGTCTGTGCGTGTGTCTGTGTGTGTTGGTGAGATGATGATTTTAAGGGGGTTGCCCATTTTGTTCTGGGGAGGTAGGGGGGTCAGCAATTTTGTACACATGTTTCTAGGGGGGTCAGCAAAAAAATTATTTTATAATTATTTTACAATTATACATAAACCTATTTTAAAATTATGCTTTAAAAATATGGAAAGGGGGAGGGGGGGACTTTGTACATGACATGCAGATTGGGGGGGCACTTTCTTTGTACATAAATTTTAGGGGGAGTCATTCACATTGTACATGCTTCTCCACAAAAATCTTCATCACCCCCCTAGCCGTACTATATTAACAGTCCCTTAGCTTATGATGAATTTCGGGGACTTCACTCCACTAACAGAAACTTCCACTCAGTTGAATTAGATACCGAGCCACAGTGCAAAAGAATACCCAGTCCTCACTCTCCTCAGAAACCAATTACGGTAGATGTAAAGGAAGAAAATAGCTGTGAAAATTATATGAATGGGTCACGTTTTACAATCAGTGATGATACAAAGTGTCTAAGAAAAGGCTAACCGTGTCCTGTGATATCGTTACCAGCCGCCAAAGAGTGGCTTTATTCAAGGTATTATCTACAACGTTGAATAAAATGATTATAGCTTTAACTACACTGCTTGTGACCACTGGAGCATTTAATTGTCGTATCGTTATACCATATCTATGACATGTTCAGAGTTTCACCGGGTAAGCCATACATGGATCTTGTATGTTATTCCAGGCCCCGATTTCTCGAAAAAACTTAAGTTTTTACTCAAATTTCAAACTGAGTTTGACAATTTGAAACAGCTGATTTTTTAACTCAACTGCATTTTTAAAATAAAAAGCCCAAACAACTTAAGTAGCCTATCTACCCAACTCAAAACTCAGACTTAAGTTTGTTTCGAGAAATCGGGGCCAGGTCGATGAATGTGCTATTGTTACTCCAGGTCGATGAATGTGCTATTGTTACTCCAGGTCGATGTAGACAGACAGACAGACCTTGAGTTTCACCTCAACCTCAACATCACACATGTGTACATAGAACAAAATAAATAAAACGTTGAGATAATCTTTACAGCCTTACGAGAGACTATCTAACATTTAAAAGCCACAAGAATATAGGATATAAAACATATGTTTACAGTACTAAGTATAAAAGGACATGCAGTTAAACATGACATTCATCTTCAATAAAATCTTTACAGTAAAACATGTTCGTTCCTTTAGAGGAGTACAATCATATAGTCCAGATTGAGCTACTGATATTCCATGTCGATGATTGTGCTATTGATATTCCATGCCGATGAATGTGCTATTGTTATTCAAGGTCGATGCTATGTTCAGAGTGTCCAAGTCCTTCTTTGATCACCCTGTGGAAGAGAAGATGAAATGTGTTCTGGACCACCGTTATGGTTACCATGGCTATGTTGCCCTGGACAGCGAATCGTGAGTTACCTGAGTAGTAGCTGTGTTTCTGATTAACCTGGCCAATATGGTATTATTTCACCTATGTGTAAGTAGATATTGTGTATTAATTTGAAATGTTTCTACATCCAACAATTATTCGAAAAATACTTAAAACAAAAAATGGCGTTTTCTAGAAAGTCTCTCGCTTCTAAATTTCCCTAGGCTCTACCATAGTCTACTCAGCCATTAAGCCATCGTCCCACTTTCAAGTTATTGATGTCACCCACCGTGATATTGCTGGACATTGACCTGTACCCAACAAATATGTGCATATAGTTTTGTCCCATTCTTGACGTGGACACCAGTCAAACGTGCTAGAAGTATGTATAGCTCATTTGTTGCCTATCCTCCAATCATGAGTCACGTCTTGATGGCAAGACTTGACACCTGAGATGTATGAGGCATCCAGAGTTCACTTCGGTTCATTAAGAATATGCATATAAATGGTAATGCTGAATGTGTCTTGCTCAAAATGGAAGTGAAGCCTAAGGAATCCACATCTTAGTCTTAAACCACGGTTATGCTAAACGACTCTGAGATGATCAGTGGATTAATAGTGTTAGAAGTATCTTGGAAATGTATTACAGTAGTGGGCAAATACTTAAGGTCATGGTCAAGATCATCAAGAACCCAAGAACACAACCAATTGGTACAATCGGCATATGACACGAGATCAGCAGGTAACTTAAGATATGGAAACATTATTTCAACGTGATTATTAGTAGTAGTAGATGGCAACAAGACACTTGAAACAGTACGTGGATTTCTGCGTGGTTAGTCAGACGCCGCTTTTAGCAATATTTCATGATCAGCAATATCATGGGGAAGAAAGAAGCCCAGAAATGGGCTTCACACATTGTACCTATGTGGAAAATTAAACCCTGGTCTTCGACGTGACGAGCAAACGCTTCACATAGCTACCCTACCGCCCCACACGTGTTAATCAATGAAAAGATGAAGGTAACACCAACGATCAAGGGCGGACCGGGGTTCGATCCCACGAAAACGGTATAAAATCTTCTATTTTCTTTATCCTAGGTTGAATTTCGAGGGATCGGTTGCGGATTTAAAGGAAGCATTCAACTTTACACCAAAGGATGATGGGGTACTTTCACTGTTTATTCTAAGGTGGCTATATACGGTCTGTGGGTCCTGGTTCGGCGGACTGCGTATAGTCGTACTCCGGTGGTTTGGATATTTGCTCATGCTCTCAGTCACTAGTTTCAGTCATGTATTTACTTGTTCTGGGCTATAGTGGAAGCCGCGGTGGCTGAGCGGTCTAGGCGTCTGACTTTGTGTGCTGGCGATTAGGTGCCTGACTCTGAGGGTGTGGGTTCGAATCCCGGATGGGACCTTACCCATCAAAAAATACTAGAATTTGTACATTACTAAGAAAGTGTAATGATCCCTAATATAACATATGTTACTGTGCTATAGTTGCCACACCTCACTAATTTAGCATCGGGATTCTGTCCAATTGTCATGTGTAATGTGTTAGCTGATGTCATTACAACCATTTGTTGTCTTTTTTCCGGAAGACACGCCTCATTTCATTACTAATTTATGAAACAAAAAATATGCTTCCTTAAATCCTTTATACTAGCGCCTTTGGGTGAGCGTTGTCGTGTTCTTGAAGTATTTCACAACAACGCTTGTTTATATCTTTTCTGTCTAGTTTCCTAGTAACAACAGTGGTCTCATACAGGCGTGGCCAGCGGATCTTCCCGAATTTAAGTCATCTTTCTTCTCATTCTTCGACGACTGCATACGACTGACAGAGAGAGTCCTTGATGTCCTGTCTATCAGCCTTAAACTCCAGGTATGGTATCCATAGTATATAGATTCATGTCCTGTCTATCGGTCTTAAACTCCAGGTAGGATATCCATAGTATATAGATTCATGTCCTGTCTATCGGTCTTAAACTCCAGGCATGGTATCCATAGTATATAGATTCATGTCCTGTCTATCGGTCTTAAACTCCAGGTATGATATTCATAGTATATAGATTCATGTCCTGTCTATCGGTCTTAAACTTCAGGTAGGATATCCATAGTATATAGATTCATGTCCTGTCTATCGGTCTTAAACTCCAGGTATGATATCCATAGTATATAGTTTCATGTCCTGTCTATCGGCCTTAAACTCCAGGTAGGATATCCATAGTATATAGTTTCATGTCCTGTCTATCGGTCTTAAACTCCAGGTAGGATATCCATAGTATATAGTTTCATGTCCTGTCTATCGGTCTAAAACTCCAGGTATGATATCCATAGTATATAGTTTCATGTCCTGTCTATCGGTCTTAAACTCCAGGTAGGATATCCATAGTTTATAGATTCATGTCCTGTCATTGGTCTTAAACTCCAGGTAGGATATCCATAGTATATAAATTCATGTCTTGTCTATCGGTCTTAAACTCCAGGTAGGATATCCATAGTATATAGATTCATGTCCTGTCTATCGGTCTAAAACTCCAGGTATGATATCCATAGTATATAGATTCATATCCTGTCTATCGGTCTTAAACTCCAATTATGATATCCATAGTATATAGATTCATGTCCCGTCTATCGGTCTTAAACTCCAGGTAGGATATCCATAGTATATAGATTCATGTCCCGTCTATCGGTCTAAAACTCCAGGCATGATATCCATAGTATATAGATTCATATCCTGTCTATCGGTCTTAAACTCCAATTGTGATATCCATAGTATATAGATTCATATCCTGTCTATCGGTCTTAAACTCCAGGTATAGTATCCATAGTATATAGATTCATATCCTGTCTTTCGGTCTTAAACTCCAGGTATGATATCCATAGTATATAAATTCATGTCCTGTCTATCGGTCTTAAACTCCAGGTATAGTATCCATAGTATATAGATTCATGTCCTGTCTATCGGTCTTAAACTCCAGGTATGATGATATCCATAGTATATAGATTCATGTCCTGTCTATCGGTCTTAAACCCCAAGCAGGATATCCATAGCATATAGATTCATCTCCTGTCTATCGGTCTTAAACTCCAGGTATGATATCCATAATATACTCTCCCAAAAACGAAACGCATCATAAAAATAGCAATTTCATGTAGCAATGAATTAAAACGTGATTCATTTTACAAAAGGTTTTGCTCTGTTTATGAGTCTTATTGTGTTTATGTTTTGAAACATCACAACAAAACGCACCATCCGTAAAATACCCGTATTTAGCAGCATGATTTTCAATTTCGGCGTGTAGTGTCACAGAATACACAATTCACATGCAATGCACGTGAAAGTTGGGGATCAGATAGTCTCAATGATGGGGTATAAAAGGTTGATCGCTGTCTGTCGATTATTCACTGTATTTGGAATATTGTTGACGAACGCAAAATGCCACGTCTAAGTGAAGCCAACCGTCATATCGCCATTGGTTTGCTTGAAGCTGGCCAGTCTCAACATGCAGTTTCCCGACGCATGAATGTTCACCAAAGCACCATTTCTGTGAGAGATATCGCCGGCAGAATTCGGTAGCAGATGCCCCTCGTAGTGGGCGACCTCGAGCGACCACTGCGGCGCAGGATCGCTACATCCGGGTACATCAGCTGCGTCATCGAACAGCTACGGCGACAAGTACCGCTCGACAAATACCCGGATTGAGGAGGCTTTCTGCACAGACCGCCACGAACAGGTTGAGAGAGGCTGGTTTACGTGCCAGAAGACCTTATTTTGGCCCTGTGCTTCGACAACAACATCGTCGAAATTTCGCCGACGCTTGCGTTCCCCAGGTGGACAGATTCGACCGGGACAGTGTTATGATGTGGGGAGCGATCACCTGCCATAGGAGAAGTGATTTGGTGATGATCCAGGGTAACCTGACAGCTCAACGGTACTGTGACGAAATCCTACGCCCACACCTCCTTCCAATCATTGATCGCCAGAGAGAGTTGTTTCAACAGGACATTGCCAGGCCCCACACAGCACGTCACACTAGAGACTTCCTCCAGAACCACAACATCAATGTGCTCCCCTGGCCTTAAGATCACCGGACTTGAACCAGATCGAACATCTGTGGGATGCCCTGAACAGACGGGTGCGACGCCGTAACCCTATGCCCCAGACACTTCAGCAACTCGCACAGGCACTACAGGCAGAGTGGGCTGCGATTGGGCAACACGAGATTCTGAGACTTATTCGTTCGATGCCGAGGCGATGCCGTGCAGTTCTGGATGCCCACGGTGGTCACACGAGGTATTGACTTCAGCGCCACCACACGTCTCCATGTGACACTCAAACTTACTTTCCTCGAGTTGGTGCCAAAGACGGATAAGTCTGCATTCCCAGTGTGCAATTTCGCTATATTTCATTGACTCATAAAGCCTACAAGATGTTTCAAAATAAACATAAAAATACAGTTGAAATTCCTATATGCGTTTCTGTTTTGGGAGAGTATATATAGGTTCATATCCTGTCTATCGGTCTTAAACTCCAGGTATGATATCCATAGTATATAGATTCATATCCTGTCTATCGGTCTTACACTCCAGGTAGGATACTGAAAAGAGGTATTGGTCCACATGAAGTGAATTTTGTCTATCTAGATGTTGAAGTTATTTGCTACACATGTACACTACACATGATGCAAACGGATATGTATACTTCGAGAAAATATATATTTAGTTTCCTGTGATGCTTGCGACTGTGTCTGAGGTCGAGTTCTCGTGTTTCAGGATCGCAACTTCCTCCGCGATTGCCACCGTCAGATGGGCAGGAAGGGGAACAGCACCACTCTCAGAAGCAACTACTACCCTCCTCTAACTGGACGTGAGTTTTCATGATAATTTCATATTCATTTGGGGTGTTTTGGAGAATTGTCATGGTTGTGGTCATGTTTAAACATGGTGTCCTGTATCCATTCTATAATTGTACCGCTGGATGAATGAATTCCGTCCAATATTTTCAATATAATTACCAATGAATGAATGAATGAATGAATGAATGAATGGATGGATGGATGGATGGATTAACGAATGAATGAATAAATGAATGAATGAATGAATGAACGATGCATGGGTAGATATGCTTGTGATGTTTTAATATGATACGAAACATTATTGCTTTAAAAAGGACATGTATTATTTTGTTGTGGATTACAGATATAGACAAAAACGTAATTGTAATTTCAAATGGACAGTTATCTCTAAAGAGCATGTTATCATTCTTGTAAACTACAAAGACTTTCCAATTCTGCTTCTACAGCTGTGAAGCCAGGTCAAGTTCGCTGTGGAGAACACTCCGATTATGGGACAGTGACACTGTTGTTCCAAGACGACATTGGAGGCTTAGAGGTAAGGATTTCTGTGGGTTTCAAAAAGAGACATTTAAACGATAACATGCCAGAATCGGAAAAAGGATCTAGTTATGTCTTCAACCATTTCGAAAATAATACGTCCATACATTCTGCAATGTATATTAATTACAGTTCACAGTCCCTTAACGCGGTCGCAGATGACATGGAAATATATCCTGTAACCTCACGTTGCGTGTTCAAATAGGATCGGTTCAGTTATAGTTGAATCAGAACCAACATAACTGTGTCAATCCAGCTGAGAGACACATCACGAAAATCACATGGTAAACAATGTTTCCACTATTATAAGAAGGAAGGCTTTGACTAGATGGTGTTTTTGAAGACATCGTCACACGGCTGTGTGCGTGTATGTGTGTGTGAGTGTCTGACGTAGTCTATATACGAGGGGATATCAAACAGTTCTAATTATCACCAATACTTATTCAGGGTACAAACTTCATTTTGTTTTCTTGTCCTTATGATTTATCTACATAGTCACCATCCCGAGTTACACATTTCTGCCACCGTTTCTTGACCTTGCGCAGACCGGCTGAATAGAGGTACCCTGATTTCATGCATCTTGGCCTTTTTCGGAGGTGGTGACGTGGCATGTTTCCACTCTTTACTCAAGTCTTTTGTCTCAGGATCATACAAATAGACCCACCATTTGTCCATGGTTACAAGATATCTGAAGAAATCCTCTTCACCCTGCTACAGAAGCTCCAATGCCTGTCGTGACATGTCCCGTCGAGTCTGTCTTTGAAGATGAGTCAGTAAGCGAGGAACCCAACGTGCTGACACTTTGGACATGTGCAGTCGGTTATGAATGATGTTCCATGCACTGCCATAACTCAAGTCGGTCTCATGCATAACCATTTGTATTGTTACATGGCGATCTTCCTGAACCAGCGCCTCGACTTTGTTCACGGTGTCCAAATTATCAGTAAATGAGGGGCGACCACTTCTTGGCTCATCTGTGAGGGACATGTGACCAGTTTGGAAATTCCTTTTCGATGTCACAACCGTGTCATAGGATGGGTTATCATCACCATAAACAGATTTCATCTCATCGTGAATTTGTCGTGCAGTGCAGCCCATCAAGTGCAAGAACTTGATTACTCTGCGCGCCTCAATATTCTCCATACTTGGGGGTACTGGTGTGTATGATCAACTAGCACAAGACTGAATATAGGAAGTAGATAGTACTTGGTCCATTAACTAGATAAGGATCACTGATGTTACAGTCAAAATTTTATCCTGATTGCGCAATAACTTCTTGGGGATAATTAGAACTTTTTGATACCCCCTCGTATGTAGTACGTGTATTTGGCGATGAACACTGATTCAGCCCATGCGTTTATAATGAATTCAATTGACAAAACATGTCCATGTCCTCTATTTTCAGAGAGGTGATGTTTTACTTTCGGTGAGGCGAGGTGAAATTGGATTTAACGTCGTACTTGAGAATATTTCGCTTCATATGACGACGTGCATGCGTGTGTATGTGTATGTGCGTCTGCTTGCACTAGCCCAGACTGAAGCGGGCGGACGCTCTAACCGCTACACCACGGAGGCGGTCTCACTTTCGGTGTATGTGGGTGATGAACACTGGTGACTGTGTGGTATGTGGTATTACATGTTTGAGTTGATAGGTGGTGATGATAACTATGTAGTATGACATGTTTCAGGTGATGAACACTGATGACGTGTATGTGCTATGACATGTTTCAGGTGATGAACACTGATGACATGTATGCGGTATGACATGTTTCAGGTGATGAACACTGATGACATGTATGTGGTATGACATGTTTCAGGTGATGAACAGTGATGACATGTATGTGGTATGACATGTTTCAGGTGATAAACACTGATGACATGTATGTGGTATGATATTTGTCAGGTGATGAACACTGATGACATGTATGTGTTATATGTTTCTGGTGATGAACAGTGATGACATGTATGTGGTATGACATGTTTCAGGCGATGAACACTGATGGCATGTATGTGGTATGACATGTTTCAGACGATGAACACTGATGACATGTATGTGGTATGACATGTTTCAGGTGATGAACACTGATGACGTATATGTTCCTGTCAATTCTGTCCCCGGCGCCATCGTAGTCAACATCGGTGACATGATGCAGCGATGGACTGCAGATAAGATTAGAGCCGCAGTGAGCACACAATAAACATCCGACCATGATCAGTGGTTTTACAATACACTGTACAAGGCCAGAAACGAGTAACCTCAGTTTTCTTTCGAAATAGGCTTGTGAACGTTAATTTTATATTTGTTTTTGGGTTGAGATTGTACATTCCAATTGTTAATGCCTCATAACTCTCGGTCTGAGACGCATTTCTATTCATGGATTCTACACACACACCATTCTGTCATGACAGGTCTCAGTGTCGCCTACAGACTTGTTGTTAGCTTGAACATGGACATAATCGCTCATCATATTCTCGTCAATTTAACAGTTATTTATGTTACCTTCAGTATGTCCCCTAACAACAGTTGTATTTAATCTCAACAGATATTACTCATTCTGATATTATTCGGCTTTTAACCTTTTTGAACACACTTTCGAAAATCTTTAACTAAACAAAAGCCTGTGTCCATTCTGAAACTCGTTTTAGGGTCAAGCTAACCAAATAAGACGTCTATGGATAAAGTTGACCAAATAAGATTAAACATACCCTTTAGTTTGCAATCGACCTCGTTGACACTTTTTCTTGTTGCAATTACTTGTGGCAATTGCATAGGCTTGACTTCAGTTGGGAAATAAACGAAATTAAGCTTTTATAGATCAGCAACATTATACCAAAACCAAGAGACAGGAATTGACAAGAGACTGGGCGTAAATAGTAATGCATTTAAACGTTAAGCAGCATGGCACTGAACGGTTCGGTAGCCTAGCCACTCCGAAAACCCGGGTTCGATTCCCTATATAGTTACAATGCGTGAAGCCTATTTCTGGTGTTCGCTGCCGTGATATTGCTGAAATATTGCTAAAAGGGACATAAACCCACACTCACTTACTCACTGCATTACACTGCTGCTTTGGTACCACAAACTTGCAGATTTGCACTGACAAGGTTGAAATAGTCCGTCTGGTTATCCGTGTCAACAGTATTTGAATGAGTTCTTGGTCACGACTCAACAAATATTGCTGCTTTTCAGAGCGAAAAGTGCCTGTGCTTATTTGTGTCAACATTATTTGAATGGGTTCTTGGTCACGACACAACCAATATTGCTGCTTTTCAGAGAGTGAAGCCAGACACAAGGCTAACGTGTGCACAAAAGCAAATTAGTTCCATAGTTGTGTCAAGTATTTCATGAATGTTTCCTATTTTCAGAAACACCGAGTCCTGATTCCTGAATCGGAAGTGAAGAAACGCCAGTACCGACAGTCCCTCGCGTTTTTTGTCAACCCTGATGATGACACCATCATTAAAAGTCTAGATGGTTCCAACAAATACGAATCCATCTCAAGCCTGGATTATCTGGAGCACAAGTTCCATCAGATTTATTAGTTTAAAAAAAGAAATTAAGCATATATGTACATGATGATTTCCTCTAAAGAACACTAGCCCTTGACTTTTCAAACTTTGTGTTATTTCAGTATAAACTTTGCTGAATGAAATGAATTGCCCCACTCCTTCTACACAGTCTTGTTCCTCGTTGAGGAAAAATATGACATCATTATTTGAAAGCATTTCTGCTTGAATTGATCAATGACCCAATCTTGCAACATAATGTTTAATACTCGATTCTCAGTATTTGCACTACTTTGTATTGAATTCATAATTGTTACGAGTCGATTTTCAAATTTATCAATAAGCCGACAAAATATCTGTTCGTAATTTTGAGTGATACCATAAATGTTTCGTTGCTGTTTGGATGTTCATGTTCACTGAAAATAGAATATTATCATATTATCATATTTATGAATGTATTTTGGGCCAGTGGCCTATTACTGAATAAAATGTCTGTCTGTCTGTCTGAAAATAGAATTCTTTTCTTACATACTAGTATTTTGAAGTAAACCAGTCCCCTGTGTTTATGTGAGCAGATCAATCGACTTCACACATTACATGGTAGTTCTCTGAGTTTAAGCCAAACCAGAAGTAGTGCCCATGTCGGTATTAAGGTTGCAGTATTTTTCAGCCATTTAATAGGACTCTGTGTATAGGCGAAGCACTGGCTGCTATCATATTCTTTCAGTCCTAGGGCTCAAATATGCACAGAGAACTTAATAAAGCGCCCCCTGTATGTTTGTTTGATAGGTTTTCAACACGCTCATAAAACGTCTCGTGATGACCACGATGGAAAAACATGTTTTTCTTACACGTATGATCTTTTGACTCGTAAACAACGACAAAATGATTGGAATCTGTGTTGATTTTATGATGACAATTGCTCTTTTTTTTAAAAAAAACACATTAATTTTTCATACATAACTATGTCTGAACAGGTATGGCCCTGGAATGTTTAAGGTTGAATTTATTGGTAAGTGTGAACATTCAAAATGTCTTTTTGCGTGTCTTACACGATTCAAGATCAATACCGAGTCTAACCGAGACTGTATAACAGCCAGCACCCTCCTCCTCATACCCCCTATCAGCCTCCTGATCCTCCGAAGGGGTAGTCTACGCCATTCCTCGTGTAAAGCAGCTTCCAATTGGGCCAGGTTCTGTACAGGAGGATCCCCTTGTTGCACACGACGACCAATCATGTCCCAGACATGCTCCAATGGGTTAAGCCCATTGCTCATTCAATCGTGAGATACGAGAGTGGGTGCTTAACTACGTTCTTTGTGTATGTATTGGCGTCAGTACCGTGTTCCATAGACTTCGATAAACTGTATTCTGAAGACACAATCTCTTCGCTCATATACTAAAAGGTGCACAAACCCGGACTCGGCTCGCTCGGAGTCATTAGCTAACCTTTGTGAGAGAGCATGGTTTTACGCCACTTCTTTTGTACCAAAATCAAGGCTTGAGACACCAGAAATGGGTTTTACACTTTTGGGGAATCGAACCCGGGTCTTCGGGGTGACGAGCGAACGCTGTATCCACTAGGCTACCTCCACCACACAAGCTATCCCTAGTGGGTCTTTGTGCGGACGTAGTTGGCGTGAAGAGACGTCTGCTAGGTCATAACTTTGAGGCATTATCGGTAGACATTTCTGAACACTGATTACCCGTCCTGGAACACATCTTGTTTGAAGTCGTTTTTGTCTTGGAAAAGTAGATTTACATTGTTGGTTTACCTTGTCTTGAAACTACAGCTACTATATGAAATGGATCTTATAATAAATATTGTGTAATCGCTTACCAGGTTTGTTGTATTTATGACAATTGTATTTGCGGAGCATTGTGCTACTTTCACTTCTGTCAGGACCTCCGTGTTATATATTCAACCTTCATTTTCCCACGTTTAAATTAAATGGATGAGTATAGAGTGGATGCTGGGGGTGAAATTTAGATGAGTATAGGCTGTTTGATGTGAGAAATGGATGAGTACAGATAGCGAGCTGGAGGTAAGAACTGGATGAGTGTAGGCTGCTGTAGGTGAGAATTGGTGTGCGCCTTGGCTGCTGGAAGTGAGAACTCGATGAGTATAGGCTGGTAGAGGTGAGAACTGGATGAGTATGTGCTGGTAAAGGTGTAATTTGGATGAGTATAGGCTGATAGACGTTAGAGTGGGATGAGGATAGGCTGCTGGGGTGAGATTGGGATGAGTGTAGGCTGGTAGAGGTTAGAGTGGGGTGAGGATAGGCTGCTGGAGGTGAAGACTGGGGTGAGTATAGGCTGCTGGAGGTGAGACTGGGATGAGTATAGGCTGCTGGAGGTGACACTGGAATGAGGATAGGCTGATAGAGGTGAGACTGGGATGAATATAGGCTGATAGAAGCGAGACTGCGATGAGTATAGGCTTCTGGAGGTGAGACTGGGATGAGTATAGGCTGATAGAGGTGAGACTGGGATGAGTATAGGCTGATAGAGGTGAGACTGGGATGAGTATAGGTTGATAGAGGTGAGACTGGGATGAATATTCACCTGATGAAGGAGCAAGAATTAGCTGTGAAACGTCGCGTAAAGAATAAAAAGAAGTTGTTATCCATAAAAGTGTCATGTATTCACGGGATGAATATAGGCTGGTAGAGGTTAGAGTGGGGTGGGTGTAGGCTGGTAGGGGTTAGAGTGGGATGAGTGTAGGCTGGTAGAGGTGAGATCGGGATCAGTATAGGCTGCTGGGGGTGAGACTGGGATGAGTGTAGGCCTCTGGGGGTGAGATTGGGATGAGTGTAGGCTGGTAGAGGTTAGAGTGGGATGAGGATAGGCTGCTGGAGGTGAGATTGGGATGAGTGTAGGCTGCTGGGGGTGAGATTGGGATGAGTGTAGGATGGTAGAGGTGGGACTGGGATGAGGATAGGCTGATAGAGGTGTGACTAGGATGAGGATAGGCTGAAAGAGGTGAGACTGGGATGAGGATAGGCTTCTGGAGGTGAGACTGGGATGAGGATAGGCTGATAGAGGTGAGACTGGGATGAGGATAGGCTGATAGAGGTGAGACTGGGATGAGTATAGGCTTCTGGAGGTGAGACTGGGATGAGGATAGGCTGATAGAGGTGAGACTGGGGTGAGTATAGGCTGATAGAGGTTGAGACTGGGATGAGGATAGGCTGATAGAGGTGAGACTGGGATGAGTATAGGCTGATAGAGGTGAGACTGGGATGAGTATAGGCTTCTGGAGGTGAGACTGGGATGAGGATAGGCTGATAGAGGTGTGACTGGGATGAGTAGGCTTCTGGAGGTGAGACTGGGATGATTGTAGGCTGATAGAGGTGAGACTGGGATGAGGACAGGCTGCTGGAGGTGACACTCGGATGAGCCTAGGCTGCTGGAGGTGAGACTTGGATGAGTATAGGCTGCTGGAGGTGACACTGGGATGAGTATAGGCTGATAGAGGTGAGACTGGGATGAGGATAGGCCTGATAGAGGTGAGACTGGGATGAAGGTAGGCTGCTGGGGGTGAGATTGGGATGAGTGTAGGCTGGTAGAGGTTAGAGTGGGATGAGGATAGGCTGCTGGAGGTGAGATTGGGATGAGTGTAGGCTGCTTGGGGTGAGATTGGCATGAGTGTAGGCTGCTGGGGGTGAGATTCGGATGAGTATAGGATGATAGAGGTTAGATCGGGATGAGTATAGGCTGATAGAGGCGAGACTGGGATGAGTATAGGCTGATACGGGTGAGTCTGGGATGAGGATAGTATGCTGGAGGTGAGACTGGGATGAGTATAGGCCGCTGCGGGTGAGATTGGGATGAGTGTAGGCTGGTAGAGGTTAGAGTGGGATGAGGATAGGCTGCTGGAGGTGAGATTAGGATGAGTGTAGGCTGCTGGGGGTGAGATTGGGATGAGTGTAGGCTGCTGGGGGTGAGATTGGGATGAGTATAGGCTGATAGAGGTTAGAGTGGGATAAGTATAGGCTGATAGAAGCCGAGACTGGGATGAGTATAGGCTGATAGAGGTGAGACTGGGATGAGGATAGGCTGATAGAGGTGAGACTGGGATGAGTATAGGCTGATAGAGGTGAGATTGGAATGAGTGTAGGCTGGTAGAAGTTGGAGTGGGATGAGTATAGGCTGATAGAGGTGAGACTGGGATGAGTATAGGCTGATAGAGGTGAGACTGGGATGAGTATAGGCTGATAGAGGTGAGACTGGGATGAGGATAGGCTGATAGAGGTGAGACTGGGATGAGGATAGGCTGATAGAGGTGAGACTGGGATGAGTGTAGGCTGCTGGAGGTGAGACTGGGATGATTGTAGGCTGATAGAGGTGAGACTGGGATGAGTATAGGCTTCTAGAGGTGAGACTGGGATGAGGATAGGCTGATAGAGGTGAGACTGGGATGAGGATAGGCTGATAGAGGTGAGACTGGGATGAGTATAGGCTTCTGGAGGTGAGACTGGGATGAGGATAGGCTGATAGAGGTGAGACTGGGGTGAGTATAGGCTTCTGGAGGTGAGACTGGGATGAGGATAGGCTGATAGAGGTGAGACTGGGATGAGGATAGGCTTCTGGAGGTGAGACTGGGATGATTGTAGGCTGATAGAGGTGAGACTGGGATGAGGATAGGCTGCTGGAGGTGAGACTCGGATTAGTGTAGGCTGCTGTGGGTGAGATTGGGATGAGTGTAGGCTGGTAGAGGTTTGAGTGGGATGAGGATAGGCTGCTGGAGGTGAGATTGGGATGAGTGTAGGCTGCTGGGGGTGAGATTGGCATGAGTGTAGGCTGCTGGGGTTGAGATTCGGATGAGTATAGGATGATAGAGGTTAGATCGGGATGAGTATAGGCTGATAGAGGCGAGACTGGAATGAGTATAGGCTGATAAGGTGAGAGCTGAGGATGAGATATAAGCTGCTGGAGGTGAGACTGGGATAGTATATGCACTACTGAGATATATATTGGGATGAGAATGTAGGCTGGTAGTGAGAGTTAAGAGTGGGATGAGGATAAGATAAACTCCTGGAGAGTGAGACTAGGTTGAGTGTAAGCTGCTAGAGGTGAGATGGGATGAGTATAGGCTGCTGGGGGTGTGAGATTGGGATGAGTATAGGCTCATAGAGAGCTTAGAGTGAGGGATAAAGTATAATAAAGCTGATAGAAGCAGAGACTGGGATGAGTATAGGCTGATAGAGGTGAGGCTGGGATGAGGATAGGCTGATAGATGTGAGACTGGGATGAGTATAGGCTGATAGAGGTGAGATTGGAATGAGTGTAGGCTGGTAGAAGTTGGAGTGGGATGAGTATAGGCTGATAGAGGTGAGACTGGGATGAGTATAGGCTGATAGAGGTGAGACTGGGATGAGTATAGGCTGATAGAGGTGAGACTGGGATGAGGATAGGCTGATAGAAGGTGAGAGACTGGAATGAGTATAAACTGCTAAGAAGGTGAGAACTGGGATAAGGATAGGCTGATAGAAGTGAGACTGGGAGTGAGAGTATAGGCTGATAGAGTGAGACTGGGATCAGGATAGGCTGATAGAGGTGAGACTAGGGATGAGTATAGGCTGATGAGAGGTGAGACTGGGATGAGTATAGAGCTGGAGGTGAGACAGGGATGAGGATAGAGCTGATAGAGGTGAGACTAGGATGAGTAGGCCCTGGAGGTGACACTGGGATGATTGTAGGCTGATAGAGGTGAGACTGGGATGAGGATAGGCTGCTGGAGGTGAGACTCGGATGAGCCTAGGCTGCTGGAGGTGAGACTTGGATGAGTATAGGCTGCTGGAGGTGACACTGGGATGAGTATAGACTGATAGAGGTTAGAGTGGGATGAGGATAGGCTGCTGGAGGTGACACTGGGATGAGTATAGGCTGATAAAGGTGAGACTGGGATGAAGATAGGCTGATAGAGGTGAGACTGGGATGAGTATAGGCTGCTGGAGGTGAGATTAGGTTGAGTGTAGGCTGCTGGGGGTGAGATTGGGATGAGTGTAGGCTGCTGGGGGTGAGATTGGGATGAGTATAGGCTGATAGAGCTTAGAGTGGGATAAGTATAGGCTGATAGAAGCGAGACTGGGATGAGTATAGGCTGATAGAGGTGAGGCTGGGATGAGGATAGGCTGATAGATGTGAGACTGGGATGAGTATAGGCTGATAGAGGTGAGACTGGGATGAGGATAGGTTGATAGAGGTGAGACTGGGATGAGGATAGGCTGATAGAGGTGAGACTGGGATGAGTAGGCTTCTGGAGGTGAGACTGGGATGATTGTAGGCTGATAGAGGTGAGACTGGGATGAGTATAGGCTTCTGGAGGTGAGACTGGGATGAGGATAGGCTGATAGAGGTGAGACTGGGATGAGGATAGGCTGATAGAGGTGAGACTGGGATGAGTATAGGCTTCTGGAGGTGAGACTGGGATGAGGATAGGCTGATAGAGGTGAGACTGGGGTGAGTATAGGCTTCTGGAGGTGAGACTGGGATGAGGATAGGCTGATAGAGGTGTGACTGGGATGAGTAGGCTTCTGGAGGTGAGACTGGGATGATCGTAGGCTGATAGAGGTGAGACTGGGATGAGGATAGGCTGCTGGAGGTGAGACTCGGATTAGTGTAGGCTGCTGTGGGTGAGATTGGGATGAGTGTAGGCTGGTAGAGGTTTGAGTGGGATGAGGATAGGCTGCTGGAGGTGAGATTGGGATGAGTGTAGGCTGCTGGGGGTGAGATTGGCATGAGTGTAGGCTGCTGGGGTTGAGATTCGGATGAGTATAGGATGATAGAGGTTAGATCGGGATGAGTATAGGCTGATAGAGGCGAGACTGGAATGAGTATAGGCTGATAAGGGTGAGGCTGGGATGAGGATAGGCTGCTGGAGGTGAGACTGGGATGAGTATATGCCGCTGCGTGATATATTGGGATGAGTGTAGGCTGGTAGAGGTTAGAGTGGGATGAGGATAGGCTCCTGGAGGTGAGATTAGGTTGAGTGTAGGCTGCTGGGGGTGAGATTGGGATGAGTATAGGCTGCTGGGGGTGAGATTGGGATGAGTATAGGCTGATAGAGCTTAGAGTGGGATAAGTATAGGCTGATAGAAGCGAGACTGGGATGAGTATAGGCTGATAGAGGTGAGGCTGGGATGAGGATAGGCTGATAGATGTGAGACTGGGATGAGTATAGGCTGATAGAGGTGAGATTGGAATGAGTGTAGGCTGGTAGAAGTTGGAGTGGGATGAGTATAGGCTGATAGAGGTGAGACTGGGATGAGTATAGGCTGATAGAGGTGAGACTGGGATGAGTATAGGCTGATAGAGGTGAGACTGGGATGAGGATAGGCTGATAGAGGTGAGACTGGGATGAGGATAGGCTGATAGAGGTGAGACTGGAATGAGTATAGGCTTCTGAAGGTGAGACTGGGATGAGGATAGGCTGATAGAGGTGAGACTGGGGTGAGTATAGGCTGATAGAGGTGAGACTGGGATGAGGATAGGCTGATAGAGGTGAGACTGGGATGAGTATAGGCTGATAGAGGTGAGACTGGGATGAGTATAGGCTTCTGGAGGTGAGACTGGGATGAGGATAGGCTGATAGAGGTGAGACTGGGATGAGTAGGCTTCTGGAGGTGACACTGGGATGATTGTAGGCTGATAGAGGTGAGACTGGGATGAGGATAGGCTGCTGGAGGTGAGACTCGGATGAGCCTAGGCTGCTGGAGGTGAGACTTGGATGAGTATAGGCTGCTGGAGGTGACACTGGGATGAGTATAGGCTGATAGAGGTTAGAGTGGGATGAGGATAGGCTGCTGGAGGTGACACTGGGATGAGTATAGGCTGATAAAGGTGAGACTGGGATGAGGATAGGCTGATAGAGGTGAGACTGGGATGAGTATAGGCTGCTGGAGGTGAGATTGGGATGAGTGTAGGCTGCTGGGGGTGAGATTGGGATGAGTGTAGGCTGCTGGGGAGGGTGAGATTGGGATGAGTATAGGCTGATAGAGGTTAGAGTGGGATGAGTATAGGCTGATAGAGGTGAGACTGGGATGAGTATAGGCTGATAGAGGTGAGACTGGGATGAGGATAGGCTGATAGATGTGAGACTGGGATGAGTATAGGCTGATAGAGGTGAGATTGGGATGAGTGTAGGCTGGTAGAAGTTGGAGTGGGATGAGTATAGGCTGATAGAGGTGAGACTGGGATGAGTATAGGCTGATAGAGGTGAGACTGGGATGAGTATAGGCTGATAGAGGTGAGACTGGGATGAGGATAGGCTGATAGAGGTGAGACTGGGATGAGTATAGGCTGATAGAGGTGAGACTGGGATGAGTATAGGCTTCTGGAGGTGAGACTGGGATGAGGATAGGCTGATAGAGGTGAGACTGGGATGAGTAGGCTTCTGGAGGTGAGACTGGGATGATTGTAGGCTGATAGAGGTGAGACTGGGATGAGGATAGGCTGCTGGAGGTGAGACTCGGATGAGCCTAGGCTGCTGGAGGTGAGACTTGGATGAGTATAGGCTGCTGGAGGTGACACTGGGATGAGTATAGGCTGATAGAGTTGAGAGTGGGATGAGGATAGGCTGCTGGAGGTGAGACTGGGATGAGTATAGGCTGCTGGAGGTGAGACTGGGATGAGTATAGGCTGATAGAGGTGAGACTGGGATGAGGATAGGCTGATGGAGGTGAGACTGGGATGAGTATAGAAGTTGCTGGAGGTGAGACTGGGATGAGTATAGGCTGGTGGAGGTTGAGATTGGGATGAGAGGCTGCTGGAGGTGGGATGACTGGGATGAGTATAGGCTGCTAGGAGACTGGAGATAGGGGTGAGGTGGGATGAGACTGGGATAGGCTGATAGAGGTGAGACTGGGATGAGTATAGGCTGATAGAGGTGAGATTAGGGATGAGTATAGGCTGATGAGACTGGGATGTACTAGGCTAGGAAGGATGAGACTGGGATGAGGATAGAGACTGATAGGGAGTGAGACTGGGATGAGTATAGGCTGATAGAGGTGAGGGGATGAGTATAGGCTGATAGAGGTGAGACTGGGATGAGTATAGGCTGATAGAGGTGAGGCTGGGATGAGGATAGGCTGATGGAGGAGATTGGGATGAGTATAGCTGGTAGAGAGTTGAACTGGGATGAGTATAGGCTGATAGAGGTAGAGGGATGAGATAGGCTGATAGAGGTGAGACTGGGATGAGTATAGGCTGATAGAGGTGAGACTGGGATGAGTATAGGCTGATAGAGGTGAGACTGAGACTGGGATGAGGATAGGCTGATAGAGGTGAGACTGGGATGAGTATAGAGCTTCTGGAGGAGTGAGACTGGGATGAGGATAGGCTGATAGAGGTGAGACTGGGATGAGTAGTAGGCTGATAGAGGTGAGACTGGGATGAGGATAGGCTGATAGAGGGTGAGACTGGGATGAGTATAGGCTGCTGGAGGTGAGACTGGGATGAGGATAGGCTTTATAGAGGTGAGCCTATGAGGCTAGGCTGCTGGAGGTGAGACTCAGGATGAGAGGCTGCTGGAGGTGAGACTTGGATGAGTATAGGCTGCTGGAGGTGACACTGGGATGAGTATAGGCTGATAGAGGTTAGAGTGGGATGAGGATAGGCTGCTGGAGGTGAGACTGGGATGAGTATAGGCTGCTGGAGGTGACACTGGGGTGAGTATAGGCTGATAGAGGTGAGACTGGGATGAGGATAGGCTGATAGAGGTGAGACTGGGATGAGTAGAGGCTGCTGGAGGTGAGACTGGGATGAGTATAGGCCGCTGGGGGTGAGATTGGGATGAGTGTAGGCTGCTGGGGGTGAGATTGGGATGAGTGTAGGCTTGTAGAGGTTAGAGTGGGATGAGGATAGGCTGCTGGAGGTGAGATTGGTATGAGTATAGGTTGATAGAGGTGAGACTGGGATGAATATTCACCTGATGAAGGAGCAAGAATTAGCTGTGAAACGTCGTGTAAAGAATAAAATGAAGTTGTTATCCATAAAAGTGTCATGTATTCAAGGGATGAATATAGGCTGGTAGAGGTTAGAGTGGGATGAGTGTAGGCTGGTAGAGGTTAGAGTGGGATGAGTGTAGGCTGGTAGAGGTGAGAATGGGATGAGTATAGACTGCTGGAGGTGAGACTGGGATGAATATAGACTGGTAGAGTTTAGAGTGGGATGAGTGTAGGCTGGTAGAGGTTAGATTGGGATGAGTATAGGCTGCTGGGGATGAGATTTGGATGAGTATAGGCTGCTGGGGGTGAGGTTGGGATGAGTGTAGGCTGGTAGAGGTTATAATAAGATGGGTAAAAGTTCGTAGGGGTGAGAATGGTGTTTGTTCGTCCATCTGTTCTGTCACACCAGGGACATCTTCACCATCAGCTGAACTGCCAGGGACTTCATCGCTGTCGGCTGATAGAGTCTCAGAAGACAGAGCGTTCAGGAGATCATCTTCAGACTGCAACTTGGAGAGGGCTCCTTGTGCAAGACAGTAAGATGTCAGACTAACCTTATCGTCAGATCCTAGAAGGGCAGCAAATGATGTTCTGTTGATGTCGCTATGATGACTGGAATTCTTCTGTAAATTTCAGTCCCGTGGTCCAATTGACAGTGTTGTTGTCAGCTAGCCAGACAATGAGCCCGTCTTTCACAAATTTCCACAATTTAAGATATTAGTTTCTAGATACGTGTCGATTTCGTATTGACTGAAGACGCCCTGAACGAGGTCAAACGTCAATATTGTGAGTTTGTTGGAACCGTTTACCCAGTCTACTAATCACAGTAACACTGAACACAGTGGACTGCATGATAACTTTGCCACTTTCAACATGGCGATAGCTCCAGGGCAAGTTTATACAGAAACAATTAATGAAATCATCCAAATCATTGCTGTATGATGAGAAGTATCAGTCAGAAATGATGGTCCAGAGATATTACTTTACCGTCCTTGACCGCCATATAGCTGGAATATTGCTGAGTGCGGCGTAAAACTAAAACTAAACAAATTACAGACCTTGAAGGAGGTAAAATCGCACACGACACCGTTTGTGTTGAGCGCTGCTGCGTGCGGCATCTACAACTGGTGTTTTACAGACATGTTTGATGTCAACACTTACCAATTTTTAAAACCTTGGTACTAACGTTTATATTTCAAGAGCCCCAATTTTTAAGGGTAACATGAATATATATTCAGACCAGCCCGCCTCCATAAAATAGGTCATCGCCCTGCTGTGTGGGCAACTGAATCCCGGCAATCTGTTTTTGTCTCAGGAGGCGACTGACTGAGGGGGTCAGGCTCAATTGCTCAATTTACAGTGCGTCAACATTTCACATGATATATATCAGATATATTGTTTGATCCCTGGTGGAATATATGCTGAAAGTCATACAACTGCAGTGTTGTTGATGCAAGCAAACCATCGTAGGTGGGGGGGGGGGGGGGGGGGTGTAGCCGTTTAACATCTCAGTGTCGATCGTCAGCAATGTCCTTACTTTCTTTAAACAAGAAGCTAAAGATGGTTTCATGTTTCCCGTTCGAGGTTCTAGGCAGCAGGCAGCAACATTAATAACATTCTCCGCTTCCCTATTTAATGAAGTTAATTCGACCTGCTGTTTGTGTCATTTGACCTCCCGGGTCATGCATATGTAGAGTAGCTCAGTTCAAGCTGAACAAGCTGTTGTGGATAAAACGTTCGATTCCCCACATGGAAACAAAGTGTGGGAAAATAAAGCTCATGTCATGCCGCTTTATAAAAAAGGAGATAAATCTAGTTGTAGTAATTACCGACCCATTTCTTTAATCAGTTGTTTAGGAAAAATCTTTGAAAGAGTTGTCATGAAGCATATGTCTAATTATTTTCTGGACAATAGATTGTTATACAAATATCAGTCCGGATTTCAAGTAGGCCATTCTACGACTCATCAGTTAATAGAACTTCATAACAATATTTGCTCAGCTCTAGATAGACGTGAAGACTATTGCATGGTGTTTTGTGATGTTTCAAAGGCCTTTGACAGAGTGTGGCACCGAGGATTACGGCATAAATTAATAAGCTACGGTATAGGTGAAGAATTACTTAAATGGATACACTGTTACATCAGTGGCAGGACTCAAAAGGTGTTTTTTAAATGGTTCATTATCAAATCCCAAATCTCTTGCAGCCGGGGTACCCCAGGGATCAGTCCTGGGCCCCTTTCTGTTTATAGTATATGTTAATGATATTGCCGATGAACTAGATTGTGCTGCACGCTTGTTCGCAGATGATACATCAATTGGATTTTCATCTATCAATCACAGGCTTATGCAAGAGACACTCAATAAGAACCTACAATATTTATCGTGCTTGGCAAAACGTTGGCTTGTGATATACAATCCCAACAAAACAGAAGCTATACTTTTCAGTCTTAAGAATAATAATACAATTCTAAATTTAGAATTTGAAACTCAGTGTGTACGTTTGGAAAAATCTCATAAACATCTTGGAGTAACATTTTCTTCTGATTGTAAATGGAACACACATATTGATAACATTGTAAAAACAACGTCCTTGATGGTTTCATCAATGAGAAAATGAAAGTTTATGTTAAACAGAGACACTCTTAATAAGATTTATATTGTATTCATAAGACCACATCTTGAATATGCTTGTGAATTGTGGGATGGTTGTTCGGTAGATTTAACCGATAAAATTGAAAAAGTTCAGTTTGAGGCCGCCAGGATAGTTACTGGTTTACCAAAATATGCCACTAGAGATACTCTGATATATGAAACAGGTTGGCAAATGTTAAAAGAAAGAAGAAGATGTCGTAAACTGTCTTTATTCTATAATGTATACAACAAAATGCTCCATCCTACCTTTGTGATCGTATGCTGCAAACTGTTGAATCTAGGACAAATTATAATCTTAGAAACATTCGTGATCTTTCCCTGTACTATTCCCGCACAAATCTCTACAGTCAATCATTTTTCCCATCATCTGCACAACTTTGGAATGATCTCCCTTTATATGTTAGAGAATCAGTTTCCCTTAAAAGTTTTAAATCGCATATAAGCTCTCGTAAGTCAAAAGCACCAGGATATTTCTCATTTGGTAATAGAAAACTCAATGTAATTCATACCCAGCTAAGATTTTCAAATAGTAGATTAAATAGTGATCTATATAGGATCGGTCTCATAGAGAACCCCGAATGTAATTGTAAATTTACCTGTGAAAATTATCAACATTATTTTATGGAATGTTCTTTGTATTCTGTTATCAGACAGGAAATGTTTCAAAATATTAGCAGAATTTGTAACATTAAAGCACCAACAAACCTAGACGTACTATTAAATGGCAGTGCAGATCTTCCATATAGTGACAATATTCACATTTTTAAAGAAGTTCAAAAATATATATCAAATTCTAAAAGGTTCAGTGATTGGATATAATGTGTATGATCTAAATAATTCATGTATTCATTGTATTGTATATATCATTTTGTATATATCTTTCTATCCCTGTACATATAGTTTGTTTCACTTTTGCATGTAAGCACTGTAAATAGGAGAGGGTTTCAATAAGTTGGCATAACTTGTACCCAATCCATTCTCTTGAATAAATATGTTTAAATCAAATCAAACAAAGTGTGAAGCCCATAACAATTCAAGCAGAAATGCTTTCAAATAATGATGAACTTTTCTTTCCACATTGTACAGAATGAGCATGTGTGAGACAATCCGTTTTCAATCAGCAAGCTTTATACTGAAAGAACACAAAGTTTTAAAATGTCCTCATGGGTGAGTGTTCTTTAGAAACAATTATCATGTACATACATTCTATATTTCAGTTTTTCAGTTTTTGTATCAAATCATGACATGTTCAAAGCAAGGGTGATACGTTTAGGAATCTGGATGGGAAAATATTCAAATGCCCTTCTCAGCTTGAAAGTTAAGGGCCTCTGGTAAACTAATACATCTGAATGAACTCGCGCTGCAGATAATCCAGAGTGAGGATGGGATCGTATTTGTCGGAACCATCCAGACTTTTGATGATGGTGTCATCATCAGGGTTGACAAAAAACGCGAGGGACTGTCGGTACTGGCGTTTCTTCACTTCCGATTCAGGAATCAGGACTCGGTGTTTCTGAAAATAGGAAACATTCATGACATACTTGACACACCTATGAAACTAATTTGCTTTTCTGCACCCGTTCGACTTGTGTTTGGATTCTCTATGAAAAGCAGCAATATTGGTTGAGTCGTGACCAAGAACCCATTCAAACACTGTTGACACAGATAACCACACGGAGTATTTCTATATTGTCAGTGCAGATCAGTGGGTGGTACTAAACCAGCAGTGTCATGCAAGTGAGTGAGTTAGTGCGGGTTTTACGCCCCTTTTAGCAACATTCCATCAATATCACGGCAGGGGACACCAGAAATGGGCTTCACACTTAGTACTCATGTGGGGAATCGAACCCGGGTCTTGGACGTGACGAGTAAACGTTTAACCACTAGGCTATCCCCCTTCCCCCTTTGTTTGCTTCAACAACACTGCAGCTGTATCACTACGAGCATATAATTCACCATGGCGTGACTAGGCTACCGAACCGTCCCAGTGCCACGCTGTTTAACGTTTATATGCGTTACTATTTACGCCCAGTCACTTATTAATTCCTATCTTGTGGTTTTAGTATGATGTCAAAAACCTATAAAAACTTCATTTCGTTTATGTCCCAACTGATGTCAAGAGTTCTTCATGAAATAAATTCAAAAATGACTATTGTCCAAGGTTTTATCCGATTCAAACTTAGGATCGATCGACAGATGCAATGGTTAATCCAATTTACCTTTACCAAATAAGATGACATACGTAAATTCAATTGAAGTTTGATTGAAGTTTGTTATTCAAGGTCACGCAATTATTCCGTGGCTATGTGAAGAGCGTCATATATATGATTTGATGTTGTTGGATATCTATCTAGTTGGATTTAGTTTTGGGTATTTCATCAAGGTTAAGCATTCAATAAATTTGGATAACATTTCAATATTTGAGGCATCAGTGACAGAAACTTGCCATTCCCACTTGTAATAATATCAAAACAAGAAAAAGTGTCAAGGGTCCGACTCTAAACTACAGGGTTTATCTGGTCAACTTTATCCATGAATGTCTTATTTGATAAGCTTGATCCTAAAACGAGCTTCAGAATGGACGTAGGTTTTTGTTCAGATAATGATTCTGAGTAGAGTGTTCAAAAAGGTTAAAATCGGAATAATATCAGAATGAAGTCAACAATGCCCGTTGAAATTAAATACAACTGTTGACACGGGGACATACTGAAAGCAACATACATAATTGGCTAAATTGAAATTTACTTCACTCGTCAAGGATAAAATGAGTTATTTATGTCCAAGTAGAAGCCAACAACAAGTCTGTAGGCAACACTGCTCCCTGTCATGACGAAAGAGTGTGCGTGTAGGATCCAAACTGCGTCACAGACCTTGAGTTATGTGACATCAGCAATTGGAATATATGTTTGTTTTTTAATGAAGCGCTCAACAATGTTTCAGCTATATGGCGGTGACAATCGGAATGTATAATCTCAAGCAAACAACAATCATAAAGTTAAATTTCACGAGCGTACTTCGAGTAGAAATTAAGGTTACTCGCTCCGGCGCCCTGATCCTCAAAGGGTTCGTAACGTTACGACTTATCGTAGCTCCATACTTTATCATAGGCTTACGAATGGCATAGTGCTACGAACGTTTTGTGGATGAGTCACCTGGCCTTGTACAATGTTAAGTCACTGCTCACTGTGGCTTTAAGCTGATCTGCAGTCCATCGCTGCATCAGGTCACCAATGATGACCACGATGGCGCCGGGGATGGGCTTTGCCGGCACATACACATCATCAGTGTTCATCACCTGAAACATGTCATACCACATATATGTCATCAATATTCATTACCTGAAACATGTCATATAGTATACATATCATCAGTGTTCATCACCTGAAACATGTCATACAGTATACGTGTCATCAGTGTTTATCACTTGAAACATGTCATACCACATACATGTCATCAGTGTTAATCATCTGAAACATGTCATACCCATACATGTCATCAGTGTTCATCACCTGAAACATGTCATACCACATACATGTCATCAGTGTTCATCACCTGAAACATGTCATACCACATACATGTCATCAGTGTTCATCACCTGAAACATGTCATAACACATGCATGTCATCAGTGTTCATCACCTGAAACATATTATACACACATAAACCGAAACTGACACATCTCCTCTTAGCAAATACTTATGGAAACGTTTTGTCAATTGTATTCGTGTCGTTTTTTGTCCAGAAACACATTAAGAACCTTACCTCTAAGCCTCCAATGTCGTCCTGGAACAGCAGTGTTATTGTCCCATAGTCGGTGTGCTGTCCAAAGCGAGCTTGACCTGGCTTCACGGCTGTAGATACAGAATTGGAAAGTCTTTATAGTTTATTAGATTGCATATGTGCTCATTATGAGAATTGTTGATTAGATGGTTTTTCATTATTCACATCACATCACAACCCAACCTCATACCCCACATCTTACACATCTTCCCCACAGTGAACCTGACCTGGCTTCACGACTGCTGATGGAGAATTCGAAAGTCTTTGTAGTTTATTAGAATAATTATATGCTCATTTCAGAGAACTGTCCATTTGAAATTACAATTACATTATTGTCAAAATCCACATCCTAACAAAAGAATATATGTATTGTTTTAAATGTTATCTGGAAACAATAAAGTTTCGTATCATTCTAAAATATCACAAGAACATTTCTAGATAAATTAAAGTTACGCGTTCCTAGCTGGTTTCACCAACCAACTGTACCTGGCTTCAGCGCTGTAACTCACTCACTCACTCACTCACCCATCCACTCACTCACCCACCCACTCACTCACTCACTCACTCACCAACCCACTCACTCATTCACTCACTCACAATATTCCAAATGAATATGAAATGATCATGAAAACTTACGTCCAGTTAGAGGAGGGTAGTAGTTGCTTCTGAGAGTGGTGGTGTTCCCCTTCCTGCCCATCTGACGGTGGCAATCGCGGAGGAAGTTGCGATCCTTAAACACGAGAACTCGACCTCAGACACAGTCACGGGAATCTAAATAAATATTTTCCCGAAGCATACATATTCACATGCACCAGGTGACTTCACGTTCAGCTTGCCAAAATTCACGTTATGTTGATCAGTATTATACGTCTTTACAGTATATTCTAAGCTCTATTCTAACTGTTGTTGGTTGTTGATTGTTTAACGCCGCCCTCGGCGATTTGTAAATAATCGACTCTGGATCAGACAATGCAGTGACCAACAACATGAGCATTTGGGATACGATGCCATGTGTCAACCAACTTAGAGAGCCTGACCACCTGATCCCGTTAGTCACCTCTTAAGAGAAGCATTGTTTGCTGAAGGCCAATTCTATCCCGGATCTCCAGGGCTACATCTTTATGGGACGCTCAGACAGACGTTATACGTTTCTTGCTCAAGCGTTGTTTGATCGTGGCTCCAAACCTCAAGGTCACACGCTAGTCTGTCTGACCGTCCCTGAACCACATTATTTTCCCTTTCTCCCAACCCTTTGTGCAATGCAAAAAAGCCTTAATCGAAACAAGCTCCTTCCAATTCAAATCGAGCTATTTGTTTCTATTTATATATTTATAAATTCTCAGAGACTAGACTATTCAGAGTCAGTCTAGCCTTAATGAAGCATGTCTAGATTTCCTCAGGTTCAGGAATATAGGAAGGGCTATCAAATGGTTTTGAGCCTAAAACACTTCTGATACGTGCATGATAAAAATAACTGTATGGTATTGAAGAATATTGACGTAATATTGACATGCACATGTCGCTCGTTTCCGGTTACGTGACATCTAATCACATGTACCCCTAATGAAACGGCAGAAATGGATAAGTTTGAGTAGAGAGCAGTGTTTGGTCCTCGAGGGCCACCCGGCGAAACACACTGAACAGCGATTGACAGTAGTACGAGTAGCCTTAACTTCTTGACCTCATGAATCTATATACTATGGATATCCTACCTGGAGTTTAAGACCGATAGACAGGACATGAATCTATATACTATGGATACCATACCTGGAGTTTAAGACCGATAGACAGGACATGAATCTATATACTATGGATACCATACCTGGAGTTTAAGAACGATAGACAGGACATGAATCTATATACTATGGATACCATACCTGGAGTTTAAGAACGATAGACAGGACATGAATCTATCTATATACTATGGATACCATACCTGGAGTTTAAGACCGATAGACAGGACATGAATCTATATACTATGGATACCATACCTGGAGTTTAAGACCGATAGACAGGACATGAATCTATATACTATGGATACCATACCTGGAGTTTAAGAACGATAGACAGGACATGAATCTATATACTATGGATACCATACCTGGAGTTTAAGACCGATAGACAGGACATGAATCTATATACTATGGATACCATACCTGGAGTTTAAGAACGATAGACAGGACATGAATCTATATACTATGGATATCATACCTGGAGTTTAAGACCGATAGACAGGACATGAATCTATATACTATGGATACCATACCTGGAGTTTAAGAACGATAGACAGGACATGAATCTATACACTATGGATATCATACCTGGAGTTTAAGACCGATAGACAGGACATGAATCTATATACTATGGATACCCTACCTGGAGTTTAAGAACGATAGACAGGACATGAATCTATATACTATGGATACCATACCTGGAGTTTAAGACCGATAGACAGGACATGAATCTATATACTATGGATATCATACCTGGAGTTTAAGAACGATAGACAGGACATGAATCTATATACTATGGATACCCTACCTGGAGCTTAAGACCGATAGACAGGACATCGAGGACTCTCTCTGATAGTTGTATGACGTCGTCGAAGAAGGGGAAGGTAGTTGACTTAAATTCGGGAAGATCCGCCAGCCACGCCTGTGTGAGACTAAACATATATTGTTGCACTGGTGGTGCTGTGTGGCCTTGTCCCCAGGTCACTAATAGGTAGAGGTTAAGCATTGTTGGTCACAGAGAGTCCTTGGATGGGTGACCTCTTTGGGGGGCTATTTACATGAGCAGATTTTGCTTTTTAACCAATCAAGATTTCTTTGGAAAGAAAAATACGTTTAAACTACAGAGTGTCCTTGGATGGGTGACTTCTTTGGAGGGCTATTTACATGAGCAGATTTTTTTTACCAATCAAGATTTCTTTGGAAATAAAAATACGTTTAAGCTACAGAGAGTCCTTGGATGGATGACCGTGTTTGGCAGCTTGACTCCTAAGAGTTTCCAGGACTTCAGTCCTGTCCCAGAACGAAACACACGTGACACATTTTGTCAAGCCTTCGGCAAGTGGATTTGTTCAAAATTGCCACTAATCAACCATCAGTAAATGGGTACCCGATGGAATAAGCCACATGACTGCACAATGTGCATGCACAGGTGCGTTGATACCCGTGCTTTGTAAGTGTTAGTTTAGGAAACTAGACAATAAAGATAGTTTCTTGCATTTCAGTGAAAAGGAGTTTGTTTTTAATACTCTACGATCACACGGACGCTCACCCAAGGACTCTAATATAAAGGATTGTTGTTTGTTGTTTCATAAATTGGTAATGAAATATGGCATGTTGTTCCCATAAAAGACAACACAAGCTTTCATTGACTGACACCTAACGTATGACAGTTTGACAGATTCCCAAGAAACAGCCGGAAGAGTGGCAACTATAGCCCAGAACAAGTAAATAAATGACGAAAACTAGTGACTGAAAGCATGAGCAAATATCCAAACCACCGGAATACGGCTATACGCGATCCGCCGAACCAGGATCCGCCGATCGTATATAGCCACCTTAAAATACATACTGACGATAAACAATTAAAGTACCCCATCATCCTTTGCTGTAAAGTTGAACGCTTCCTTGAAATCCGCAACGGGGTTCTTGATATTCCCCCCTTAGGTAAATAAAACAAGATTAAAATACTCGTTTAAAAAGTAATTTATAAAATATTTCATTGTGTGGTAGTAAAGCCTGAAGCGTAAGAATTTAAATCCTGTGTGAAGACCACTGGCACTGCCATTGCACAGTGTACGAAATGTACGCTGGTACTGTGGTCCCTGACAAGTAAAAATTCATCAGGACCACTAAATGATAAGTTTGCAGTGGTCGTGGTGGCCAGTGAATTCTGTATTGATAGCTAAGTAAATCCACGAATGTTTTTTTTGACCAGTGAAATACAGACAGGACCATTAATTATTGTCCATTCACTGGTCCTGCGTCTAATGGGACATTTTGAAAGGTTTCTTTCCCATATGATACAGGCCATGTTGGAGCGGACGCTCAGTTAGCGGATCCTGATACAGCACACCCACCCTATTACATGCACGCTTGTTATTTGGTTTTAATGTGTGCAGGACCGTGTTATATTGTCAAAACATTGAAACAAACTTCAACACATTGGACATGATTAAATGGAGGGTGAACATTTCCAAAAATAAAAGTGCATGAACATTAGTGAGTAATGCTCACTATCAAATTATTTCGAGTCAAATAGGCAATAGTAATTATACGTTAGTAATTGAGTACTCAACCCATGATCACAATAACTGCTGTTTGTAAAGAACATAATGTTTCCATGTGTTAAGTTACCTGCGTGTCTCGTGTCATATGCAGATTATGGCAGTGATCATGAACATAAGAATTTGTCCACTATTGTAATACATGATAATTCTAACTCTATTAATCCACAGATCATCTCAAAACAGTTTATTACATTGTGGTCTAAGGCGACGTCATTTCTATTTTGACCAAGAAACTTCAGAATATTAAACATCCATGTATATGCATACGGATGGCTATTCTTAATGAACTCACTTTTCGCTCTCTAAGGCAATGTAGCCATGAAAACAATCCTGATGGTTTTGAAGAAACTTCATCTTTTCTTCCATTGGTTGATCAAAGAAGGATTTGGACACCGCGAACATAGCATCGACCTGGAATAACAACAGCACATTAATTGACCTTGAATAACAATTGTATTGTAATCAAACTTGAATATCAATTACATTTTATTATAGCATGAACGATCACCCGATCTACGCAATTGGGAAATGATGACATGTGTCAACCAAGTCAGTGAGCCTGACCACCCGTTCCCGTTAGTCGCCTCTAACGACAAGCATGGGTTACTGAAGATCAATTCTAACCGAATCTTGCACAAGGCTCTAAGGAAAAAGGTAATAGTTTAAATGATAATTTCTAAAAAATTATAAATAACAGACTGGGGTCCTTAGATGTACTGTCCGCTCATCTAGACTTGCCTCTTTAAAGGATAGACTTACCATACATGCAAAGCTTAGCACTCCTAAACAGCCTTGGAGCAAGACAACATATGAAGGGAAGCTGAGCCAACTATCCTCTCCTCAAAAGGACATACACAGGTGTATTTTCACGAATTTAATCTGGTAAATTTAACTTCAACAATTCAATGTAATTCATGATCAGTTGTAGTCAAATTTGCACAGTATAAAAGATAAAATGTCTGTCAACACGTATAGCTTATAAACAGATCAATAAGAGAAGGCGTCTGTTCCCATTTGGGCGCTGTCTTCAATCCCACCATGAACCCTATTGAAGTGGACATTGGTACTTACTGCGTGTAATTAGGGGAGTTAGCCAACATGAAATAAAATGAAACATATATAGCTTATAAGCTACGTCACCAGATTATTACAATCCTTCCTAAGACCAATCTACAACCATCCAACCTGATAAATGCCGAAAAACAACCTATCATAGACCTAAGCAATGACAAGGATATCACCATTGTCCCGGCCCGGCAAGGGCAAGGCCACATTTCATCCTGAAATCACCAGAATTCCACTATATGGTCAAAATGATCCTCCAAGACCCCACCACCTACCGCAAGATCAAGAAAGGCCCTACTACAAAACTGCAAAAACGCCAGAAGTTGTCATATATAAAGTATAACCTTTCCTTTTGCTCATCGACTTCCAAAATGACAGTCAAACAGGTCGTTCTACACATAACCAAGATTTCAAAAGCGCCATACAGCTTTAACTCAGATAACTTCTTTGAGAGGCATTTAGAATTTTGGGGCAGTAAGGAAGGATAACCATATATGGATGAACAACTTAACGTCGCTCTCACAGCAATAAGGAAGTTGTTCATCCATATATGGTTATCCATCCTTTAACTCAGATGTTTGTTTGACCGATGCAGTTTTCTTTTTTCAATTGTACCATACGTTCCCAAGTGATTTTGTTTTTCTCATTTCAAACAATTGACTTGTTTCTGCGTGTATTCATGACTGATGCCACCTGTGAGGCGCGATACGCCCAACTTTCCGAGAATACCAAGTATTATCACTTTTTATTAGGATTCGTACACACATTCTTATGTCAAAATGGACATCCTATAATCGACTGCCCTTTGCAATGCTTTTTTGTGGTTATGGAAAGAGCTACAAAATATTTTTCGATTCGGTGTCTCATTTTCTATTGTAAAGTAAATCTGATTGCTTGGAATGCGAGTATAGCTTTATAACGGTATATACAGTGGGTATTGTTGCATTCGTCCTGTGACGAATTTGGTGTGTTGACTTCGTTACATCCCTTTCCTTATATATAGAACCGGTGAAGATCCGGGTTAGAATTGATCTTCAGTAACCCATGCAAACCAAATCACATGTTTCATTGGCCATATTGGAAGCGTGACCTACTTTCACGAATCTCATATTATCCTCTCTATTTAAAACTTGCAAAATATATTTGGTTACTGGTTCCACTGACAACTGATATAAAATAACGTTTTGGTGTGTTATTTAGTTACACTGGATAAAACAAACTAACATTGATGTCGTAAATAGCTTTGGTGCAATTGTGATGTGTGATAGGCTACCAGGCCTCGACTGGTCACTTCGAAGCGCTCTTAAAATACCACAGTATGTCGTGGTTGTCTGGATACACTTGATTCACGTTTCCGACATCGTTTCCGATCGTAATATATAAGGCACTGTTTGATTGGTCAATTATTGGCGCCGTAATACGAATTTTGCTAATCAAATTGAAGCTTTCTCAAGCCCCTTTCTATGACGTTATCCCAAGCACGCCACACGTCAACAGCGACTCGACGTTCTGTCGACAAGAACGACACTAAAAGGTACGTTAAGAGTATAAAGTTATTGAATTGTTGTTAAATAAAAGGTCTAGAATACAAATATGAACTTTTAAACATGTTTACAATAATATGAATCACAAATATAAGCAAGTAATTATCTCTCAAAACGTGAGACGCGTCTATTTTACTAGAAGGGGTGATGCAAAGGGAGATTACTCTAAATTATTTTATTTACATTCTTCAAAAAGCTCAACAATATACCTAAAATATTATTTTCGAATTCAAATGACATTCTTGAATGGGCCCTTCCAAATTATGATTTATAAACTGTTAGGCTTGTATACTCTGCAGAAGACAGATTGAGTTATACTGTTTGTTTCAGCTTGCTGTCTTGTTGAAGCCTGACTAGTGCAGCGTCGTACTGTACAGTTTTTGCTACAAGTCAGGGTTCCCACAGGCATGGCAGGCCAAAATTCCCTGACTTTTCCCTGACTATTCCCTGACAAGTATAGATTTTTCCCTGACCATTTAAGTGTAAAAACTGGCATTCTTCCTCCCTTTCAGTCAGTCCTAACCACCCTGTTAAGATATTTCCTTCACACATATCATAAATACACACAATATTTGTTAATTTATTACATTAACCAAAACATTGATATTTGTGATGAAGAACATTTTCCTGGACTCTTCTGCCACAATGTTACATAATACTATTAGAAACATTTGACAGTGACCATCAAATATATATTCTCAGGTGAAGTCAGTAATATATCATCTGAAAACTTTGTATTTTTATATTAAAGGCTTTTGACAAAGAGCATAAATGTGAAACTAATGATTTAATTGAATTTTTTCATTCAAAGTCAGGAACACATTTCTTCATTATCACAAAATGTTGTAATTATCAAAGAAAGAATAAACATGCAAGATGTAACTTTACATTCAGTACAACCATGACAACTAGATTATAAACATCATTAAACCACTTTCAATTTTGTGGATAAACAGCAAATGTCAGAACATAGGGCATATTATAAACCTATGCTGTACATGTGTGATGGATGATGACACTGTATGAATATACTCATTGCAAGTGTGATGGATGATGACACTGTGTGAATATACTCATTACATGTGTGATGGATGATGTCACTGTATGAATATACTCATTGCAAGTGTGAGGGATGATGACACTGTGTGAATATACTCATTGCAAGTGTGATGGATGATGACACTGTATCAGTGTGATGGGTGATGAATGAGATGGGTGACACTGTATCAATATCCACATCAGACAAGTTACTCAGAAGTGGGTGCTATATTTCACCAAATGGTGCTGACAATATCACTCAGTCAGATAAACACGTCAGATAAACACGGTACCCCAATCTTCCTCGTCAATTACAAGATGCGTATCTTCGGTTTGAAAGTTACTGATAGGTATCAGTGAAATCTCTCCCACTAACCCTGCAGCGTTTGCTAATAGACACGAGGTCACAACCTAGATAACAAGTACAAGGTGCAAGGTAACTCCAGACATATATGTTATTCACTCGCTATACTTTAACGGACAAAACGTCTTAGATTTACAGTAAAGGATGACGGTTCTGTATCAATATACACATTCCACGCGGGGATACATACCGGCACAGTGTCAATATACATATTATAAGTGATGGATGGCAGCAGTTTACCAATATACACATTACACAAGAGGGCCATTCAAAGAAAGTTAGCTGATTAAATCTTGCATTCGGCCCCATCATCGAGCAGATCCACTCGTGTCTAAGGGGGTAACTTTTAATGGCAAAACTATCGGCGCAATTAGGTTTCCCCGTCGACCAAAACATTTCGACATGGTCCACAATACATTAGAAATAGAAACAGGATATGCTGTTTACCTTTCTTTGTTCAATGCCATGATTAATCAGGTACAGAAAGCCTATTGTACTAAAGGCATCATATATCTCCTCGGCCGTGGTCTCCAGGACGTCACTCGTCACGGACTTGGGGTCGGTAACATTCAGTCCGTACTTCTGGAAGTCAACAATTGGGATAGCAGACGCCGCCATAGTCGCACGATTAGCCTACCTACGAAACACTCACCCACGTCACGTGACAGACACGTAACCTTTTACTGACCTGTATTTATGCTGTTCAAAACAAGGAGGGGCTATTCAGAATAACTTAGCATTTTCAATGTTACAGGAGATATTAATTTCTGAGTATGGTTGTGTGATAATAACTATCGAATTGAGAACACGTAACAGCCAGTAGTGAAGTATGACAGCAGATGACCGTCGTTGAACTGTAAGGTCAACAGGTGTAAAATAGGGATAAACTGGTAACTTTCAAACGGTTTGTCCAACATTCATTCAGTTGAGGAGGTGTACTGCCTGCTAATGGCGTTTCGGGGGAAACCCTCTCACTTCTCTTGCATCGCTTGGTTAAGTTTAACCAACGTGGTTGGCGGCCTATGACGTTGCTTAAAGAGTCTTCACTCAGTGAGCGAGTGAGTGAGTGAGAGTGAGTGAGTGTGAGTGAGTGAGTGAGTGAGTGAATAATTACCCCACTGGAGAAATACAGGAACGCAAGTACAAAACTGACAAAACATCCATGATTATTTTAAGAACGAATAATGTCCGGTTCCCTCAAGTCAGACGTTTACAATTCATATATTAGTCATATGTTGACAGCAGTGCGTGGGATACAGCAGAGGTTTTGCAGCGTTTATCAAGCAATCGATCTCATCAGGGTTCACCCGTATGTGCGAGGATTGGTCAGACTGTATCTTGTCCATGGGCAATGTTTCATAGAGTAAGACTCAGTAGATCAGTTACCAACAGATGCTGCTGTGAAATACGCAATGCCATTTAGAAAGTGGTCAAATGTAACGTATTTCATAGCTTTCGGCCGTGGGAGCCGTGCCAATTAACACTTATCAGAGGGGTACACAAAGTCCGCAGTCTAGACTACCAGTTGTCCGACTTCCATTTTTAGTGGAAGCTGCGGTGGCTGAGCGGTCTAGGCGTCTGACTTTGTGTGCTGGCGATTAGGTGCCTGACTCAGAGGGTGTGGGTTCGAACCCCGGATGGGACTCAACCCAACGAAACTACAAGAATCTGTGTTTTACAAAGAAAGTGTAATCCCAAATATAACATATGTTACAGATGTTGCTGACCATGAAAATAGCAGTTTTGACAATGTCACATTCCTAGAAAATGCAAAGATATAACAGTGAATGCAGATGGGGAACATGTCTCATGTCTCAATTCATAGCTGACACTCACAAGATCATGGAAAGATACAAACGGAGAATATATATTTATAGGACATCAGGGTAAAGTGGTTGATTATTGTGTGGCTTCAACTTAGTAAACGTAACAAAATCACGTGACACCACGTGACCACGTGACCACCCAAGCACCTGCAGCACCAACTCGGGGCCCTGGTGGGATGACAGGGTGAGTTTGCTAAAATATTGACACAGTTAGTTAGGAAATCTGACTTGCGATCTATTAACTGCTATCCAGACTCAGTTTTATTACGGAAGTATTAAACAATCTTGCACCACCAACAGTCCGTACCACATCTGCGGTGTATCTGCGAGAACGGAACCGTGCAAGACGTCCAGCTATAGTCCGTTTGATGTCATTTGAGACCGATGAATGTTGAAACTTATCTCAGTTTAGAAATTGCCCCATATTTAAGAAATTGTTTAACAAAATTTAGATGCGGTAAATTTAAACTTAGTTCTGAGACCGGTAGATATAACAATGTCCCTTATTATTCAAGAGTCTGTCCTTTTTGCTACAAAAATAATCTTAATTTAATTGAAGATGATATACATGTTTTACTTTGTTGTAAAGCCTACCTAGATATAAGGAATAAGTTTCTGGGTAAATATTTGAAACATCCTATTTCACAACACAGTTTTATAAACATAATGACTTCAACACACATAAATGTTATAAATAATTTGTGCCTATTTTTATATAATGTTGGGAAAATAAGAGACTCTCAGGTTTTATGTAAAACCAGGGATAATATACAACGTTATATAGTCTCCTTGGTAAAACGCATTTAACTTCTTATCATATTTATGAATGTATTTGGGGCCAGTGGCCTATTACTGAACAAAATGTCTGTCTGTCTGTCTGAGACCGATGAATTGTTCACTAACACAAAATCTAATAAATGGAACAAAACCAAACTTTGCGCAGTCACTCTGATGATTTGTCACATAATTGTGGACACCCGAATAAAAAAGATCTTTATCAGACAATCATTATTTTGTTATCACTTTTCTCTATTTCCTACGAAGGAGGTACACTTGCTGGTAGAACAGCCAAGTGTGCAAGTTGTACGTGTGAAATTGAAATTTCACTGCACACGCTTGTTGGTTACCTGACTGTTCTGCCCTCAAGTGGTTCCCCCTTCGTAACAAACAGCTTAAAGTGACAACAAAATAATGATCGCAGGAACGTATCAACCTTCAGAGGTCTTAATGAGGCGCAGTTGACAGGCTTGCATCAACGAAAAAGGTTCATAGAATCGCTAGTGATCCTGTAAACATTCTTGTAGACCCCTTCTGTGATGTGGTTTAAGTGTGTGACAAGTGACAAGTATATTTTTGCATTTGCGGCCTCATGGCCCATAGTGCTAAGATACAAAAATCATCCTACAGTGAGCAAGACATATTGATATACAATGCAAGACTACTTAACATGATACATTTCTTTTGAGGAACAATGTGATCTTCTTTATAAGAACAGAGTATGTTGTTGACATCAATGAGACAAATTTATCATGGGATGGATTGTCATAATAGTATGGTGGCATTTTGCATATGCAAGATGCGTTATGGACTCTTGATCGTTCCTGTACCTTGACAAAATTGTCAGTCAATGTAATAACATTTCATTCGCAGCAACTTTCAATTCGCTGACTGTGTGTGCTGTTTGTGTGCCCAAATAACTCTGTACCAGACAAATCACCGACCCTAACCACTGTGGCACAATACCCAATCGGTATTCTAACCCACAGACCCGTGAAGGTCCGGGTTGAAATGTGCCTTCAGTAACCCATGCTTGTCGTAAGAGGCGACTAACGGGATCGGGTGGTCAGGCTCGCTGACTTGGTTGACATATGTCATCGGTTCCCAAAAGTGCAGATCGATGCCCATGCTGTTGATCACTGGGTTGTCTGGTCCAGACTCGATTATTTACAGACCGCCGCCATATAGCTGGAATATTGCTGAGTGCGGCGTAAAACTAAACTCACTCACTCATTCACCTAACCCACAGCATAGGTTTCTGGCGTGTCATAGGGAAGCAACTCTGCACAGATATTTGCGGAGCCTTAGACGACTGACTACCGTGTCACAAATAACAACAATGAGCTTTACATATGATCACCTTAGTCTGTATATTTAGAACTAACAAGCCAAGTACTATATGTGATTTCTAACCAAGATTCAAGTTATACCCTAAAATGTATCTAACCTCATATAATTTTAATGATGCTCAAAATGAATATTCTTGTACCATTGTTGTCGGGATGTCTACCAGCATTACCATCCTGTAAAAGTAGGGTATGAAACGCACACGATGAAGCGGCAAAACATATGGTTTAATTGTTAAGGATAAGATTTCTCAAGCAATGTTGGCAAGTTCTTGCCTCCATAACTAAAAGGTCAGACTGAACCTATAGTTCAGATAGTCCTCGCATGAGATTGGTTCATATTTGTCTGAACCATCCAGACATTTAATCATGGTATCACTATTAGGGTTGACAAAGAAAGCAACTGATTGTCGACTCTGATGTTTCTTAACTTCCGCTTCAGGAATCAGGACCCGGTGTTTCTGAAAATAAGAAACGTGGAGGATATACTTGACACAAGAGGGAACAAAGTTCCTCAATAACAATCATGATTTCAGGTCAGGTCATGGACGCCATGACTTAGCTATATGTGAGGATGGCCGTTCTAGCATATGTTTAACCTAGGGCATGAAGTCAAGCTTCAACACTAACCTGTGGGCATTACCCGCCGCGGATGTCGGTGTGAGTAGCAGCCCAAGACGTTTACTGTGGATATTGACAATTCTGCGGAATATTGATGTTACATCCCGTATTCAAAACTTTCAGCTAATCAGGTAACGTTCCCTTATCCATAATCACCTTAACAGCTGAACCACATCTTTGTAGTTCGTATGTCGTGTAGGCCAAGTGGAATAAGAACACGGGGATAACATCGACGTACTATTTGATACGTCAGACCGTTCCACGTGGACTTTTACCAAGCTATGTCGGACCAGATCAGACCCTTCATGCCGTTACTTCTCTTAATGTGGACATTACCCGCCGCCTGTCTATGTGAATACTGATCAGAGTTACAGCCCGTATTACACACTTTCAGCCATTCATGTACCGTTTTCTTGCACAAGCTCAAGGTGTCCATGATCAGCTGAACAGCTGAACGATAAAACATTGTAGCAGACATCATGTACTATGTTGGTACAAGTTATTCTTAGATTTGGCTTGCCCAAAGAACATGGGATTAACGTCTACATACTGTTTGTGACGTCACCATGCACTCTGACGTTTTTACCTAATTTAACCAATCTGTGACTGACAAGATTGACTCTTCACGCCATAAACACAGGCAGTTACCCCAATCTGAAACTGACTGGTCTCAACTACTCACTGATCTTAACTTGGCCACAGAGAGGTTGTAAATATAAATGTATAAGAATCCGGACGCTGCGGCGGTTGTATTTTCAAGGGACATTCATTATTACCTACGAGGGCGAAAATATGAGGTTAATATTTTTCATACGGCGGGTAGCTCTCGCTGGGTAAATACCAACATTTATGCACTCGTGTCATAAACATACTATGATATGGGCACGAATATAATGTTCTTTTCATTACCGAAGGCGTGAAATTGAAGAAAATAAAAATAAAAATCTACTGTCTAACATAGGCTGGCTACCCGCCGTCACCGCATGTAGGGCGCAACGTCATAGAAGACACATGACGTCATAACATTGCTCATGACGTCGCGTAGCCATGACACATTGATATTGTGCAATTGGGCATCATATGAAATATATGAACCCCGATATCTTCGCCCTCATAGGTAATGATAGTTAAGTCCACTACTCTACATAAACACACACACACACACACACACACACACACACACACACACACATCTTGATGGGTTTTTTTGTTTGTGTAACGCTATAAGTAATTGTAAATAATCTTGTTTAAACCAGACAGTCTAGTGGCTGACATCATTAGCGTCAATGTACACGACACATTCATAGAAGGTCATTTTGAGCTTGCAGTTCATTTACACAAGTTTCACAATTTTGCGTGATGCTACGTTTGGTTCTATACAGTAACGTTTGCTCACTGTGCCTTTAAGCTGATCCGCAGTCCATCGCTGCATCATATCACCAATGTTGACCACGATGGCGCCGGGGACAGGCTTAGCCGGCACATACCTGTCATCAGTGTTCATCACCTGGAACATGTCAACCACATGTTATCAGTGTTCATCACATTAAAAAGATGTCATACCACATGTCATCAGTGTTCATCACATGAAACATGTCATACCACACGTCATCAGTGTTCATCACCTGAAACATGTCATACCACATGTCATCAGTGTTCATCACATGAAACATGTCATACCACACGTCATCAGTGTTCATCAGATGATACATGTCATACACATGTCATCAGTGTTCATCACATGAAACATGTCATACCACACGTCATCAGTGTTCATCAGATGGTACATGTAATATCACACGTCATCAGTGTTCATCACATGAAACATGTCATACCACACGTCATCACCATTCATCACCTGAAACATGTCATACCACATACATGTCATCAGTGTTCATCACCTGAAACATGTCATATCACATACATCTCATCTCATCTCATCACCAACACCACAAATACGCCGCCAGCACTCATCACCTGAACCATATCATATTATGTATGTTTGCACACTAACTTTAACGCGATATATGAACACTAACGAATTCATGTTCTCAACAACATTGTGCCCAGATATTCAAGCTGGCATTGTTTACAACATTTTGAGAGCTGAAACTTGTGTGACCATTCAGTATTTAGTTTGAACCCATGGCACCATGTATGAATAAGTGAAAACATTAGAATTAGTTACGTCCTTATGATTACGTCATCTGAACGGGGGTCGGTAGTGCATATTTTGTTTCCTGAAGTTTGTGATGCATTTATTGCAGACTTCGCGTTCTGGGGGAATAGCAAGATAAAAAGTCAAATAAAATGGGGATCGTGAGGCTGAAACATAGCAAAACCAATTTGCTTCAGTTTGACAGATAATAAGTAGAGAAATAAAAGACAAAAACAGCTGCATTTGTATCATTTTGTAAGTGAGGTTGACTGCTTTTTGAACGCCCCTCGTAATTGTTGTGCTTCATGTCCACATCATGATAAGAAAAGAAAAAAAGCATTCACGGAAGAAACTTAAAATGTTTTGTTTTTTTCAAACTGAAATATGTATTCAATGAATAAAGTGCTACCTGTTCTCTATATTCATCACTATAGTTTCATTTTGTCATGCTCAGTTCGTGTCGTTTTTTGTCCAGAAACACATTAAGAACCTTACCTCTAAGCCTCCAATGTCGTCCTGGAACAGCAGTGTTATTGTCCCATAGTCGGAGTGCTCTCCACAGCGAACTTGACCTGGCTTCACGGCTGTAGATGCAGAATTGGAAAGTCTCTGTAATTTATTAGATTGCATATGTACTCGTAAGAGAGAATTGTATATTTGAAACTGCAGTTATACAGTTCATTATTCACACCCTACACCCTTTCCCGACAATTACCACCAGACCCCTCCCTTACAGAAAGACACACCTCAACGTTTTATACAAAGCAACTGCAACAGTTCAACCCATTTCACACTGAGCAGTAACAATCCTTACATTCAGGCAGAGAGGGGTAGTACAGACTTCTCAGTGTGGTGGCGCCGCCTTTCTTGCCCATCAGATTGTGACACTTGCGCAGGTAATAGCGATCCTAGAACACGGGGAGAAATTGAGACACTCAGGCAGGTAAAATAGATCCTAGAACACGGGGAGAAATTGAGACACTCCAGCATGTAATAGCGATCCTAAAACACGGGGAGAAATTAAGACACTCGCGCAGGTAATAGCGATCATAGAACACGGGGAGAAATTGAAACACTCAAGCAGGTAATAGCGATCCTAGAACACGGGGAGGAATTGAGACACTCACGCAGGTAATAGCGATCCTGAATTACGAAGACAAATTGAATTCTGGAACAGATACAGAAACTGAAATTTCCGATACTGAAACATGAAACTGAAATCTGATTCCAAAAGGTGGAGTAATTGAATCTGAAATCAGACTATCTTGACTATTCTCAAAAGCAGGACCATCTTAAATGTAATGGCTCATGTTTCAGACCGGTAGACAGGGCATAATTCATCTCATGAATCAACGATGGGTGTCGTACCTGAAGCTTGAGGCTGATAGACAGGACATCAAGGATCCTGTCTGTCAAGTCTCTGCAGTCATCATAGAATGACACGAACGTGGACTTAAATTCCGCAGGGTTCTCCGGCCACAGCTGTAACAGACCAACCTTACTCTTGTGTCACCTAGGAGGATTTGAAGGGGGCTGTATAAAGGACATGGTAGGATAATTGACCTATGTGAACCTCTGTATAAAACTTAAGGTTTTTGAAGGTATAGGTATGAAAATAATCAGATATTTTCATGAATTGCTGACATGAAGCCATTTTTCCACAGTTTTATACTTATGACATCACTTAGCAAATTAATATCCCTGCGAATAGTAACACAAGGGCAGTATTTCGAAAATCTACTTAGGAAGAATTCCTTTTTCCAACGATATTGTACATAAATGTATCACCTAAGACTTGCCCATGAATAATAATTAAGAAAATAGTTTGTTTTGCGTACATAAAATAATACTTATCGTATTAACTCACAAGGGATTGCTATTGTCGGAATGTGTTCTTTATAGCTGAGGGTGGAGTAAACCACCACATTTCAGTTACATCACAATGTTTCAGCTTTATAGTGGATGAAATGCCAAAGTAAGGCAGGTCGTAACTGTCTACCACTTTGGTGTAACACACTATAATCCACATGATGCTGATAAACCAAGATACATGATCAGAATCAACCGGGATTCGAACACATGGTAATAGGTTCCTGGCACACACAAGGGGCGAAACTGTGCACAGAGAAGTGATGCGCCTTACATGACGAACTCAAAAGTTTGAAAATGTCTGTTCACTTTTCTTGGTTCAAAATATGGTTCATATGAAGACTTTTAAACAATTTCCAAGTTTTAATAGCAACATGAAGTGTATGTGAGAACACTTGATGCAAAAGAAAGTTTTGTAACAGTGTGTCGCTAAACGATGAATTCCTTGAGTGAGTGAGACTAATTTTACGCCGTTTTTAGCAATATTCCAGCAATATCACGGCGGGGGACACCGGCAATGGGTTTCACACATTGTACCCATGTGAGGAATCACACCCGGGCCTTAGGCGTGACGAGCGAACGATTTAACCACAAGGCTATCCCATCGCCAATTGAATGCCTTGAGCTAAAATAATTCGCTTTCATAGATCTTATCACTCACACAAAGTTTTAGTTTCTTGGTATGTGCAAACGTCAAGTATAGATTAATATCCACATCACTGCTAAAGAACGGTATGTTGTATGTTATATCTTGAGTCCATTAGAAACTACTCACTCGTCGGGTTTCAGTACAATCGGAATACAAAGCTACCACAACAAAAGGTAATTTCAATCTGGCTTCCATAGGTTTTTGGTGTTTTTTCGATAATGAATGAATGAGTTTATTTCTGCAATTAGGCCATCGGGCCATGCACAATCACGTGAAACAAAAATTCATTTTATACAAGATAATATACATGTTTGGTATTTACACACTTTTGATCACCAGGGTATACTTAATAAACTGCAGAGTGTGTGGAACAATACTGGTATCACTACATTATAAATATAAACCTCCCAACATTACATATGCATCACAGACGAAACGAAAATGTAATTTCATCCTGTTATTGTTACACATTTTACATGCGGCTATACTCGAAATTACTTGAAATTCTTCAAAAGAGTCTTGAAATGTTCAAGTGGCACCATAGTGGTTACAAGCATTCCAAGATTCAGCAAAAAAAAGATTTCTTATGAGCAGTCTTTACGTATATCCTTGGAGATATGCAGGCCATGACATATGCAATAAGCATTATTACGTTCAGCCAGGTGAGCTTCAAGCAGGATACACATTCCTGATAATGAACAATCGTAAATACCCCATCATGTCCGGGTGTAAAGTTGAACGCTTCCTTCAAATCTCCAACATTTCGCTCGGGGTTCAACCTTTTGGGGAAATAAACAAAGAGATATCACTGAACTGAGCCGTTTTGAACAGTATGGATCTCCGCAACTTCCCTATAATCAGTAGACTTTGGACAAGGCTAAAGGAAACCTTTCCCGTTATCTGCCTTAAAGGTCACATGCAACGCAAAACACAACTTTGCAGATTCTGATACCTTTCGGTATGGACTTACCGAAACAAAGCGTCAAAAATGCAAATTTAACTTATAAAGTTGAAAAATAACGCGATGAAAAAAAACGCGCGAAATCGGAGTTCAAACGTTTCACTAATTTTCCCCAGACTTTTCTGGGGAATACGGGTTTTAACAGCTGGGCTGCGCTCATAGCACGTGCGCAGTGAAATAGGTTCGCGCAACTTGGAAGTGGGCTGTCTTGTGAATACTCGGTGAAGGCTTTGGTGTGAGCTATTTGTATGTTATGACAGTAAATAAACTGTTTATTTAATTTCATTTGTCTGTTTCACCACACGTTCTTCTTACCGAGTCACTTTCTCAGTTCGATACTTAAAAGCAATGTCATTATTTAGAGTTGACACAATTTCTAACTGTGATATAGATATGTCGCTGTCACAGACAAAACTCAGTGTCTTGTTTTATTGACACCTGTGTGTCTGCCTGCCTGTCTGCTAATGACAATATTCAATACACAACCTCGATCACTGACCACATGCAATTTGAACTTAACACCAATCAGGCTATACACCATAAACAAAACGCATTGATTTATGGCCCGAGTTCGGTCTCTGTCACATTATGTAATTACACAGACAGGCAGGTGTGATACTTGAACACATGACATGTTATGATGTCTGTTGATTGCAAAATGTTATACACAAAAAATGAGCATGTATTTACAAAACCCAACTTTTTATATATACACACACAATGAGCCGTGGAGGCGGCATCTGCTAATGAACCAGCCGTTACACTTGAGTGCACATCCACCCGCTCTGACTGGGTTCGGTATCCCGGCTGCTTCCTTTCGAGGGAGGTAAACCCAAGTACAAAATATTGCACTTTTGATTAGCGATTATACCCTTATAATTTTGTTATTTGTTTTTTCAGCAATGCATATTATATGTCATGAAGAAGTGATAATTGTGTTTTAATTATGTTTGATTTTTTGGTTGCATGTGACCTTTAACCAATTTAGTATGTAGTGGACATGGTACAAAAATGAATTTGTCAGATAATTAGTTGTCTCCGAACAAGTCAGGCTGTAAACAATTTAAAATCAAATTTAATTTCATTAATAAATCAACTACAAAAATGGACGGAGCTACCAAATAACTGAAGTAAAAATAAGGCTACAATTATTCAGTGACTCACGATTCGCTTTCCAAGTCAACCCAGCCATGGTCACCATGATCTGCCTGGACTCGAGCAGACTTCCTTTTCTCTTCCACGGGTTGATCAAAGAAGGTGTTGGACACAGAGAACATGGCATCGACCTGGAATAACAATACCACATTCATCGACCTGTGTACAGTTGTACAAAACAACCTTAGCGCTAGGACTGTCGTAATGCATAAGCCTATGTTAAGGTATGGGAGCTCGGTCACCTTTGAGCAGCGCTAAGTTTTGTACAACGGCAAACATCGTGAAGGAAACAAGCAAAGTATGAATATAACACTGCATGGTCGACTGATGAGGGTATTTTGTTCTAATGGGTGAAGTATGACGGCACTGTATTAATGTACACTTTCCATAGGTGAGATATGACGGGACTGTATTAATATACACTTTCCATAGGTGAGATATGACGGGACTGTATTAATATACACTTTCCATAGGTGAGATATGACGGGACTGTATTAATATACACTTTCCATAGGTGAGATATGACGGGACTGTATTATTATACACTTTCCATAGGTGAGATATGACGGGACTGTATTATTATACACTTTCCATAGGTGAGATATGACGGGACTGTATTAATATACACTTTCCATATGTGAGATAAGACGGCAATGTATTAATATACACTTTCCATAGGTGAGATAAGACGGGACTATATTAATATATACTTTCCATAGGTGAGATAGGACGGCACTGTATTAATATACACATTGCATGGGGGAGATATGACGGCACTGTATTGATAAACACATTTCATGGATGAGATATGACGGCACTGTATTAATATACACATTGCATGGATGAGATATGACGGCACTGTATTGATATACACATTTCATGGATGAGATATGACGGCACTGTATTGATTTACACATTGCATGGATGAGATATGACGGCACTGTATTAATATACACATTGCATGGATGAGATATGACGGCACTGTATTGATATACACATTTCATGGATGAGATATGACGGCACTGTATTGATATACACATTGCATGGATGAGATATGACTGGTAGTGTATGAATATCCACTATCCACGGGTTATGCCTATCTAGAAACATGTGACAGCATGAACGCGCTGCGAATGACACATATTCACAAAACTTTATTTACTTGCTCATTGCCAAACAAGCCAGAACATGATGAAAGAGTACACATCTGGTCAAGGGGCTCACACACCCGACACGAGCCAGTCCATACTGTCAGACAAACACGGTACTTCAGCCTTCATTGTCACTTACACGACACATATCTTTAGTTGAAAAGTCAACAACTGATAGGTACAAGTGGAATCAGAGACGCCCTATTACATCACGGCGTGACCTACTTGTATTATATAACAAGTGCAAGGTGGCTTTGATCCCGGATAACCTCGTCAACAGGGTCTTTCCAGACGCAGTTACAACTGTTGTTAACCATTCGCTTTAATTTAACGTGCAAAACGTCTCAGATTTGCAGTAATAGATGACGGTTCTGTTTCAATACATGGACATTGAATGTAGGATACGTACTGGACTCTATCAATATACACTTTAAATGTGTGATGGATGACAGCATTATGTTGCTATTCAAAGAAAGTTAAACCTCAAATCCTTTCATTCGGACCCATGACGGAACGGATCCTCTTGTAACTAAGGGAGGTAACTATTATAAGCATAAACATCGACCTTTCCTAGGGCTACAACATTTCAACATTCTTCATATATCAAAAACTGAATATGTTGTTTACCTTTCTTAATAGCAAAACTACGGGCGCAATTGGGCCTGCCCGTGGACTACAACATCTCGACATGGTCCACAATACATTAGAAACAAAACATGCTGTTTACCTTTCTTTGTTCAATGCCATGATTAATCAGGTACAGAAAGCCTATTGTACTAAAGGCATCATATATCTCCTTGGCCGTGGTCTCCAGGACGTCACTCGTCACGGACTTGGGGTCGGTAACATTCAGTCCGTACTTCTGGAAGTCAATAATTGGGATAGCAGACGCCGCCATAGTGGCCCGTTTAGGCTGCTACATTAAATCCTTACCCAAGTCACGTGGCAGTCATGTGTATTGTTGCTGACCTACATCTATACAACTCTGCTATATATTAGTTTCTAGAAACGTGTGCATAATGATAATGGTCGTATTGGGAATTTCAAAAGATTTTAGGAGTAGTTTGTAATATCGCAACGATTTGTTAAACATTGAGTCACAGCTGACGAGGCAAACGCCGTGTGAGTCTTCCAATTTAGTTTAGAGGGAGTCTCTCCAACTCCTCTTACAGACGCAGTAGCCCAATGAATACTTGTAATGACTTGATTTACCGTCTGCGCTCGATTTCGTAGATCATGTACCCTTGTCATTGACTAAAGACGCCCTGAAGAACGGGATCAAACGCCAATATTGTGGGTTTGTTGGAACCTGTTCCCCAGTATGCTAATCAGTAACACAGAACGCAGTGTACTGCATGATGACTTTTGCCAGTTTCAACCTGGCAATAGCTCTAGCGCAAGTTTAAACAGAAACAATTGTGAAATCGTGTTAATCGTGTTATGATAAGAAGAATCAATCAGAATTTTTTGTTTTCCATTTTTTAGGTACAGTCATTTAAATCACTTCATAATGTTTGATACATATAGTATGACCAGAAATTATTGAGAATTTTAGGAATACGTTTAATTTGATTTCTAGTGTAAACAACCTTGACCTGCTATCAAGTGCTTGGTTTCATTCAAGAGAGACAGTTCCGTTAATTCTTTTTTCGTTAGTTTGTGAAGAGTTATCTCCCTTTGTTTACTTGCTAGCAGACGACATTTTCAATGATCCTCAATATGGATGATTTAGAGAAGAGGAAGTTGATTTTAGAGTATTATAACAAGGACATCAGATCAGCTAAAGTAATTTCAAGTAGAACAGGCATCCCTTTGTCCACTGTTTATCGTGGTTTGAAAAATATTGCAAATGGATATGGCATTGAGCACCAGCGAGGCGCAGGTAGGCCCAGAAAATTGACTGTCGGTGACAGGAGGAGGCTTGGTATTCTTGTTTCTAAAAACAAACGAAGGAGTTTAGAAAACTTAAGGCTGGATATGATTGATAGAGGAACTGTGGCTGTCTGTAAGGAGACAATTAGAACTGAGCTGCATGCAATGTGTAGGCAGAAAAGTCGAGGAATTCCATCACCGATCATGAAACCTGAAGAAAAGGAGCGAAGATCGAACTGGTGCTTACAGCATAGAAATTTTAACTGGGACAGTGTGATTTTCTCAGATGAAAGTTTGTGTGGCTGTTTCCTAATACACTGAAATTCTGGACCAAACAAACTGAAAAACCTTTGTATGAGCGCCTAAAGTACAGTCCGAAATTTAACGTGTGGGGTTGCATATCTCAATACATTAACATTGAATGTAGGATACGTACTGGACTCTGTCAATATACACTATATATGTGTCATGGATGACAGCATTATGTTGCTATTCAAAGAAAGTTAAACCTCAAAATCTTTCATTCGGACCCACGACGGAACGGATCCTCTTGTAACTAAGGGAGGTAACTATTATAAGCAAAAACATCGACCCTTCCTAGGGCTACAACATTTCAACATTGTACATACATTAAAAACTGAATATGTTGTTTACCTTTCTTAATAGCTAAACTATGGGCACAATTGGGCCTGCCCGTGGACTACAACATCTCGACATGGTCCACAATACATTAGAAACAGGACATGCTGTTTACCTTTCTTTCTTCGATCCCATGATTAATCAGGTACAGAAAGCCTATTGTACTAAAGGCATCATATATCTCCCTGGCCGTGGTCTCCAGGACGTCACTCGTCACGGACTTGGGGTCGGTAACATTCAGTCCGTACTTCTGCAAGTCAATAATTGGGATAGCAGACGCTGCCATAGTCGCACGATTAGCCTACCTACGAAACACTCACCCACGTCACGTGACAGACACGTAACCTTTTACTGACCTGTATTTATGCCGGTCAAAACAAGGAGGAGCTATTCAGAATAACTTAGCATTTTCAATGTTATAGGAGATATTAATTTCTGACTATGGTTGTGTGATAATAACTATCGAATTGAGAACACGTAACAGCCAGTAGTGAAGTATGACAGCAGATGACCGTCGTTGAACTGTAAGGTCAACAGGTGTAAAATAGGGATAAACTGGTAACTTTCAAACGGTTTGTCCAACATTTATTCAGTCGCCATAGTGCCCCGTTTAGACTGTATATTAAATCCTTACCCAAGTCCCGTGGCAGTCACGTGTATTGTTGCTGACCTGCATTTATACAACTCTGCTATATATTAGTTTCTAGAAACGTGTGCATAATAATAATGATCGTATTGGGAATTTCAATAGATTTTAGGAGTAGTTTGTAATATCGCAACTATTTGATAAACATTGAGTCACAGCTGACGAGGCAAACGCCGTGTGAGTCTTCCAATTTAGTTTAGAGGGAGTCTCTCCAACTCCTCTTGCAGACCCAGTAGCCCATTGAATACTTGTAATGAATTGATTTGCCGTTTGCGCTCGATTTCGTAGATCTTGTACCCTTGTCATTGACTAAAGACGCCCTGAAGAACGGGATCAAACGCCAATATTGTGGGTTTGTTGGAACCTGTTCCCCAGTATGCTAATCAGTAACAAAGAACGCAGTGTACTGCATGATAACTTTTGCCAGTTTCAACCTGGCAATAGCTCTAGCGAGTTTATACAGAAACAATTAATGAAATCCTGTTAATCATGACTGTATGATAAGAAGAATCAATCAGAATTTTTTTTTTTTTTTATTTATTTCCATTTTTTAGGTACAGTCATTTAAATCACTTCATAATGTTTGATACATATATGTGCATGTAGATGTACATAATCAAACATCACCAATCAGAAATGATGGTCCACATATTTTAATTTACCGTCCTTGATGGAGTTAATCACAAAATATACCCCACGCTTGTGTTAAGCAAACTCAAGGATGGTTGGTGTTTTACAGACATAAAATGTCTTCTCTTCTCTTCTCGGATTTTTGTTGTCAACGTGTAGTACCTACACCGAAACGTCGCACTCATTGCAATAAAGAAGTTGACTATCCATAGAACTTAGTTTTCCTTCATCTGCACAACTTCTAAAATGCCTCTCAAAGAAACGCTTACCTTTCTTTAAAACTTTTACTAACGTTTGTATTTCACGATACCCTTACTTCTTAAGAGTATTTTGTGAAGCGACAGTAATTTCAGAAACTTTCATTCGTTCATGAATATTTATTCAGGCCACTCAACTCTACTGCATTAAATAGGTCATCGCCTCTCTGAGTGTGAAAGTGGAACTGAGCAATCTGTTCTTGTCTGACGAGGCGACCTTGTGAGAGGGTCAGGCTCCATTACTTAATTATAGTGCGTCAACGTGCCCCAACGGCGTGGGTTGTTTCTCATGAAAGATATCCTATATTTTGTTTGATCTAAGGTGGATCATACACACGTAGTCATATAGCTTCAGTGTTGTTGAATGCCAAACAAACAAACCATCACCACTGGGTATTTTATAACTTCACTCTTTCACAAAAATGTCGTGGCTTTACATCCCTTAAAATGTTGCACTATGTTATGTCAAATCAATAAGTACGTAATTGCCATTCTCAGGCAGCTGCCAAAACAAATTAACGTAATAATGACCAGTTAGACCTTTCGGGATTCATTTCAGTAGGAATGTCAGATCCCTAATTCATCCCCTTGCTAGCTGATGGAACAGACTTTGGTTGACACACTGCTTTTGTCCTTGATGATAGTTTGTGTGTTATTTAACAACACTCACAATATGTCGGCGGTGTACTTAACAGTCTGGACCAAACAATCCAGTGATTAGTATCATTGGCATCGATCTATGAGATTGGCTACGATGAAATGCATCATCAACGTCAACGAGTCTAACCATCGGATCTCTTTAGTCGCCTATTACGACCATATATACTTCTCAATAAAAGGACCCGTGAAGATCCGGGGTAGAATAGGTCTTCAGCAACCCATGCTTGCCACAAAAGGCGACTATGCTTGTCGTAAGAGGCGACTAAAGGGATCGGGTGGTCAGGCTCGCTGACTTGGTTGACACATGTCATCGATTCCCAGTTGCGCAGATCAATGTTCATAATGTTGATCACTGGATTGTCTGGTCCAGACTCGATTATTTACAGACCGCCGCCATATAGCTGGAATATTGCTGAGTGCGGCGTAAAACTAAACTCACTCACTCACTCTCATCAAAAGTTTACACTCACTAGTGTAAATATGGCCATTTACTTCTGGCAACTGTTCTAAACTAAATTTGGTAAAATATTCCATTCCATACTGTTTCAAAGTACTGTTTACACATGAACTGTTGTATTGTAAAACAAATTCGTAACGTTGAAAAGATTATTGTCATTAGTTCAGTAAATGATAAAAATCAGTGAAAATTGGCGAATTCTTAACAAAACTTTACACCAAAACGTAGCTGTTCACATGCACGATATTTACACATGCTTTTCAGCAATTTGATGCATGATCCTTGTGCAGTTCATCTGCATAAGCTTTGCAGTTGGTTCTCCCAAGTTAGTGGAGAAATCCTTCTTTGATGTAACCATATATATACACACATAACATATAGTGAGTGTTTTCAGTGAGTCTAAGCTTTTGAAGAGAAGTATAGGTTTCTAGATCAATTCTAACCCGGAACGTATCGGGTCTTTGTCAACAGAGGTGAAATCAAGACTTTAACACGGTTGTAGATTGAATGGATCCGCTTGTACAATAGGTGACGTAACACAGCAAATTGTCACCTTAGTCATGTCCGATCATAACTCAGAAAGTTCAGAAAGTTCTCTCAACACTTGCCCACTGATATATCCACAACCATAGCAGGTATCTGTCAACATTGACCTTAGTAGTGGCAAGTAAATACCTGATCTTCATCATCTTCGAGATCTGTGGGAGATGAAGTGGTGATGTGCAGATGCATCCTCGTTTGTCATCAAGCAAAGTAGATCTAGTTCCTATGATACCTACGCCAAGTATATGTCAATTTGATTGATAAATGAGTGATGTTGGTGTAACGCTGTTTTGGACAGTTTTTCAGGTATGTCGCTTTTTTCAGATCTGCAGAAGGATTTTGTTTGGTTTGGTTTAGTTTGGTTATTGTTTAACGCCGCACCCAGCAATATTCCAGCTATATGGCGGCGGTCTGTAAATGATCGAGTCTAGACCAGTGAGTGAGTGAGTTTAGTTTTACGCCGCACGTAGCAATATTCCAGCTATATGGCGGCGGTCTGTAAATGATCGCGTCTGGACCAGACAATCGACCCAACTGGGATACGGTGACCTGCATCAACCAGGTCAGCAATTTACAATGTAAGATATCGGTAACGTCTCAATACATTATCTCTGTTTGAGACATCTTTAATAAATTTCAAGATACACGTATCTCTAATTCAATTCAACGTATCAGCAATTCTTTTAAGGTATCATTAATATGCTTCATCATATCCTTAATTCATTTCGTGATATCACGAATTTATTGCAGATACCTATAATTGTTTGCATTCGAGATATCTTTAATTCAATTCAAGATATTTATTTTTTCATTCAGGATATCTTTAAAAGAATTTAACATATTCAGTTTTTAATGTATTATGGACAATGTGAATATTGTAGTCCAAGGGAAGGCGATGTTTTTGCTTCTAACAGTTACCTCCCTTAGTCACAAGAGTCATTGGTTCGTGGGTTCGAAGGAAAGATTTTATTTGAACGTGTCTTGAACTGGCTGTAGAGGTTGGGGTACCATGTTTGCCTGACAGTATGGACTGGCTAGTGTTTGGTGTGTGAGCTCATTGACCATTTGTGTAATCTTTTATAATGTCTGCTTGGTTTGTAAGTAAGCAAAACTGTGTGTGATTTCGCAGATTTCGCTGTACGTTCATGATGTCACATGTTTCTAGATATACAGTACCCATGCAAGTGTTCATTGATACACTACCAGTCATATCCCATCAGCCATATTAATATGCAATGTATATATTGATTAACTCTTCCTTCATTCGCATGCAAACATATCACACGACAATGTTGGGGGTAAACGTCAATTTTGTAATTGACGACTATAGACATATACATTTAAAATACACCTCTAACATATACAAACATGTGAAAATTGTTTTAAAAGGAGTACACATTAAAAAACGAAGGAGTATCATAAGATTAAAAAAGAAAGGCTGACACACTTAAAGTCTTTGACCCGGGTGGGTGGGAGGTCGCTGTATCGCCGGCCGGTGAGAGACTAACGCTGCAGGGTCAGATCGGGTCTCGCTTGACTGCTGCACGTGCAGGGCATCTCTGGTCTTGCCGCCACGTTGCCGAACACAGCCGAGTTAAACACAAAATAATCAGCTCAATCATTTTCCTCATACAGTGCCGTCATATCTCACTATTGTATAGTGGATATTGATACAGTGCCGTCATATCTCACTATTTTATAGTGGATATTGATACAGTGCCGTCATATCTCACTATGGTATAGTGGATATTGATACAGTGCCGTCATATCTCAGATTTGTATCGTGTATATTGTTACAATGCCGTCATATCTCAGACTTGTATAGTGTATATTGTTACAGTGCCGTCATATCTCAGATTTGTATAGAAGATATTGATACAGTGCCGTCATATCTCAGATTTGTATAGTGTATATTGATACAGTGCCGTCATATCTCACTGTTGTATAGTGTATATTGATACAGTGCAGTCATATCTCACTATTGTATAGTGGATATTGATACAGTGCCGTCATATCTCACTATTGTATAGTGTATATTGATACAGTGACGTCATATCTCACTGTTGTATAATGGATATTGATACAGTGCCGTCATATCTCACTATTGTATAGTGTATATTGATACAGTGCCGTCATATCTCACTGTTGTATAGTGTATATTGTTACAGTGCCGTCATATCTCACTATTGTATAGTGTATATTGATACAGTGCAGTCATATCTCACTATTGTATAGTGTATATTGATACAGTGCAGTCATATCTCACTATTGTATAGTGGATATTGATACAGTGCAGTCATATCTCACTATTGTATAGTGTATATTGATACAGTGCCGTCATATCTCACTGTTGTATAGTGTATATTGTTACAGTGCCGTCATATCTCACTATTGTATAGTGTATATTGATACAGTGCCGTCATATCTCACTGTTGTATAGTGGATATTGATACAGTGCCGTCATATCTCAGATTTGTATAGTGGATGTTGATACAGTGCCGTCACATCTCACTTTTGTATAGTGTATATTGATACAGTGCCGTCACATCTCACTTTTGTATAGTGTATATTGATACAGTGCCGTCATATCTCAGATTTGTATAGTGTATATTGATACAGTGCCGTCACATCTCAATTTTGTATAGTGTATATTAATACAGTCCGGTCACATCTCACTTTTGTAGAGTGTATATTGATTGATACAGTGCCGTCATATCTCAGAATTGTATAGTGTATATAGATACAGTGCATTCATTTCTCACTCATGCAATGTGTATATTAATACTGTGACGTCATATCTCACTGATGCAATGTGCATATTAATACAGTGACGTCATATCTCACTGATGCAATGTGCATATTAATGCAGTGCCGTCATATCTCACTGATGCAATGTGTATATTAATACAGTGACGTCATACCTCACTGATGCAATGTGCATATTAATACAGTGACGTCATATCTCACTGATGCAATGTGCATATTAATATAGAGCGGTCATTTCGCACCATGCAACGTGTATATTCGTACAGTGCCGTCATATCTCACTGATGCAATGTGTATATTAATACAGCGCGGTCATATCTCACCATGCAATGTTTATATTAATACAGTGCCGTCAAATCTCACTGATGCAATGTGTATATTGATACAGTGACGTCATATCTCACTGATGCAATGTGTATATAAATAGAGTGACGTCATATCTCACTGATGCAATGTGCATATTAATACAGTGACGTCATATCTCACTGGTGCAATGTGTATATTAATACAGTGCCGTCATATCTACAACCAGAAATTGACTGATGCAATGTGTATATTAATACAGTGACGTCATATCTCACTGATGCAATGTGTATATTAATACAGTGCCGTCATATCTCACTGATGCAATGTGTATATTAATACAGTGCCGTCATATCTCACTGATGCAATGTATATATTAATACAGTGACGTCATATCTCACTGGTGCAATGTGTATATTAATACAGTGCCGTCATATCTCACTGATGCAGTGTGTATATTAATACAGTGACGTCATATCTCACTGATGCAATGTGTATATTAATACAGTGACGTCATATCTCACTGATGCAATGTGGATATTAATACAGTGCCGTCATATCTCACTGATGAAATGTTTATATCAATACAGAGCGGTCATATCGCGGCGTCTGCTATCCCGGTTGTTGACTTCCAGAAGTACGGACTGAATGTTGCAGACCCAAAGTCCGTGACGAGTGACGTCCTGGAGACCACGGCCAAGGAAATATATGATGCCTTCAGTACAATTGGCTTCCTGTACCTGATCAACCATGGCGTTGAGCAGAGAAAGGTAAACAACGTATCCTGTTTGTATATAGGTCAGGGACTGTTTAGTTTAAACATATTTTATTCACAATGTGAAAAGGATCGGGGACAAGTTCTTTCAACTTATTGAACCCCTCTCCGAAGATATTTACAATAACTAATTACATCACAAGCAATTATTAGAAACAGAGACAGAGAGAGACTGAAAGATAACAGGGGGAAATGCTATAATACAAAAGGTGTATAGAGAGAAGACTACTGGAATCGTTTAGATTTGCATATATATTGATGTACATTTTTGAATATAATTTCATTTTTATGATTTGTCAGGTCTGCAATGCCGTTTAAAATAACAGATAATGTAATCTCAGAATTACTACCACATACATCTTGAATAGCGTTAAGCATGATCTTTCTATGTTGATTGTGTAAAGAACATTCTAAGAAATAGTGATCAGCATTTTCGCATGGGTTTCCACATGCGCAGGAACTGTAGGCCAGGGAGGATATCAACAGTAACTGTTATATTAAGCTGAAAGGTGTTAGCCATTCTTAGTCGCCCAAACTGATACAGTAGTTGTTCTTTCTTCGTTGGTGGTGTCATCCGTCACTCAGGAATGAATCGTACGGGGGGTGACATATTTGATTTGAATGAGATTATAGTCATTGCGTTTTAACTTTCCTTCAGCCAAGCCATGGGCACGTATTGATCATGAACGGAGTTTGTCATGACACATGAAGGTTCAAGGGAAACAAGTTCACAATTCCTGTGAGACTAATATTTGTCGCTTATATTCCTTTTGTTTTCAATTTTCAATTTGATTTGTCTATAACATTCATTGAATGAAAACAAAGCTTCATATTATACGGATTTGAGGTGAGGTGAGGTGAAATTGGGTTTAACGTCGTGCTTGAGAAGATTTCGCTCATATGACGAGGTGCATGCGTGTGTATGTGTATGTGCGGCTGCTTGTACTAGCCCAGACTGAAGCTGGTTTTATAGTGCTAGCCCACTGAGATACCATGCCGCAGTGAAGCATGAATACCCCACTCAGACACATTATACTGACTCCGAGCCGACCAGTCCTTGTTGTACCTATTAATGCCGAGCGCCAGGCAGGGACCAACAAGTACCATATTTTAACGTCTTTTTGGTATGACGCGGCCGGGGATCGAACCCGCGACCTTCCGCTCTCCGAGCGGACGCTCTAACCACTACACCACGGAGGCGGTTATACGGATTTGAAGGTTGATACCCATGTTTGAAATGAAAACAACCAAACCCTTTACACATCTTCAAGGGGAGTCCATTGTGCTATTTCGACTATAGCATGAGCATGTGTGTTTGAATCATATAAAATAGTGATAATACTATGTATTCGAAGTTTGAAATACGACTGGTAGGTAGAATTAAAGATATTCCGTAAAAAACGTTTCGGAAGCAGATTTGTTTCAGAACAGATTGAGGGTTCGTTTTAATGGCTCGGACCACACATTTCTTTTGTAGTTGACTCAGCATACTTAAATATGCTATTTAGCTTATTATGAATCTCAAGGACTTCATTCTACCAGCAGAAGCATCCACCCAGTTGAATTATACATAGAGACTCAGTGCAAAAGAATACCTAAACTTGACTATCCTCAGAAACCAGTTACGGTGGATGTAAAGGGAGAAATAACTGTGAGCATTATATGAAGGGATCTCGTTGTACAATAAGTGATGACAGCAGGTGTCTGAGAAACGGGTACCCGAGTCCTGCGATATCGTTACCAGCCGTCAAAGAGTGACAGACAGACAGATAATGTATTTGAGTCTCATCTCAACAACACACTTATGTACACAGAACAAAATATATAAAAAAACGTTGAGCCTATCTTTACAGGCTTATGAGAGACTATATAGCATATAGAAATACAAAATTAAACGAATATAGCATTTATAATATTTACAGTACCAAGTTAAGAGTATAAACGGCATGTCGCCGCCGTGCCATTAACGGCTGCCCATAAAGGTCGACGAACTGTGTTCCAATCCTTACATTGTTAACACTGAAGTGTTCTATCTGAAGATCTGCTGCGTTGAAAAATCTGTTACGTAACGCAATGTTAATCATGTGCCTATCATCTCGGACTGTTGTGACTCTGGGGCGACCTGATGGGCGTGCATATTCCACGGACCCATTGGCTTGAAATGTCTGCCACAGTAAACCAAGAGCACTCTGACTCACATTAAAGCGGGCAGCAACCTACCGCTGAGTTTGACCCGATTCCAAAAGGCCTATAGCCTGACCCCTTTCAGCAAGTGCCATAAACGTCTTATTTTAAGCTGCGATTTCAAACAGGTACCTGAACAGTGAACGACAGTGAAAAAGCATCAATACATGTGTATTGTCCTCCACTTTCCACGGGTGGAGCGACTTGCACGTGCAAATCACTGACATTAAGAGGCAGGTGGATTTTTATATTGACAATTTGAAAATGTGCCATTTGTAACACAATGTAAAGAACGTCAAAGAACGTAATAATAACATTTCAACGACCTGATGTGTTTTTCATATTGTTAAAAAAGTTTGTAAAACATTCAGTACATATATCAAACAAAACGAAGATTTTACCACTTTTAGGAAATAGTGTTTCCGATAGCTTGACCCTTCATTAATGACGCCGTGTATACTTAAATGAAAACATGCCTTTTTCTAGAATACCTCTCGCTTCTACATTTCCCTAGGCTCTAGCACACTTCTCTACTAAGTCATTAAGACATAGTCACCCTTTCGAGTTACTGGCGTCCCCCCAACGTGATATTTCTGGAAACTGACCTGTACCCGATAAATGCATGCATATATTTTTGTCCCATTTCTGGTCTCCGTTTTGGCGAATTCTACTCTAGAAATGAAATCCAATTCTTGATATGGACACCAGTCAAACGTGCTATAAGTATGCAAAACTAATTGGTTGCCCACCCTCCAGTCAGGTGTCCCGTTTTGATGGCAAGGCGTGACACAGAGATGTATGAGCCATCCATAGTTCAGTTCATTAAGGTTCATTAAGAATATGCAGATAATTGAGATGATCCGAGGATTAGTAGTGTTAGAATTATCTCGGAAATGTGTAACCGTAGTGGGCAAATACGATCACACACACGTAGCCCACGAACACAATCCAAACATTCGTGGATTTCTGTGTGGTGAACAATCGTCCCAGATCTCTTGATATGCTCTAAACGGATTTGGGTGAGTGTGTGAGTGAATATTCAAGTGATATATCGGCGTGTCAGCTTGATCATGCTAAAGAAGGAGTCTAGTTTTACGCCGCTTTTAGCAATATTCCAGCAATATCACGGCGAGGGAGACCAGAAATGGGCTTCACACATTTACCCATGTGCGGAATCTAACCCGGGTCTTTGACGTGGCGAGCAAACGCTTTAACCACCTGGCTACCCCATCGACCCGATCATGTTAATGAACGAAGAGATGCAGGTAAAACCCACGATCACGGGCTGACCGGGATTCGATTCGTAGGAAACGGTTTCTGTCGTGGATACACCGACCACTACACGGCGAATTGCAGCGCATTAAACACCTGCTTCAACCTCCCCCTCGCCCTGTAACGATAAAGGTTCCTGACATGACAAGAAGGAATGACCAAAAAAGGAACCCATAGGAAGCAAACTGCCTTCTTCTAGTCTCCATGGGGTTGTGGGGTTGCTTAGTGGGTAAAACGTTCGCTCGTCACGCCGAAGCCCCGTTACAATGTGTGAAGCCCATTTCTGGTGACCCCGCCGCGATATTGATGTAAAATTGCTAAAAGCTGCTAAAAGCCCAACTCACTCACTCTAGTCTTCATGTCATAGATAATCACGCTTGCTATGATGCAACATGGGTTTAATGTCAGAATTGGGATACACTTGAAGAGCTGTTTGTATCCGAGAGTCGACAGGTGTTTCCCATCAATCTGGTTAGGCGAGTTTGATGTCAGGAACGGGTTGTATGAGTAGATACTTACAAACAACAGCTATTGTGGTCGTGAATTAAAGTACTGAATCACAACCTTTAAGTATTGCCCATTTTACTAGAAATTATTTGAAAGTGGACTATGAATTACTGTTACTATAAATAATGTACTATTATTTTAGGAAATGTTTTTCACTCCCATTTCGCCAGGCATTCATCTTCATCTAATTATGTCCCCGAGTTTCAAAAGTATCAGAAACAATAGGAGAAGAAAAGAATCAAGTTTAACTCAGACAAGGGTGAAGATTATAACGAATTATTTTCGTTACATGAGTTCCATACCGCCCTTGAGCAAGCTCACGATACAGCAACAGGAGCTGATAACATTCACTATCAGCTCTTGAAGCATTTGCCCAAATCATGTTTGGAAATCCTTTTAGACATTTTTGATCAAATATGGACTTGAGGGAAATTCCCAAGCTCGTGGCGTAATGCCATTGTTGTCCCTATTCCAAAGCCTGGCTGGGATCATACTGATCCGTTACTGCTGTTTCAGTTTAACCAGCTGTGTCAGTAAAATCATGGGACGAATGGTAAACAATGGATTAACATGGTATCTTGAAACCAATAACCTTTTAACAAATATTCAATGTGGTTTTAGGAAAAATCATAGCACCATTGATCATTTGGTACGACTAGAATCCTTTATTTAAAATACAATAGTAAATATACAACATGCGGTATCAATATTCTTTGATCTTGAGAAAACGTACGATACCACCTGGAAGCATGGCATTTTATAGGATTTCCATGATTTTGGTTTGAGGGGTCGTTTACCTCTTTTTATTTCACAGTTTTTAACAGATAGGCAATTTCAAGTCCGAGTGGGTTTAACCCTCTCTGACCATTATAATCAGGATCAGGGAGTCCCACAAGGCAGTATTGTGTCTGTCACATGGTTTAGTATTACGATAAACAGTTTATCCGAGGTTTTAACCGATTCAATTGATGGATCACTTTTTGTGGAAGATTTTAATATTTCTTGTCGTGGTAAAAATATGCATACTTTTGAACGGCAACTGCACTTATGTCTAATCAAAATGACCCGTGAAGGTCCGGGTGAGAATGAACCTTCAGTAACCCATGCTTGTCGTAAGAGGCGTCTAACGGGATCGTGTGGTCAGGCTAGCTGACTTCGCTGACACATGTCATCGGTTGCCAATTGCGCAGATCAATGCTCATGCTGTTGATCACTGGATTGTCTGGTCCAGACTCGATTATTTACAGACCGCCGCAATATAGCTGGAATATTGCTGAGTGCGGCGTAAAACTAAACTCACTCAAAACAAAATAAATAAATGGTGTCTTGAAAATGGCTTTAAATTTTCTGTCAAAAACTAATTGTCTACACTTCTGTAGAAAATGTAAACCGCATAAGGACCCAGAACTATATTCAAATGGCACGCCCATCAGAGATGTCAAGGAGGCCAAGTTCTTGGGTTTTATTTTCGATTGCAATCTACCATTCCTGCCACATATTAAATCCCTTAAAGCTAAATGCCTGAAGGCACTTGATTTGTTAAAGGTTGTTTCCAATTCAAAGTGGGGAGGGGACCAAACTACTCTCCTTCACCTATATAGATCATTGGTGTGATCTAAACTTGATTATGGCTCCATCGTCTATGGTGGAGCCTGCAAAAGTAACCTAAAACTACTTGATTCTGTCCACCACCAAGGCCTAAGACTTTGTCTTGGGTCTTTTAGAACTTCCCCGGTTGACAGTCTCTATGTCGAGGCAGATGAGCCTTCATTTAAACTTATCTTTACAATATCTTACAAAACTATAATCTAACAAGTCTAACGCTGCATTTAACTGTGTCTTTAATCCTCTTTATGAGGATTTGTACAATAAAGTCTCTTGTTCCGCCATTGGGGTTAACAATGAAACCATTCATTTCTGCTGCTGGCATTGAGCCGGAAAAGCTCCCTCCCGTGTTCTTTCTTCTCCTCCTTGGCAATTAGTGAGGCAAGAGGTTGACCTAACACTGACAAAGTATAAGAAATTAGAAACTAATGAATTACAATATCAACAAGAATATAAGCAATTAAAAAATAAATATAATACATACAAGTCCTTATTTACAGATGGATCCAAGGATGGTGGCGCAGTGGCTTGTGCCACTGTCGTTGGATCCAGAACAATATCCTCAATATTCACAGCAGACGCAAATGCAATACTAACAGCTCTTAAATATATTAATAGACATCCTAAATGTAAACACTATATCATGTTTTCTTATTCTCTTTCTTGCCTTCAGGCTATTAAACATCTTTCTTGTAAACATCCACTTTTAACTGAGATTATTGAACTATATAATGATCTTGCACTGGCCAATATGACATCGGCCTCTGTTGGTTACCCAGCCACGTTGGCATTTCTGGGAACATAATGACTGATCTTGCTGCTAAGGCAGCACTCAACAAATCTGTGACACCACTTCTTATTCCATACTCGGATTACAAAGCTAGCATTAGAACATACATCCGTGATCTGATGCAGAAATGGGACACCCAAGAGGGTATAAATATATTACATACAATACAACCTTTACATTGGTTACACCTACTTGGGTTGTCAGTCCAGATTTGAAGAGGTCGTCATGAGACGATGTCGTATTGGCCTCACATGGTATACTCATGCATACCTGGTGAAAGGTGAGGATCCTCCGTTTTGTATCCCTTGTGATGAAAGAATCACGGTCAAGCATGTCGTGCTTGACTGTATTGATTTTTCCATCACAAGGGATAAATATTTCAGTGTTAAAACTGTCAAGGATCTTTTAATAATGTTAATTATCACTTTATTACAGATCCCGGATCCATCACCTTGCCAGCTGCTAACAGATTATGTTTGACTGATGTTTCATTTCATTTTTGTTAAAACTTTGCTGATAGTTTGTTTGTTAGCTAACAACACCCAACGCTGATCACTTTATCTGCGATATGGTCGCGGTGTGAACATTATTGAGTATCAATCGATTGGGATACGTCTGTTGTGACCTTAAAGCTAGAATGGTCTTAAGAGTAGAGCAATCATGAATAGTTGCTGTACTGGACTTATGGCATACTTTTAACAAAGAGGAACATTTACTGTTCTAATACACCATTCCCATTATTCATTTTCCAAGACAGAACAGCTATGGTAACCATGATGAGAATATAGTTCCCTGATATTCTAATGCCACCATTGCTTACACAAATTACTATCGAACTATTAAAACGCGCGAGTTGGGGAATCAGCTCGCTTGGCAAGAGGTCTGACCATACCAACCCACACACAACACAATACAACACAACACCTGAGTAAATAAACAAGGAGTTTATTACACACCAGTCACAGGGTGATATTACATAATCAATTAATAATAGTATGGTTTATAATTAATTATTAGAACATATTAACAACGCAATCAGCTATTAAAGTAAATTATGTTGTCATGTAGATTCGTTTCACATTAATCAAAAAGTAATACAATAGTTCAATATCTCCATATCAACCCAGTGGGCGTTCATGCAGCAACGAACAGCATAGTGCTCATAACGCAATGTAATTTAGTTGGACCGAAGCATCGATGGCCAGTCGCAAGTATGCCACTTGGTATATGTGGCACGCACCTGATTTGACCAACGTGGAATACAAACAGCCATAAATGCCATATGGTATATGTGGCACGCACCTGATTTGACCAACGTGAAATGCAAACAGCCGTAAATGCCATATGGTATATGTGGCACGCACCTGATTTGACCAACGTGGAATACAAACAGCCGTAAAGACAGACAAGGGTATTGCACCTTGGATCTATAAGCTTTAGAGATACTGGTCCCGGATTATGTCCGATGCTCGTTATCAATGTGACCCTTTACAGGTTTATTGAGGAACGTGGTCAGTTTATCTGTAATATGCCCGGTTTTCAATAACACTAACCGTTATAAAATATTGGTAAAACTTTGTCAAATTTGTCCATGTTAATACATGTAACGTGTATATTAATACAGTGCATTCATATCTCACTCTAGTGGATGTTCATACAGTGAGGTCATATCTCACCATGCAAGGTGCATATTAATACAGTGAGGTTATATCTCACCAAGCAATGTACATATTAATACAGTGAGGTTATATCTCACCATGCAATGTACATATTAATACAGTGAGGTCATATCTCACCATGCAATGTACATGTTAATACAGTGAGGTCATATCTCACCATGCAATGTACATATTAATACAGTGAGGTCATATCTCACCATGCAATGTACATATTAATACAGTGAGGTCATATCTCACCATGCAATGTACATATTAATACAGTGAGGTCATACCTCACCATGCACTCATGCAATGTACATGTTAATACAGTGAGGTCATATCTCACCATGCAATGTACATATTAATCCAGTGCGTGATACCTCATATCTCACCATGCAATGTACATGTTAATCCAGTGAGGTCATATCTCACCATGCAATGTACATGTTAATACAGTGATGTCATATCTCACCATGCAATGTACATGTTAATCCAGTGAGGTCATATCTCACCATGCAATGTACATATTAATACAGTGAGGTCATATCTCACCATGCAATATACATGTTAATACAGTGAGGTCATATCTCACCATGCAATGTACATATTAATACAGTGAGGTCATATCTCACCATGCAATGTACATATTAATACAGTGAGGTCATATCTCACCATGCAATATACATGTTAATACAGTGAGGTCATATCTCACCATGCAATGTACATATTAATACAGTGAGGTCATATCTCACCATGCAATCATGCAATGTACATATTAATACAGTGAGGTCATATCTCACCATGCAATGTACATATTAATACAGTGAGGTCATATCTCACCATGCAATGTACATATTAATACAGTGAGGTCATATCTCACCATGCAATGTACATGTTAATCCAGTGAGGTCATATCTCACCATGCAATGTACATATTAATACAGTGAGGTCATATCTCACCATGCAATATACATATTAATACAGTGAGGTCATATCTCACCATGCAGTGTACATGTTAATACAGTGAGGTCATATCTCACCATGCAATGTACATATTAATACAGTACATATCTCACCATAATACAGTGAGGTCATATCTCACCATGCAATGTACATATTAATACAGTGAGGTCATATCTCACCATGCAATGTACATATTAATACAGTGAGGTCATATCTCACCATGCAATGTACATGTTAATACAGTGAGGTCATATCTCACCATGCAATGTACATATTAATACAGTGAGGTCATATCTCACCATGCAATGTACATATTAATACAGTGAGGTCATATCTCACCATGCAATGTACATATTAATACAGTGAGGTCATATCTCACCCATGCAAATGTATTCAGAGAATCATCATTTTCTAAATACGTGTAAATATTTTGATTTCTAAAGTTTGAACGAGAGTGCAATTTGACGGGCGAAGCGTGGGCGTACTTTGCCCTCTCTCTGTGATGCATTTACCTCGGTATTGCACTCCTGCTGTCTCGCTGTATCGCTAGCCTTACTTTCACCAGAGACCATATTATATGGTCTCTGCTTTCACGCGCCCCTTTACGATCCTTAGTGAGCTAACACCTGTTTACTGGTACACTTCTTTAACACAACACTACAGGGAGAAAATCCGGATGGAAATAAGGGGGTCGTTGAATATTCATGTAAAATAGTTCATCTGAAACGCCCCACCAAGCATGTTACTAGGCGGCCTAACCTTTGCATGACCTTGGTGTAGCGAGAAGCAATGGCGGCGTCGGCTATCCCAATTGTTGACTTCCAGAAGTACGGACTGAATGTTGCAGACACAACGTCCGTGACGGATGACGTTCTGGAGACGACGGCCAAAGAGATATATGATGCCTTCAGTACAATAGGCTTCCTGTACCTGACAAACCATGGGATTGAGCAGAGAAAGGTAAACAAGGTGTCCTGTTTGTATATAGGTCAGGGACAATTCAGCTGGGAGGTGTTAGTCATTCTTAGTCACCCAAACTGATACAGTAGTTGTACTTTCGTCGTTGGTGGCGTCAGCCGTCACTCAGGAATGAATCGTACGAAAACATATTTGATTTTAATGAGATTGGTCATTTGTGCTTTTTTCCTGCTGCCTTCGACCATGTACTGATTATAAGCGGTGTTTGTCATGACATGTGAAGGTTCTAGTCTCTCGTACAGACCCTGAAGCAAATATATCCAAGAAAGCCCACACAAGTCTAGAAAACGTGGCAAGTCTAGATTTCCTGAAGAAAGTCTCTGGGCTTCTTTTCATTATATATTTTTTTTATTTACTATGAACTTTTTTCAGTAAAATATGTTCATTTCAGAGACTATATGTTAGTCTAGTGAAGGTTCAAGAGAGACAAGTTCACAATTCCAGTGAAGACTTTTGAGACTAATTTATTGGAACTATCAGTTATATCAGTATCGTTTTCAATTTTCAGTTTGATTTGTTTATAACGTTCATTGAATGAAAACAAAGCTTCAGATTGTACGGATTTGGAGGTTCATAGACAGGTGGGATACTGTCTGGATGGCAGCTTATCACAGTTGACTTTTGTAGTAGGGCCTTTCTTGACCTTGCCCTAGATGGTGGGGTCGTGGAGGATCTTGGATGTGGAATTCTGATGTGTTCAGGATGACTGTGACCTTGCCCTTGTCGGCTGTGTGTGTGTGTGTGTGTGTGTGTGTGTGTGTGATGATGATGATGATTTTAAGGGGGGTCACCCATTTTGTACTGGGGAGGTAGGGGAGTCAGCAATTTTGTACATATGATTCTAGGGGGGTCAGCAATTTTGTACATAAAATTATTTTAAAATTATGCTTTAAAAATATGGAAAGGGAAGGGGGGTCATTGACTTTGTACATTACATGCAGATGGGGGGCACTTACTTTGTACATAAATTTGAGGGGGGTGTCATTCACATTGTACATGCTTCGCCACAAAAATCATCATCACAACACACACACACACACACACACACACACACACACACACACACAGCCATAAATTATGAACAGTCCCTTAGCTTATGATGAATTTCGGGGACTTCACTCCTGCAACAGAAACATCCACTCAGTTGAATTAGATACAGAGCCACAGTGCAAACGAATACCCAGTCCTGACTCTCCTCAGAAACCAATTACGGTAGATGTAAAGGAAGAAAATAGCTCTGAAAATTATATGAATGAGTCACGTTTTACAATCAGTGATGACACAAGGTGTCTGAGAAAAGGCTAACCGTGTCCTGTGATATCGTTACCAGCCGCCAAAGAGTTGCTTTATTCAAGGTATTATCTACAACGTTGAATAAAATGATTATAGCTTTAACTACACTGCTTGTGACCACTGGAGCATTTAATCGTCGTATCGTTATACCATATCTATGACATGTTCAGAGTATCACCGGGTAAGCTATACATAGATCTTGTATGTTATTCAAGGTCGATGAATGTCCTATTGTTACTCCAGGTCGATGTAGACAGACAGACAGACCTTGAGTCTCACCTCAACCTCAACATCACACCTGTGTACATAGAACAAAATAAATAAAACGTTGAGATAATCTTAACAGCCTTACGAGAAACTACATAACCTTTAAAAGCCATAAGAATATAGGATATAAAACATATGTTTACAGTACTAAGTATAAAAGGACATGCAGTAAAACATGACATTCATCTTCAATAAAATCTTTACAGTAAAACATGTTCGTTCCTTTAGAGGAGTACAATCATATAGTCCAGATTGAGCTACTGATATTCCATGTCGATGATTGAGCTACTGATATTCCATGCCGATGAATGTGCTATTGTTATTCCAGGTCGATGCTATGTTCAGAGTGTCCAAGTCCTTCTTTGATCACCCTGTGGAAGAGAAGATGAAGTGTGTTCTGGACCACCGTTATGGTTACCATGGCTATGTTGCCCTGGACAGCGAATCGTGAGTTACCTGAGTAGTAGCTGTGTTTCTGATTAACCTGGCCAATACGGTATTATTTCACCTATATGTAAGTAGATATTGTGTATTAATTTGAAATGTTTCTACATCCAACAATTATTCGGAAAAAAATTAAAACAAAAAATGCCGTTTTCTAGAAAGTCTCTCGCTTCTAAATTTCCTTAGGCTCTACCACACAGTCTACTCAGCCATTAAGCCATCGTCCCACTTTCAAGTTATTGATGTCACCCACCGTGATACTGCTTGGCATTGACCTGTACCCAACAAATATGTGCATATAGTTTTGTCCCATTCTTGACGTGGACACCAGTCAAACGTGCTAGAAGTATGTATAGTTAATTTGTTGCCCATCCTCCAATCATGAGTCACGTCTTGATGGCAAGACTTGACACCATGAGATGTATGAGGCATCCAGAGTTCACTTCGGTTCATTAAGAATATGCATATAAATCTTTATGCTGAATGTGTCTTGCTCAAAATGGAAGTGAAGCCTAAGGAATCCACATCTTAGTCTTAAACCACGGTTATGCTAAACGACTCTGAGATGATCAGTGGATTAATAGTGTTAGAAGTATCTTGGAAATGTATTACAGTAGTGGGCAGATCATCAAGAACCCAAGAACACAACCAATTGGTACAATCGGCATATGACACGAGATCAGCAGGTAACTTAAGATATGGAAACATTATTTCAACGTGATTATTAGTAGTAGATGGCAACAAGACACTTGAAACAGTACGTGGATTTCTGCGTGGTGAGCGGTCGCCCCATGTCTGGTTATATGTCCAAAACGGATTTGGTGAGTGTGTGAGTGAATATTCAAGTGATATATCGGCGTGTCAGCTTCATCATGTTAATGAGTGAGTGAAGTTAGTCAGACGCCGCTTTTACCAATATTTCATGATCAGCAATATCATGGGGAAGAAAGAAGCCGAGAAATGGGCTTCACACATTGTACCTATGTGGAAAATCAAACCCTGGTCTTCGACGTGACGAGCAAACGCTTCACTTAGCTACCCCAACGCCCCGATCGTGTTAATCAATGAAAAGATGAAGGTAAAACCAATCATCAAGGGCGGACCGGGGTTCGATCCCACGAAAACGGTATTTAATCTTCTATTTTCTTTATCCTAGGTTGGGATCGGTTGCGGATTTCAAGGAAACATTCAACTTTACACCAAAGGATGATGGGGTACTTTCACTGTTAATTCTAAGGTGGCTATATACGATCGGCGGGTCCTGGTTCGGCGGACTGCGTATAGTCGTACTCCGGTGGTTTGGATATTTGCTCATGCTCTCAGTCACTAGTTTCAGTCATTTACTTACTTGCTCTGGGCTATAGTGGAAGCCACGCTGAGCGAGTTAAGCGTCTGACTTTGTGTGCTGGGGATTAGGTGCCTGACTCTGAGAGTGTAGGTTCGAATCCCGAATGGGATTCAACTCATCAAACAATAATAGAATTTGTACATTACTAAGAAAGTGTAATGTTCCTTAATATAACATATGCTACTGTGCTATAGGTGCCACACCTCCGACTGTTCCTTGACGTAAAACAACTCACTAATTTAGCATCGGGATTCTGTCCAACTGTCATGTGTTAGGTGTTAGCTGATGTCATTACAACCATTTGTTGTCTTTTTTTCCGGAAAACACGCCTTATTTCATTACTAATTCATGAAACAAAAAATATGCTTCCTTAAATCCTTTATACTAGCGCCTTTGGGTGAGCGTCGGCATGTTCGTGAAGTATTTCACAACAACGCTTGTTTATATCTTTTCTGTCCAGTTTCCTAGTAACAACAGTATGATTTTGGTCTCACACAGGCGTGGCCCGCGGATCTTCCCGAATTTAAATCATCTTTCTTCTCATTCTTCGACGACTGCATACGACTAACAGAGAGAGTCCTCGATGTCCTGTCTATCGGTCTTAAACTCAAGGTATGATATCAATAGCATATAGATTCATGTCCTGTCTATTGGTCTTAAACTCCAGGAATGGTATCCATAGTATATAGATTCATGTCCTGTCTATCGGTCTTAAACTCCAGGTATGATATCCATAGTATATAGATTCATGTCCTGTCTATCGGTCTTAAACTCCAGGTATGGTATCCATAGTATATAGATTCATAAACTCCTGTCCTATCTATAAACGGTCTTAAACTGTCCAGTCTATCGGTATGGCATGGTATCCATAGTATATAGATTCATGTCCTGTCTATCGGTCTTAAACTCCAGGTATGGATATCCATAGTATATAGATTCATGTCCTGTCTATCGGTCTTAAACTTCCATAGCAGGTATGGTATCCATAGTATATCATGTCCTAGTATATATGATCCATCATGTCCTGTCTATCGGTCTTAAACTCCAGGTATGGTATCCATAGTATATAGATTCATGTCCTGTCTATCGGTCTTAAACTCCAGGTATGGTATCCATAGTATATAGATTCATGTCCTGTCTATCGGTCTTAAACTCCAGGTATGGTATCCATAGTATATAGATTCATGTCCTGTCTATCGGTCTTAAACTCCAGGTATGATATCCATAGTATATAGATTCATGTCCTGTCTATCGGTCTTAAACTCCAGGTATGGTATCCATAGCAAATAGATTCATGTCCTGTCTATCGGTCTTAAACTCCAGGTATGGTATCCATAGTATATAGATTCATGTCCTGTCTATCGGTCTTAAACTCCAGGTATGATATCCATAGTATATAGATTCATGTCCTGTCTATCGGTCTTAAACTCCAGGTATGATATCCATAGTATATAGATTCATGTCCTGTCTATCGGTCTTAAACTCCAGGTATGGTATCCATAGTATATAGATTCATGTCCTGTCTATCGGTCTTAAACTCCAGGTATGGTATCCATAGTATATAGATTCATGTCCTGTCTATCGGTCTTAAACTCCAGGTATGATATCCATAGTATATAGATTCATGTCCTGTCTATCGGTCTTAAACTCCAGGTATGATATCCATAGTATATAGATTCATGTCCTGTCTATCGGTCTTAAACTCCAGGTATGGTATCCATAGTATATAGATTCATGTCCTGTCTATCGGTCTTAAACTCCAGGTATGATATCCATAGTATATAGATTCATGTCCTGTCTATCGGTCTTAAACTAGTATATAGATTCAGGTATGGTATCCATAGTATATAGATTCATGTCCTGTCTATCGGTCTTAAACTCCAGGTATGATATCCATAGTATATAGATTCATGTCCTGTCTATCGGTCTTAAACTCCAGGTATGGTATCCATAGTATATAGATTCATGTCCTGTCTATCGGTCTTAAACTCCAGGTATGATATCCATAGTATATAGATTCATGTCCTGTCTATCATGTCTTAACCTCTATCGGTCTCAAACAGGTATGATATTCATAGTATATAGATTCATGTCCTGTCTATCTTATGTCATAGTCTACTGAATATATATATATATACCTTTGATGTAAACAAAGAACTCCATTTAATTTGGAAAGGAGCTCCAGTGAGTTCCCGAGCCTGAGGAAATCTAGACGTGCTTCATTTAGGGCGTTGGCATTGCACAAAGGGTTCGGCGGAAGAGAAAATAATGTGGTTCAGAGAGGGTGAGACAGACTAGCGTGTGGCCTAGAGATGTGGAGCCATGATCAACCACCGTTTGATCGAGAGTCGTATAACGTCTGTCTGAGCGTCCCCCAAAGCTGTACCCGTGAAGATATGGATTCGAATTGACCTATAGAAACCCATGCTTGTCGTAGAAGGCGACACCGACATGTCATCGTATCCCAAATGCACAGATAGATGCTCATGCTGTTGATCACTGGATCATCTGGTCCTGACTTGATAACAGACAGACCGCCGAGTGCGGCGTTAAACAACAACCAAATCTGTGAATATACCGAAAGGACTACTGGTGCACTGACTGGTGAAATTTGACTACCTAAATCTTAGAATATTCTGAAAAGACCGTTACAGTCCACATGAAGTGAATTTTGTCTATCTAAATGCTGAAGTTATCTGCTACACATGTACACTACATATGATGCAAACGGATATGTATACTTCGAGATAATATATATTTAGATTCCTGTGATGCTTGTGACTGTGTCTGAGGTTGTCGAGTTCTCGTGTTTAAGGATCGCAATTTCCTCCGCGATTGCCACCGTCAGATGGGCAGGAAGGGGAACAGCACCACTCTCAGAAGCAACTACTACCCTCCTCTTACTGGACGTAAGCTTCCATCATTATTTCATATTGATTTGGGATGTTTTGGAGAATTGTCATGGTTGTGGTCATGCTTAATCATGGTTTCCTGTATCCATTCTATAATTGTACCGCTGGATGAATGAATTCCGTCCAATATTTTCAATATAATTACCAATGAATGAATGAATGAATGAATGAAAGAATGGATGAATGAATGAATGAATGAATGAATGAAGGAATGATGCATGGGTAGATATGCTTGTGATATTTTAATATGATACGAAACATTATTGCTTCGAAATGACTTTTCAAAAAGTAAATGTATTATTTTGTTGTGGATTACAGATATAGACAAAACCGTAATTGTAATTTCAAATGGACAGTTATCTCTAAAGAGCATGTTATTATTCTTGTAAACTACAAAGACTTTCCAATTCTGCATCTACAGCCGTGAAACCAGGTCAAGTTCGTTGTGGAGAACACTCCGATTATGGGACAGTAACACTGTTGTTCCAAGACGACATTGGAGGCTTAGAGGTAAGGATTTCTGTGGGTTTCAAAAAGAGACATTTAAACGATAACATGCCAGAACCGAAAAAGGATATAGTTATGTCTTCAACCATTTCGAAAATAATACGTCCATACATTCTGCAATGTATATTAATTACAGTTCACAGTCCCTTAACGCGGTCGAAGATGACATGGAAATTCATCCTGTAACCTCACGTTGTGTTTTCAAATAGGATCGGTTCAGTTATAGTTGAATCAGAACCAACATTACCATGTCAATCCAGCTGAGAGACACATCACATAAATCACATGGTAAACAATGTTTCCACTATTATAAGAAGGAAGGCTTTGACTAGATGGTGTTTTTGAACATCGTCACACGGCTGTATGTGTGTATGTGTGCGTGTGGGTGTCTGACGTAGTCTATATACGAGGGGATATCAAAAAGTTCTAATTATCACCAAGACTTATTCAGGGTACAAACTTTATTTTGCTTTCTTGTCCTTATGATTTCTCTACATAGTCACCATCCCGAGTTACACATTTCTGCCACCGTTTCTTGACCTTGCGCAGACCGGCTGAATAGAGGTACCCTGATTTCATGCACCTTGGCCTTTTTCGGAGGTGGTGACGTGGCATGTTTCCACTCTTTACTCATCTCTCTTGTATCAGGATCATACAAATAGACCCAACATTCGTCCATGGTTACAAGACATCTGAAGATATCCTCTTCACCCTGCTACAGAAACTCCAATTCCTGTCGTGATATGTCCCGTCGAATCTGTCTTTGAAGATGAGTCAGTAAGCGAGGAACCCAGCGTGCTGACACTTTGGACATGTGCAGTTGGTTATGAATGATGTTCCATGCTCTGCCATAACTCAAGTTGGTCTCATGCATAACCATTTGTATTGTTACACGGCGATCTTCCTGAACCAGCGCCTCGACTCTGTTCACGGTGTCCAAATTATCAGTAAATGAGGGGCGACCACTTCTTGGCTCATCTGTGAGGGACATGTGACCAGTTTGGAAATTCCTTTTCGATGTCACAACCGTGTCATAGGATGGGTTATCATCACCATAAACAGATTTCATCTCATCGTGAATTTGTCGTGCAGTGCAGCCCATCAAGTGCAAGAACTTAATTACTCTGCGCGCCTCAATATTCTCCATACTTGGGGGTACTGGTGTGTATGATCAACTAGCACAAGACTGAATATAGGAAGTAGATAGTACTTGGTCCATTAACTAGATAAGGATCACTAGATAAGGATCACTGATGTCAAAATTTTATCCTGATTGCGCAATAACTTCTTGGGGATAATTAGAACTTTTTGATACCCCCTCGTATGTAGTACGTGTATTTGGCGATGAACACTGATTCAGCCCATGCGTTTATAATGAATACAATTGACAAAACATGTCCATGTCCTCTATTTTCAGAGAGGTGATGTTTTACTTTCGGTGAGGCGAGGTGAAATTGGATTTAACGTCGTACTTGAGAATATTTCGCTCATATGACGACGTGCATGCGTGTGTATGTGTATGTGCGTCTGCTTGCACTAGCCCAGACTGAAGCGGGCGGACGCTCTAACCGCTACACCACGGAGGCGGTCTCACTTTCGGTGTATGTGGGTGATGAACACTGGTGACTGTGTGGTATGTGGTATTACATGTTTGAGTTGAAAGGTGGTGATGATAACTATGTAGTATGACATGTTTCAGGTGATGAACACTGATGACGTGTATGTGCTATGACATGTTTCAGGTGATGAACACTGATGACATGTATGCGGTATGACATGTTTCAGGTGATGAACACTGATGACATGTATGTGTTATGACATGTTTCAGGTGATGAACACTGATGACATGTATGTGGTATGACATGTTTCAGGTGATGAACACTGATGACATGTATGTGGTATGACCTGTTTCAGGTGATAAACACTGATGACATGTATGTGGTATGATATTTGTCAGGTGATGAACACTGATGACATGTATGTGTTATATGTTTCTGGTGATGAACAGTGATGACATGTATGTGGTATGACATGTTTCAGGTGATGAACACTGATGGCATGTATGTGGTATGACATGTTTCAGGTGATGAACACTGATGACGTATATGTTCCTGTCAATCCTGTCCCCGGCGCCATCGTAGTCAACATCGGTGACATGATGCAGCGATGGACTGCAGATAAGATTAGAGCCGCAGTGAGCACACTATAAACATCCGACCATGATCAGTGGTTTTACAATACACTGTACAAGGCCAGAAACGAGTAACCTCAGTTTTCTTTCGAAATAGGCTTGTGAACGTTAATTTTATATTTGTTTTTGGGTTGAGATTGTACATTCCAATTGTTAATGCCTCATAACTCTCGGTCTGAGACGCATTTCTATTCATGGATTCTACACACACACCATTCTGTCATGACAGGTCTCAGTGTTGCCTACAGACTTGTTGTTAGCTTGAACATGGACATAATCGCTCATCATATTCTCGTCAATTTAACAGTTATTTATGTTACCTTCAGTATGTCCCCTAACAACAGTTGTATTTAATCTCAACAGATATTATTCATTCTGATATTATTCGGCTTTTAACCTTTTTGAACACACTTTTAAGAATCTTTAACTAAACAAAAGCCTGCATCCATTCTGAGACTCCTTTTAGGGTCAAGCTGACCAAATAAGACGTATATGGATAAAGTAGACCAAGTAAGATAAAACATACCCTTTAGTTTGCAATCGACCTCGTTGACACTTTTTCTTGTTGCAATTACTTGTGGGAATTGCATCGGCTTGACTTCAGTTGGGAAATAAACGAAATTAAGCTTTAATAGATCAGCAACATTATGCCAAAACGAAGAGACAGGAATTGTCAAGAGACTGGGCGTAAATAGTAATGCATTTAAACGTTAAGCAGCGTGGCACTGAACGGTTCGGTAGCCGAGTCATTCCGAAAACCCGGGTTCGATTCCCTATATAGTTACAATGCGTGAAGCCTATGTCTGGTGTTCCCTACCGTGATATTGCTGGAATATTGCTAAAAGGGACATAAACCCACACTCACTTACTCACTGCATTACACTGCTGCTTTGGTACCACATTTGCAGATTTGCACTGACAAGGTTGAATAGTCCGTCTGGTTATCCGTGTCAACAGTATTTGAATGAGTTCTTGGTCACTACTCAACCAATATTGCTGCTTTTCAGAGTGAAAAGTGTCTGTGCCTATTTGTGTCAACAGTATTTGAATGGGTTCTTGGTCACGACTCAGCCAATATTGCTGCTTTTCAGAGAGTGAAGCCAGACACAGTGCTAACGTGTGCACAAAAGCAAATTAGTTTCATAGGTGTGTCAAGTATGTCATGAATGCTTCCTATTTTCAGAAACACCGAGTCCTGATTCCTGAATCGGAAGTGAAGAAACGTCAGTACCGACAGTCGCTTGCATTTTTTGTCAACCCTGATGATGACACCATCATTAAAAGTCTGGATGGTTCCGACAAATACGAATCCATCTCAAGCTTGGATTATCTGGAGCACAAGTTCCGTCAGATTTTTTAGTTTAAAAAAAGAAACTTAGCAAATATGTACATGGTGATTTCCTCTAAAGAACACTAGCCCTTGACTTTCCAAACTTTGTGTTATTTCAGTACAAAATTTGCTGAATGAAATGAATTGCCCCACTCCTTCTACACAGTCTTGTTCCTCGTTGAGGAAAAAACTGACATCATAATTTGAAAGCATTTCTGCTTAAATTGATCAATGACCCAATCTTGCAACATAAGGTTTTCCTGTGCAAACATAATTTTTAAGTTTAACACTCGATTCTCAGTATTTGCACTATTTTGTATTGAATTCATAATTGTTACGAGTCGATTTTCAATTTTTTCAATAAGCTGACAAAATATCTGTTCGTAATTTTGAGTGATACCAAAAATGTTGGTTGCTGTTTGGATGTTCATGTTCACTGAAAACAGAATTGTTTTCTTACATAGTTTGAACTAAACCAGTCCCCTGTGTTTATGTGTTTAAACCAAACCGGAAGTAGTGCCCATGTCGGTATTAAGGTTGCAGTATTTTTCAGCCATTTAATGGGACTATGTGTATAGGCGAAGCACTGGCCGCTATCATATTCTTTCAGTCCGAGGGTTCAGATATGCACAACGAACTAAATAAAGCGCCCCCTGTATGTTTGTTTGATAGGTTTTCAACACGCTCATAAAACGTCTCGTGGTGACCACGATGGAAAAACATGTTTGACATGTATGAACTTTTGACTCATAAACAACGACAAAATGATTGGAATCTGTGTTGAGTTCATGATTCCAATTGCTCTTTTTTTTAAAAAAAAACAACATTGATTTTTCATACATAACTATGTCTGAACAGGTATGGCCCTGGAATGTTTAAGGTTGAATTTTTTGGTAAGTGTGAACATTCAAAATGTCTTTTTGCATGTCTTACCCGATTCAAGATCAATACCGAGTCTAGCCGAGACTGTATGACAGCCAGCACTCTCCTCCTCATACCCTCTATCAGCCTCCTGATCCTCCGAAGGGGTAGTCCACGCCATTCCTCATGTAAAGCAGCTTCCAATTGGGCCAGGTTCTGTACAGGAGGATCCCCTTGTTGCACACGACGACCAGCCATGTCCCAAACATGCTCCAATGGGTTAAGACCGGGGCTCATTCAGTCGTGAGATACGTCAGTGGGTGCTTAACTACGTTCTTTGTGTATGTATTGTCGTCAGTACCGTGTTCCATAGACTTCGATAAACTGTATTCTGAAGACACAATCTCTTCGCTCATATACTAAAAGGTGCACAAACCCGGACTCTCGCTAACCTTAGTGAGAGAGAGCATGGTTTTACGACGCTTCTTTGTAGCAATATCACGGCTTGAGACACCAGAAATGGGTTTTACACGTTGGGGAATCGAACCCGGGTCTTCGGCGTGACGAGCGAACGTTGTATCCACTAGGCTACCCCCACCACACAAGCTATCCCTAGTGGGGTTTTGTGCTGACGTAGTTGGCGTAAAGAGACGCCTGTTAGGTCATAACTTTGAGGCATTATCGGTAGACATTTCTGAACACTGATTACCCGTCCTGGAACACATCTTGTTTGAAGTCGTTTTTGTCTTGGAAAAGCAGATTTACATTGTGCCAGAAAGTGTAGACATTTCTTATGGTTTACCTTGTCTTGAAACTACAGCTACTACATGAAATGGATATTATAATAAATATTGTGTAATCGCTTACCAGGTTTGTTGTATTTATGGCAATTGTACGTAGTTTTATGCTACATTCACTTCTCCCAGGACCTCCGTGTTATATATTCAACCTTCATTTTCCCACGTTTAAATTAAATGGATGAGTATAGAGTGGATGCTGGGGGTGAAATTTGGATGTGTATAGGCTGTTTCATGTGAGAAATGGATGAGTACAGATAGCGAGCTGGAGGTAAGAACTGGATGAGTGCAGGCTACTGTAGGTGAGAATTGGTGTGCGTCTTGGCTGCTGGAAGTGGGAAACTGGATGAGTATAGGCTGGTAGAGGTGAGAACTGGATGAGTATGTGCTGGTAAAGGTGTGATTTGGATGTGTATAGGCTGATAGACGTTAGAGTGGGATGAGGATAGGCTGCTGGGGTGAGATTGGGATGAGTGTAGGCTGGTAGAGGTAAGAGTGGGATGAGGATAGGCTGCTGGAGGTGAGACTTGGGTGAGTATAGGCTGCTGGAGGTGAGACTGGGATCAGTATAGGCTTCTGGGGGTGAGCCTGGGATGAGGATAGGCTGATAGAGGTGAGACTGGGATGAGAATAGGCTGATAGAGGTGAGACTGGGATGAGTATAGGCTTCTGGAGTTCAGACTGGGATGAGTATAGGCTTCTGGAGGTGAGACTGGGGTGAGAATAGGCTGCTGGAGGTGAGACTGGGATGAGTATAAGCTGATAGAGGTGAGTCTGGGATGAGGATAGGCTGATAGAGGTGAGACTTGGATGAGTATAGGCTGATAGAGGTGAGACTGGGATGAGTATAGGCTGATAGAGGTGAGACTGGGATGAGGATAGACCGATAGAAGTTAGAGTGGTATGAGGATAGGCTGCTGGAGGTGAGACTGGGTGAGAATAGGCTGCTGGAGGTGAGACTGGGATGAGTATAGGCTGCTGGAGGTGAGACTGGGATGAGTATAGGCTGAGAGAGGTGAGACTTGGATGAGTATACGCTGATAGAGGTGAGACTGGGATGAGTATAGGCTGCTGGAAGTGAGACTGGGTAGGTATAGGCTAATAGAGGTGAGACTGGGATGAGTATAGGCTGATAGAGGTGAGACTGGGATGAGTATAGGTTGATAGAGGTGAGACTGGGATGAATATTCACCTGATGAAGGAGCAAGAATTAGCTGTGAAACGTCGTAAAGAATAAAAAGTTGTTATCCATAGAAGTGTCATGTATTCACGGGATGAATATAGGCTGGTAGAGGTTAGAGTGGCAAGAATGTAGGCTTGTAGAGGTTAGAGTGGGATGAGTGTAGGCTGGTAGAGGTGAGAATGGGATGGATATAAACTGGTAAAGGTTAAAGTGGGATGAGTATAGGCTGGTAGAGGTGAGATCGGGATCAGTATAGGCTGCTGGAGGTGAGATTTGGATCGGTATAGGCTGTTGGGGGTAAGATTTGGATGAGTATAGGCTCTTGGGGTGAGATTGGGATGAGTATAGGCTGCTGGGGGTGAGATTGGGATGAGTGTAGGCTGGTAGAGGTTAGAGTGGGATGAGGATAGGTTGCTGGAGGTGAGACTGGGGTGAGTATAGGCTACTGGAGGTGAGGCTGGAATGAGTGTAGGCTGCTGAAGGTGAGACTGGGATGAGCATAGGCTGTTGGAGGTGAGACTGGGATGAACATAGGCTGAGAGAGGTGAGACTGGGATGAGTGTAGGCTGATAGAGGTGAGACTGGGATGAGGATAGGCTGATAGAGGTGAGACTGGGATGAGGATAGGCTGATAGAGGTGAGACTTGGATGAGTATAGGCTGATAGAGGTGAGACTGGGATGAGTGTAGGCTGATAGAGGTGAGACTGTGATGAAAATGCACCTGATGAAGGAGCAAGAATTAGCTGTGAAACGTCGTGTAAAGAATAAAAAGAAGTTGTTATCGATAAAAGTGTCATATATTCAAGGGATGAATATAGGCTGGTAGAGGTTAGAGTGGGATGAGTGTAGGCTTGTAGAGGTGAGAATGGGATGAATATAAACTGGTAGAGGTTAAAGTGGGATGAGGATAGGCTGCTGGAGGTGACACTGGGATGAGCATAGGCTGCTGGAGGTGAGACTTGGATTTGTATATGCTGCTGGAGGTGAGACTGGGATGGGATGAGGATAGAGCTGCTGGAGGTGAGACTGGGGGGGTCAGTATAGGCTGATAGAGGTGAGACTGGGATGAGTATAGGCTGCTGAAGGTGAGACTGGGATGAGCATAGGCTGTTGGAGGTGAGACTGGGATGTGGTACATAGGCTGAGAGAGGTGAGTGTAGGCTGATAGAGGTGAGACTGGGATGAGGATAGGCTGATAGAGGTGAGACTGGGATGAGTATAGGCTGATAGAGTTGAGACTGGGATGAGTATAGGCTGATAGAGGTGAGACTGGGATGAGTATAGGTTGATAGAGGTCAGACTGGATGAATATGCACCTGATGAAGGAGCAAGAATTAGCTGTGAAACGTCGTGTAAAGAATAAAAAGTTGTCATCGATAAAAGTGTCATGTATTCAAGGGATGAATATAGGCTGGTAGAGGTTAGAGTGGGATGAGTGTAGGCTTGTAGAGGTGAGAATGGGATGAGGATAGACTGCTGGAGGTTAGACTGGGATGAATAAAGGCTGGTAGAGGTTAGAGTGGGATGAGTGTAGGCTGGTAGATGTTAGAGTGGGATGAGTGTAGGCTGGTTGAGGTGAGAATGGGATGAGTATAGACTGCTGGAGGTTAGACTGGGATGAATATAGGCTGCTAGAGGTGAGACTGGGTTGAATATAGACTGGTAGAGGTGAGACTGGGATGAGTGTACGCTGGTAGAGGTTAGATTGGGATGAGTATAGGCTGCTGGGGATGAGATTTGGATGATTAAAGGCTGCTGGGGATGAGTTTGGGATGAGTGTAGGCTGGTAGAGGTTATAATAAGATGGGTAAAAGCTCGTAGGGGTGAGAATGGTGTTTGTTCGTACATCTGTTCTGTCACACCAGGGACATCTTCACCATCAGCTGAACTGCCAGGGACTTCATCGCTGTCGGCTGATAGAGTCTCAGAAGACAGAGCGTTCAGGAGATCATCTTCAGACTGCAACTTGGAGAGGACTCCTTGTGCAAGACAGTAAGATGTCAGACTAACCTTATCGTCAGATCCTAGAAGGGCAGCAAATGATGTTCTGTTGATGTCGCTATGATGACTGGAATTCTTCTGTAATTGCTCAAATTTCAGTCCCGTTGTCCAATTGACGGTGTTGTTGTCAGCTAGCCAGACAATGAGCCCGTCTTTCACAAATTTCCACAATTAAAGGAGATATTAGTTTCTAGATACGTGTCGATTTCGTATTGGTTGAAGACGCCCTGAACGAGGTCAAACGTCAATATTGTGAGTTTGTTGGAACCGTTTACCCTGTCTACTAATAACAGTAACACTGAACACAGTGGACTGCATGATAACTTTGCCAGTTTCAACATGGCGATAGCTCCAGGGCAAGTTTATACAGAAACAATTAATGAAATCATCCAAATCATGGCTGTATGATGAGAAGTATCAGTCAGAAATGATGGTCCAGAGATATTACTTTACCGTCCTTGACTGCCATATAGCTGGAATATTGCTGAGTGCGGCGTAAAACTAAAACTAAACAAATTACAGACCTTGAAGGAGGTAAAATCGCACACGACACCGCTTGTGTGAGATGCTGCTGCGTGCGGCATCTACAACTGGTGTTTTACAGACATGTTTGATGTCAACACTTACCAATTTTAAAACCTTGGTACTAACGTTTATATTTCATGAGCCCCAATTTTAAGGGTAACATGAATATATATTCAGACCAGCCCGCCTCCATAAAATAGGTCATCGCCCTGCTGTGTGGGCAACTGGGGGGTTGAGGGGTAGCCGTTTAACATCTCAGTGTCGATCGTCAGCAATGTCCTTACTTTCTTTTAAAAAGAAGCTAAAGATGGTTTCATGTTTCCCGTTCGAGGTTCTAGGCAGCAAGCAGCAACATTAATGACATTCTCTGCTCCCCTATTTAATGAAGTTAATTCGACCTGCCGTTTGTGTCATTTGACCTCCCGGGTCATGCATATGTAAAGTAGCTCAGTTCAAGCTGAACAAGCTGTAGTGGATAAAACGTTCGATTCCCCACATGGAAACAAAGTGTGAAGCCCATGCATGGTGTCTCCTGTCGTGATTTTGCTCCAATAAAAGCTGCGTAAAACCATACTCTCTCTGCACGAAGCTAATGACTGGCAGCGGGCACATTCAATGACTATGAACTGCAAAATAGCAACGGATATTTGTTGGTATCACACTAAATTACGAAGAGATTTTATTGTTTATTCATTTAATTTGGAAATAGACGCGCAACAATTATGAATAATGCAAATACCGAGAATCGAGTATTTAACATGTAGTTTGATTGCACAGGAAAACATTATGCTACAATATTGAGTCATTTAACAATTCAAGCAGAAATGCTTTCAAATAATGATGAACTTTTCTTTCAACATTGTACAGAATGAGCATGTGTGAGACAATCCGTTTTCAATCAGCAAGCTTTATACTGAAAGAACACAAAGTTTTAAAATGTCCTCATGGGTGAGTGTTCTTTAGAAACAATTATCATGTACATACATTCTATGTTTCAGTTGTTCATTTTTTGTATCAAAACATGACATGTTCAAAGCAAGGGTGATACGTTTAGGAATCTGGATGGGAAAATATTCAAATACCCTTCTCAGCTTGAAAGTTAAGGGACTCTGGTAAACTGATACATCTGAAAGAACACGTGCTTTAGATAATCCAGAGTGCAGATGGGTTCGTATTTGTCGGAACCATCCAGACTTTTGATGATGGTGTCATCATCAGGGTTGACAAAAAAACCAAACGACTGTCGGTACTGGCGTTTCTTCACTTCCGATTCAGGAACCAGGATTCGGTGTTTCTGAAAATAGGAAACATTCATGACATACTTGACACACCTATGAAACTAAATTGCTTTTGCGCACACGTTCGCCTTTTGTTTGGATTCTCTATGTAAAGCAGCAATATTGGTTGAGTCGTGACCAAGAACCCATACAAATAATGTTGACACAAATAGGCACAGGCACGTTTCACTCTGAAAAGCAACAATATTGGTTGAGTCGTGACCAAGAACCCATTCAAATAATGTTGACACAAATAGGCACAGGCACGTTTCACTCTGAAAAGCAACAATATTGGTTGAGTCGTGACCAAGAACCCATTCAAATAATGTTGACACAAATAGGCACAGGCACGTTTCACTCTGAAAAGCAGCAATATTGGTTGAGTCCTGACCAATGACCCATTCAAATAATGTTGACAATAAATAGGCAAAGGCACTTTTCACTCTGAAAAGCAACAATATTGGTTGAGTCGTGACCAAGAACCCATTCAAATAATGTTGACACAAATAGGCACAGGCACGTTTCACTCTGAAAAGCAGCAATTTCACCTGAAAAGCACAGCAATTTCATTGGTTGAGTCCCGACCAAGAACCCATTCAAGTAATGTTGACACAAATAGGCACAGGCACGTTTCACTCTGAAAAGCAGCAATATTGGTTGAGTCGTGACCAAGAACCCATTCAAATAATGTTGACACAAATAGGCACAGGCACTTTTCACTCTGAAAAGCACGATATTGGTTGAGTCGTGACCAAGAATTCATTCAAATAATGTTGACAATAAATAGGCACAGGCACGTTTCACTCCGAAAAGCAACAATATTGGTTGAGTCGTGACCAAGAACCCATTCAAATAATGTTGACACAAATAGGCACATTTCACTCTGAAAAGCAACAATATTGGTTGAGTCGTGACCAAGAACCCATTCAAATAATGTTGACACAAATAGGCACAGGCACTTTTCACTCTGAAAAGCAACAATATTGGTTGAGTCGTGACCAAGAACCCATTCAAGTAATAGTAATTTTGACACAAATAGGCACAGGCACGTTTCACTCTGAAAAGCAGCAATATTGGTTGAGTCGTGACCAAGAACCCATTCAAATAATGTTGACACAAATAGGCCCTGGCACGTTTCACTCAGTAAAGCAGCAATATTGGTTGAGTCAAGACCAAGAACCCATTCAAATACTGTTGACACAGATAACCACACGGAGTATTTCTATATTATCAGTGCAGATCAGTGGGTGGTACTATACCAGTAGTGTCATGCAAGTGAGTGAGTGAGTGCGGTTTTACGCCCTTTTTAGCAGCATTCCATCAATATCACGATGGGGGACACCAGAAATGGGATTCACACTTAGTACTCATGTGAATCGAACCCGGGTCTTCGAAGGGACGAGTAAACGTTTAACCACTAGGCTATCCCACCTCCCCCTTTGTTTGCTTCAACAACACTGCAGCTGTATCACTATGAGCATATTATTCACCATGGCGTGACTAGGCTACCGAACCGTTCCAGTGCCATGCTGTTTAGCGTTTATATGCGTTACTATTTACGCCCAGTCACTTATTAATTCCTATCTTGTGGTTTTGGTATGATGTCAAAAACCTATAAAAACTTCATTTCGTTTATGTCCCAACTGATGTCAAGAGTTCTTCATGAAATAAATTTAAAAAATGACTATTGTCCAAGGTTTTATCCGATTCAAACTTAGGATCGATCGACAGATGCAATGGTTAATCCAATTTACCTTTACCAAATAAGATGACATACGTAAATTCACATGCACACACCTGGATGCGCTGAGATTGAAGTTTGTTATTCAATGTCACGCAATTATTCCATGGCTATGTGAAGAGCGTCATAAATATGATTTGATGTTGTTGGATATCTATCTAGTTGGATTTAGTTTTGGGTATTTCATCAAGGTTAAGCATTCAATAAATTTGGACTACATTTCAATATTTGAGGCATCAGTGACAGAAACTTGCAATTCCACTTGTAATAATATCAAAACAAGAAAAAAGTGTCAAGGGTCCGACTCTAAACTACAGGTTGTATCTGGTCAACTTTATCAATGAATGTCTTATTTGATAAGCTTGATCCTAAAACGAGCTTCAGAATGGACGTAGGTTTTTGTTCAGATAATGATTCTGAGTAGAGTGTTCAAAAAGGTTAAAATCCGAATAATATCAGAATGAAGTCAACAATGTCCGTTGAAATTAAATACAACTGTTGGCACGGGGACATACTGAAAGCAACATACATAATTGGCTAAATTGAAATTTACTACACTCGTCAAGGATAAAATGAGCTATGTATGTCCGAGTAAATGCCAACCACAAGACTAGGCAACACTGCTCCCTGTCATGACGAAAGATTGTGCGTATAGGATCCATACTGCGTCACAGACCTTGAGGTATGTGACATCAGCAATTGAATTATATGTTTGTTTTGAATGAAGCGCTCAAAAACGTTTCAGCTCTATGGCGGTGACAATCGGAATGTACAATCTCAACAAAACCAATCATACAGTTAAATTTCACGAGCGTATTTCGAGTAGAAATTAAGGTTACTCGCTCCGGCGCCCTGATCCTCAAAGGGTTCGTAACGTTACGACTTATCGTAGCTCCATACTTTATCATAGGCTTACGAATGGCATATTGTTACGAACGTTTTGTGGATCAATCACCTGGCCTTGTACAATGTTAAGTCACTCCTCACTGTGGCTTTAAGCTGATCTGCAGTCCATCGCTGCATCAGGTCACCAATGATGACCACGATGGCGCCGGGGATGGGCTTTGCCGGCACATACACATCATCAGTTTTCATCATCTGAAACATGTCATACCACATACATGTCATCAGTGTTCATCACCAGAAACATGCAATACCACATACATGTCATAAGTGTTCATCAACTGAAAAATGTCATACCACATACATGTCATCAGTGTTCATCACCAGAAAGATGCAATACCACATACATGTCATCAGTGTTCATCACCTGAAACATGCAATACCACATACGTGTCATCAGTGTTCATCACCTGAAACATGTCATACCACATACATGTCATCAGTGTTCATCACCTGAAACATGTCATACCACATACATGTCATCAGTATTCATCACCTGAAAATGTCATACCACATACATGTCATCAGTGTTCATCACCAGAAAGATGTCATACCACATACATTTCATCAGTGTTCATCACCTGAAACATGCAATACCACATACGTGTCATCAGTGTTCATCACCTGAAACATGTCATGCCACATACACATCATCAGTGTTCATCACCTGAAACATGTCATACCACATACGTGTCATCAGTGTTCATCACCTGAAACATGCCATACCACATACATGTCATCAGTGTTCATCACCTGAAACATGTCATACCACATACATGTCATCAGTGTTCATCACCTGAAACATGACATACCACATACATGTCATCAGTATTCATCACCTGAAACATGTCATACCACATACGTGTCATCAGTGTTCATCACCTGAAACATGTCATACCACATACATGTCATCAGTGTTCATCACCTGAAACATGTCATACCACGTACATATCATCAGTGTTCATCACCTGAAACATGTCATACTGCATACGTGTCATCAGTGTTCATCACCTGAAACATAACATACCACATACGTGTCATCAGTGTTCATCACCTGAAAGATGTCATACCACATGCATGTCATCAGTGTTCATCGCCTGAACCATATTATACACACATAAACCGAAACTGAAACATCTCCTCTTAGTAAATACTTATGGAAACGTTTTGTCAATTGTATTCAATGTTCATCGCCAAAACACTTATTCAACACTTAAAACATGTAATGCACACTGAGACGCACAGACATAAGCACCTCTAATATCCTTTGATTTCCTCGAGTTCAGGACTATACGAGGGGCTATCAAAAGGTTTTGAACCTAAAAAATACTTCTGATACGTGCATGATAAAAATAACGGTATGGCATTGAAGAGTCATTCACATAAACGTAATACAGATATGAACATGTCGCTGGTTTCTGGTCACATGACATCTAATCACATGTACAACCTTACCTCTAAGCCTCCAATGCCGTCTTGGAACAGCAGTGTCATTGTCCCAAAGTCGGAGTGCTGTCCAAAGCGAACTTGACCTGGCTTCACGGCTGTAGATACAGAATTGGAAAGTCTTTGTAGTTTATTAGATTGCATATGTGCTCATTATGAGAATTGTTGATTAGATGGTTTTCATTATTCACATCACAACCCAACCTCATACCCCACATCTTACACATCTTCCCCACAGTGGACCTGACCTGGCTTCACGACTGTTGATGGAGAATCGGAAAGTCTTTGTAGTTTATTAGAATAATAATATGCTCATTTCAGAGAACTGTCCATTTGAAATTACAATTACATTATTGTCAAAATCCATATCCTAACAAAACAATAGATGTATTGTTTTAAATGTTATCTGGAAACAATAAAGTTTCGTATCATTCTAAAATATCACAAGAACATTTCTAAATAAATTAAAGTTACGCGTTCCTAACTGGTTTCACCAACCAATTGTACCTGGCTTCAGCGATGTAACTCACTCACTCACTCATCCACTCACTCACTCACTCACCCACCCAAGACCCACCCACTCACTCACTCACTCACACTCACTCACTCACCCACCCACCCACCCACTCACTCATTCACTCACTCAAAATATTCCAAATGAATATGAAATGATCATGAAAACTCACGTCCAGTTAGAGGAGGGTAGTAGTTGCTTCTGATACTGGTGCTGTTCCCCTTCCTGCCCATCTGACGGTGGCAATCGCGGAGGAAGTTGCGATCCTTAAACACGAGAACTCGACCTCAGACACAGTCACGGGAATCTAAATAAATATTTTCCCGAAGCATACATATTCACATGCACCAGGTGACTTCACGTTCACCTTGCCAAAATTCACTTTATGTTGATCGTATTATACGTCTTTACAGTATATTCTAAGCTCTATTCTAACTGTTGTTGGTTGTTGGTTGTTTAACGCCGCCCTCGGCGATTTGTAAATAATCGACTCTGGATCAGACAATGCAGTGACCAACAACATGAGCATTTGGGATACGATGCCATGTGTCCAACCAACTTAGAGAACCTGACCACCTGATCCCGTTTGACGCCTCTTACGACAAGCATTGTTTGCTGAAGGCCAATTCTATCCCGGATCTCCAGGGCTACATCTTTATGGGACGCTCAGACAGACGTTATACGTTTCTTGCTCAAGCGTTGTTTGATCGTGGCTCCAAACCTCAAGGTCACACGCTAGTCTGTCTGACCGTCCCTGAACCACATTATTTTCCCTTTCTCCCAACCCTTTGTGCAATGCAAAAAACAAGCTCCTTCCAATTCAAATCGAGCTATTTGTTTCTATTTATATATTTATAAATTCTCAGAGACTAGACTATTCAGAGTCAGTCTAGCCTTAATGAAGCATGTCTAGATTTCCTCAGGTTCAGGAATATAGGAAGGGTTATCAAATGGTTTTGAGCCTAAAATACTTCTGATACGTGCATGATAAAAATAACTGTATGGTATTGAAGAATATTGACGTAATACTGACATGCACATGTCGCTCGTTTCCAGTCACGTGACATCTAATCACATGTACCTCTAATGAAACGGCAGAAATGGATAAGCTTGAGTAGAGAGCAGTCATAAAGTGTTTGGTCCTCGAGGGCCACCCGGCGAAACACACTGAACAGCGATTGACAGCAGTACGAGTAGCCTTAACTTCTTGACCTCATGAATCTATATACTATGGATATCATACCTGGAGTTTAAGACCGATAGACAGGACATGAATCTATATACTATGGATACCATACCTGGAGTTTAAGACCGATAGACAGGACATGAATCTATATACTATGGATATCATAACTGGAGTTTAAGACCGATAGACAGGACATGAATCTATATACTATGGATACCATACCTGGAGTTTAAGACCGATAGACAGGACATGAATCTATATATGGATACGATACCTGGAGTTTAAGACCGATAGACAGGACATGAATCTATATACTATGGATACCATACCTGGAGTTTAAGACCGATAGACAGGACATGAATCTATATACTATGGATACCATACCTGGGGTTTAAGACCGATAGACAGGATATGAATATATATACTATGGATATCATACCTGGAGTTTAAGAGCTATAGACAGGACATCGAGGACTCTCTCTGTTAGTCGTATGCAGTCGTCGAAGAATGCGAAGAAAGATGATTTAAATTCAGAAGATCCGCCGGCCACGCCTGTGTGAGACCAAACATATATTGTTGCACTGGCGGTGCTGTGTGGCCTTGTCCCCAGGTCACTAATAGGTAGAGGTTAAGCATTGTTGGTCGCAGAGAGTCCTTGGATGGGTGACCTCTTTGGGGGGCTATTTACATGAGCAGATTTTGCTTTTTAACCAATCAAGATTTCTTTGGAAAGAAAAATACGTTTAAACTACAGAGAGTCTTTGGATGGGTGACTTCTTTGGAGGGCTATTTACATGAGCAGATTTTTTTTACCAATCAAAATTTCTTTGGAAATAAAAATACGTTTAAGCTACAGAGAGTCCTTGGATGGATGACCGTGTTTGGCAGCTTGACTCCTAAGAGTTTCCAGGACTTCAGTCCTGTCCCAGAACGAAACACACGTGACACATTTTGTCAAGCCTTCGGCAAGTGGATTTGTCCAAAATTGCCACTGATCAACCATCAGTAAATGGGTACCCGATGGATTAAGCCACATGACTGCACAATGTGCATGCACAGGTGCGTGGATACCCGTGCTTTGTAAGTGTTAGTTTAGGAAACTAGACAATAAAGATATTTTTCTTGCATTTCAGTGAAAAGGAGTTTGTTTTTAATACTCTACGATCACACCGACGCTCACCCAAGGACTCTAATATAAAGGATTGTTGTTTCTTGTTTCATAAATTGGTAATGAAATTTCATGGCATGTTGTTTGACCCCATAAACAGACATAACTATAGCCCAGAACAAGTAAATAAATGACGAAAACTAGTGACTGAAAGCATGATATCCAAACCACCGGAATACGGCTAAAATCCGCCGAACCAGGATCCGCCGATCGTATATAGCCACCTTAAAATACATACTGACGATAAACAATTAAAGTACCCCATCATCCTTTGGTGTAAAGTTGAACGCTTCCTTGAAATCCGCAACGGGGTCGTTGATATTCCCCCTTAGGTAAATAAAACAAGATTAAAATACTCGTTTAAAAAGTAATTTATAAAATATTTCATTGTGTGGTAGTAAAGCCTGAAGCGTAAGAGTTTAAACCCTGTGTGAAGCCCACTGGCACTGCCATTGCACAGTGTACGAAATGTACGCTGGTACTGTGGTCACTGACAAGTAAAAATTCATCAGGACCACTAAATGATAAGTTTGCAGTGGTCGTGGTGGCCAGTGAATTCTGTATTGATAGCTAAGTAAATCCACGAATGTTTTTTTTGGACCAGTGAAGTACAGACAGGACCATTAATTATTGTCCATTCACTGGTCCTGCGTCTAGTGGGACATTTTGAAAGGTTTCTTTCCCATATGATACAGGTCATGTTGGAGCGGACGCTCAGTTAGCGGATCCTGATACAGCACACCCACCCTATTACATGCATGCTTGTTATTTGTTTTAATGTGTGCAGGACCGTGTTATATTGTCAAAACATTGAAACAAACTTCAACACATTGGACATGACTAATTGGAGGGTGAACATTTCCAAAAATAAAAGTGCATGAACATTAATGAGTAATGCTCACTATCAAATTATTTCGAGTCAAATAGGCAATAGTAACTATACGTTAGTACTTGAGTACTCAACCCATGATCACAATAACTGCTGTTTGTAAAGAACATAATGACGTTGAAATAATGTTTCCATATGTTAAGTTACGTGCGTGTCTCGTGTCATATGCCGATTATGGCAGTGATTATGAACATAAGAATTTACCCACTATTGTAATACATGATAATTCTAACTCTATTGGGGGTGGTGGGGTAGCCTAGTGGTTAAAGCTTTGGTTCGTCACGCCGAAGACCAGGTTCGAATCCCTACATGGGTACAATGTGTGAAGCCCATTTCTGGTGTCCCCCGCCGTGATGTTGCTGGAATATTGCTAAAAGCGGCGTAAAACCAAACTCAGTCAGTCAGTCAGTCTAACTCTATTAATCCACAGATCATCTCAAAATAGTTTATTACATTGTGGTCTAAGGCGACTTCATTTCTACTTTGACCAAGACACTTCAGAATAAACATGCATGCATATGCATACGGATGGTCATTCTTAATGAACTCACTTTTCGCTCTCTAAGGCAATGTAGCCATGAAAACTATCTTGATGGGTTCGAACACACTTCATCTTTTCTTCCACTGGTTGATCGAAGAAGGATTTGGACACCGCGAACATAGCATCGACCTGGAATAACAACAACACATTAATTGACCTTGAATAACAAGTGTATTGTAATCAAACTTGAATATCAATTACATTTTATTATAGCATGAACGACCACCCGATCTACGCAATTGGGAAATGATGACATGTGTCAACCAAGTCAGTGAGCCTGACCACCCGTTCCCGTTAGTCGCCTCTAACGACAAGCATGGGTTACTGAAGATCAATTCTAACCGAATCTTGCACAAGTCTCTAAGGTAATAGGTAATAGTTTAAATGATAATTTCTAAAAAATTATAAATAACAGACTGGGGTCCTTAGATGTACTGTCCGCTCATCTAGACTTGCCTCTTTAAAGGAAAGACTTACCATACATGCAAAGCTTAGCACTCCTCAACAGCCTTGGAGCAAGACAACATATTTTAGGGATGCTGAGCCAACTTTAATCTCCTCAAAAGGAAATACACAGGCGTATTTTCACTAATTTAATCTGCTAAATTTAACTTCACCAATTCAATGTAATTCATGATCAGTTGTAGTCAAAATTTGCACAGCATAAAAGATAAAATGTCTGTCAACACGCATAGCCTATAAACAGATCAATAAGAGAAGGCGTCTGTTCCCATTTGGGCGCTGTCTTCAATCTCACCATGAACCCTATTGAAGTGGATATTGGTACTTACTGCGTGTAATTACGGGAGTGACCCAACATGAAATAAAATGAAACATATATAGCTTATAAGCTACGTCACCAGATTATTACAATCCTTAAGACCAATCTACAACCATCCAACCTGATAAATGCCGAAAATCAACCTATCATAGACCTCAGCAATGACAAGGATATCACCATTGTCAAGGCAAGGCCTCATTTCATCCTGAAATCACCAGAATTCCACTATATGGTCAAAATGATCCTCCAAGACCCCACAACCTACCGCAAGATCAAGATAGGCCCTACTACAAAACTGCAAAACCGCCAGAAGTTGTCATATATAAAGTATAACTTTTCCTTCCAAAATGACAGTCAAACAGATCGTTCTACACATAACCAAGATTTCAAAAGCGCCATACAGCTTTAACTTAGATAACTTCTTTGAGATGCAGTTTTCTTTTTCAATTGTACCATACGTTCCCAAGTGATTTTGTTTTTCTCATTTCAAACAATTGACTTGTTTCTGCGTGTGTTCATGACTGGTGCCACCTGTGAGGCGCGATACGCCCAACTTTCCGAGAAAACCAAGCCCAGCGGGCACACAACGTTGAATCAACGTTGAATTTTGGTTGTTTGGTTGATCAACCTTTCATAAACGTTGATTCAACGTTTATCATGCGACCAAAGAAAGTTAGTCGAGATTTGTTTAGTTGTCAACGTTGTTTCAACGTAAGGAACCAACAAAATGTCAACTAATTGTTTCCTTGGCAAATCTGATACATAATTCATATTGGTAATAGGTATCCAACTTAGCAACTATCATTTCGGAACATTAATTTCATAAAAGATCAAGATCGAGCTAGTGACACATATAATCTTATAAATTGTTTGATTGTGCATCGATCAACGGACGGAAATATTACGTAAATCGCAATTGAATATGAAAACATCAATGATTTTAGGTATGAAGTCATCAGTTATCCAAATTGCATTACATTTGATATTTTCCCACAAAACTGTCAAAATTGTATAATTCCCGACAATTTGCTTTCAAACACATGCCAGATCGCCTCGTTTGGCCATATGCGGACATGCGCACAATTATCGCGCGCAAAGGCAGCTGATCGTTGTCAGTTTACTTTGGCGAAGTTCAACGCAATATCGTTCTATTTTCAACATCTTCACGGCATGCTGGTGTTTATTTGGTAAGTATGTCCTTCATGTATAATGAAAACGTAGGAATGTTGTTTAAATCTAGCAGGTCAATGTAGCAAGAAACTCCGAATTAGGGCTCATGTTTTATCTCACAAGGGTACCGGTATGTCACGTACATGTTTCTCAAAATTTAGTGGAAGCCCGTGTTTTCCATGAACTTGTTTTGTTATTTTTCAATATATTTGCATGCATATATGTGGCATTTTATTATATAATCGAATAAGATTTCCTTTCGTACCCATCACCTGATTTGAATTTTGCAAATATACATTTTCAAATAATCAATGAAGCACATCAATATAAGGGACCATTCATAATTAAATGGCTGCGGGTGGTGGTGATGATTGTAAGGGGTGGGGGTGGGTGGGGGTGTCACCCATTTTGTTCAGGGGAGCTAAGGGTGTCGGCATTTTTGTACACACGCACTATGTTTAATATGATGCTTAGAAATTATGGGAAGGGGAGAGGGCGTCATAGATATTGTACATGACATGCAGGGTGGGGCGTCACTTATTTCGTACATACACTTTACGGGGAGGGGGAGGGTAATTCACATTGTACATGCTTCTTCATAAAATCATCATCACCACCCCTAAGCCATACATTATGAACGGTCCCTGAGGGCAGCTATACAAAATCGAATAGAATTTATCAACATTTTATATTGCATCACATTATTATGAACATTTGTTCGTTTGAATAAGTCTATCAGTAAATTATGCATTGAGCACGCTCTGAACCCTGTCAACATATGCATATTATTTGGGGGGGGGGGTGGGGGTTGGAGAATGGCGAAAGGAAATCTTTCTCAGATCATGCAACGAAAATTCACATCAAAATGTCTTGTGCAAGTCTTTGTTAAGGATGAAATTGCATATAATTTATTTGAACTTTTATTTATTTACAAAATGTGTAACTTCACTAATGATTCTTTGATGGGACAATTAACAAAACTGCACTCACAGACTTTCATTCTTACACTTGTTTGGAAGGGATGTGATGATTCATGTCTCTTAAAGGTTAAAATGTTACATACAAAAGAAGTAATTTAGTAAGGAACATTTAATTATGAAATAAGATATAATTTCAATGGAATTTGCAGAAATCTCATCGAAGACTGGGTGGCATCAATTTTGTGGATCACATAAAAGGAGCAATGCTAAGGTAACATGTTTTTAACATTTCACTTGTTTCCAGTATATCCACCACAAAGGTTGATCATGTATGAGAATAATTTGACAATGATTTCTCCCGGAGATGTTTAGTTTAATGAGCACTCCCTTGCTTGGCGCCATATTGTTTTTCGCCGTAAAGAGCTGGATGCGAGAAAGCACGCGAGAGGACAGAAGTCATAAATTTATAGAGATATATAGATGTTTATTGCTGGGAGACACACTCTTCAGGTATTTGGTCAGCTGTAGAATTTGAATATGATGTTTCTTTATTATTGTCAAAGTGTAGGTTTTTCATTATTTTGCATTTAAATGTGTGTGCAGTGAAACCACACTCCGGCACAGCGATGGGTAGGAGAGTGCAGTGAAACATACTGAGATTTAGAAGAGTCCATTATTTAGAGTACAGGTATTGTTAGATATCAGCATTTTATGTAGATCTTGTCAAGATCATCTATCGACTATATTAGAGAGAAGGTGTATATTTGTAGTGTTTTAAATCAGAGTTATTTTCAGTGTATGACCTACATTTCAATATGTTTTGGCCACCTGTCACCCCTTTGGTCAAATAGAGTAGGACTTCCATTTCTTGGAATTGAGAGTCTGAGATACACTGTTTCCAAGAATTTGCGCGTGCCAGCGATGTTGGTTTACGAGTACATTTAAGTCTTTTGAGTGTAGATTGGAATTGTAAGAGATGTTGTTCAGTGTCTTATTATTCAGGGTATGATAGATTATTTCTGGCAGTGTAGAGTTTAATCTCATGACTTTATTGTTCATGATTCAGAGAAGCATAGTTATGACGTCGCAGATATTATAGGCACACATAATTCATTATATGAGAGATTTTCTAAGCGTTCCTATAAGAGGTTAAGTGTAAACATTTCTGAATTATGAAGAAGTTATTTATCTGAGTTTTATGAGTGTACAAATGACAACGAGAGACAGAGTAGATAATAGGGCCTAAAAAAAAAAGCTTGTGGTTCCGATTTCCCGACCGACCCTAAATATTCCCGCCGAGCCTAACAATTTTACTCACCACATGATAAATTAAATTTATTTTCTGACACATGAGCAGGGTTTCAGATTGTCATCGGCCTCGGTCATAGTCCGATAACATTTTCAAATGACCGACTACTTTCTTACTAATTAGGACACTCGGGCCGATCGATAATTTCGATGTTATTTTCACATATTGGACCTAATAAATTACGAACATTATCATTTACGAATTCATCAAAAACTAACCACGAAATCTTGATCATGTTTCCGCGGCGTGTATGTATTTACGCATCCATTTTTATCACACTAAGCTACCAAATGTACATGTAATGGATTGCGCGATTGGCTGCTATTTTAAGCACTGGACAATCAGAAACGGGCTTTCCCGACCCCACCCGCATGTAACAATGTTTCAAGGAAATCATTAAATAAATTGAATAAACTAATGAATAAAATCAACAATAGCATTCATAAAAGTTGTCAAACGTACATATAAAACTACTATTTCCATCTTTTTGTGCGATCATGCAATGCGAGTCGAGTCACTTACAAGTGACATCTCGGCTTTCGCCGCCTCAATCTTCACGCTTGGACACAATGTTTAATGTGAAAATATATGCATGAAACATTTTTGTCACAGGTCATAACCTACCACGATACGTCCAATAAGTTCCATAATTTACGTATACATAGCGATTTCATGCTTAATATGTTCCGAATAGCATTATTTTACCCAAAACTTTCGTCTAAATATAAAAGTTTTCGTTTACGAGGACAGTATCCATTGCCGTAATATGATTGGCTGCCTCATGTCACGTGTCTGATTTTGACCAATCACGACTCTTATAGCAGATTGGCGAAAAAGCGTCATTAGAAACCAATCTATATCCAATAAAATCGCTTCTTACAACTGTGAAATACTCTCAGCAAGGGTATAATGATATTGTTGATGTTCAGAGCTTTCGAACGATACCCGCCATCAAACGATTCGCCTCGCATGTTATTCATACGAAGCTTCGAAAACGGAGGTATTTTCCGTTGTTGTGTCATGTTACCGAGCGGAAAGCCACTGATATCGGGAAATAGGCGACCATACATATTATTTAAGAAATCTTTATAATCTTATTAAAGATTTCTTAAATAATAAACTCTGTCAAAAAGAAACGCAACCCTGTATTTTAGAGATTTTGATCTGAAGTTTTAGGACGACACGGCATTTTTATTATTTAAGACAGAAGTCTGAAATTTGGCAGAATAATAACCCAGATGGGCATGTTTAAAATTGTCATTTCAAAAGTCATCTCACAGACACCAGTTTGTCACCAGGGGGCGTCTTTCTCAGTATCTCGTATGAGCACCACGCGCTGCAATCACTGCACGGCATCTCCTTGGACAAGAACGGATAAGACGCCGGATTCTTTCCTGGGGAATGGCTCTCCACTCCTCCTGCAGTGCAACGGCGAGCTGTTGCAGCGTCTGTGGCGGCGGCTGACGTTGACGTACGCGTCGATCCAGAGTATCCCACAGGTGTTCAATAGGGTTGAGGTCTGGTGATTTAGAGGGTCATGGCAAGACATTGACGTTGGAATTCTGCAGAAAGTTCATTGTTGCACGTGCAGTATGAGGCCGGGCGTTGTCCCGTTGAAAAATCTGTGTCTGTTGGTCAATAATCGGGAGAAGGTGAAGCTCTAACACGTGGTTGATGTAACGTTGGGCTGTCAGGTTCCCTGGAACGATCACCAAGTCTGATTTCTGGTTGTATGAGATGGTTCCCCAAACCATGACGCTTTCTCCGCCAAATCTGTCCACCTGTCGGACGCAGATGGGCGCAAAACGTTTATGACGTCTCCTATACAGACGCTGTCTTCCGTCGTGACGTTGCAAAAGAAAACGTGATTCATCAGAAAACCAGATTCGCCTCCAGTTTTGTAAAGTCCGTATCCTTACGTTGTTGCACCACCTGAGTCGTCGGCGTCGATGTAGGGGGCGTAGTACAGGTCCAACAACTGGTCTACAGGCACGTAACCCCGCTTCTTTCAGACGGTTCCTAATCGTTTGAGCTGACACTCTCCTCAAACCTGGTATTTGTGTGGCAGTCACGGTTGGTAGGGCATGCCGATTACGCAGGTGATGGACCCGGATGTACCGATCTTGAAGGGGGGTCGTGATTCTTGGCCTTCCACTTCTCGGGCGATCGTTGGTCAAATTGAAGTTGTTGTAGCGGCTCCAAAGTCGGGATATCGTTGTTTTGTGAACATTTAGGTGCCGTGCAACAGTTCCAAAACTTTCTCCGGCTTGAACACGACCAATGGCGATATTTCGGTCGGCAGCACTCAATCGTGGCATTTTTAACACAGCTTTTCGGCGACAAATGAATGAATATAATACGGAAGCACATGGGCTTTTCTACACCCCTACATTAACTGCCATTTTCATGATTTGCATGTGTTTTTTTTGTGCGAAGTCACCATGAGGGTCATTTCATGCGTTGTGACGGAATAAGCAATAAAATACACTTATGCGTACAAATGCAGTTGTTTGGATGGTAATCTTCATTAATTACGTGTATCATTTCAATACATTCGAATAAAATTTAGTTTGGAAGCAATAACTTCATTCAAACGAATTTTTCATATCTGAGGACAGGGGTTGCGTTTCTTTTTTGACAGAGTTTATGTTTCGTTGCCTATTTCCCGATATCAGTGGCTTTTAATAATTTTCTGATTACGTAAAAATGAACATATAAAAGAAAAAGGCACGGGGATGTTATGACATGTCACAAATGGAAAAAAATCGCCATAGTTTTTGCTTCTTTTGTGATATTTCTGGACATTATAAATGCCTGCATTTTCATTAAAAACTCATTTTAGTTAAGTTGTAGTTGTATTATTTGAAAAATGTTAGAAAAATAAATTTCATATTTATCAACAGTGGGATTAGATCTTTTAATTTTGCTGTATATCTAGAATCCAAGTTGCAACATTAAATGTCATTAACAATTTAGTTATATGATGGCATTGGGATTTAAAAAATATCAAAAAGAGCTTTAGGTCAATGGCCTATCGCCAGACACCCACTCAGGACATTTGTCCTACAGATTTTTATAGGCTTCAAAATCACTGCATGAGTAATGTAAAAATATTTTGCAAAAAAAAAAAAAAATACCTACCTACCTACCCTAGTTCTGAAATGTAGGAAATCGGAACCATAACATTTATTTCTTTTGGCCTAGGGAATATATTGTATACTTATGAGAGCTCATTATTGTTTTCAGAACTCCATGATCCACACTTCCTTGTGTTTGGGAATAAATGGTGTTGGAAGACCTCCCACAATAGACTTGTTCTTTGACCTGTGAACCACCACCCATTTTGTTTTCTTATCATTTAATGTAAAATGGCTTTTGTTACAATTTATGACTCCTGTTAGCAAAATTGCTACATCAGTACAACTCCTATTTAATTTGAAGTAATCGTTTCCGCGAATCTCTAAAGAAAACTAAATCTGACAGAATAACAACAATCTTCCATTGTTTTGCAGGACAATGTCAAACAATTTGATGTCAAGAATGAATGTTGATGGGCAAAACGGCAAGTTTTTCTTTTAAGAATACAAGGTTGTATTCAATGATCTCAGGTAATTTAATTACCAAATGCAGCATTTTCATCATGACCATAGCAAATAATATATGACAGTAAAGCATCGTCTAATTCATCCTGATTCATAGTCTAATTGTATAATCAACTTGCAATTGAGGATTTTCTTTGAAAATGTTTAAGAAAACTTCCATTCCTTTAGTTGAAAATATAAATTGTTTACATTTTTTGTCACATTTTGTATTGATGCTGTTCATATGTTCACATGGCAAGTTACAGCAGTGAAATGAACCTTTCAAGTGACTGATTAAACAAATACTTGAATCATTTAAGACAATATATCTTTCATATAAAATTATTCATGTATTTAAATATAAAATTTCAGAATGTGTCCTATCTCATGGGAATGAGATGGGAATGCATCCGAAGCAAATTTCAAGAAAGAGTTAGGAACGTTTCTGAAGTATCCACCTGACCGCCAGGCAGGGAGTGGCAGAAAGAAGAGAAGCTGTATGTCAGTTTAATGCTATATGCAGATGATATTGTGTTATTATCACAACAGAGATCACCTACAGACTATGTCATGTGTGATGTTTACATTATGCTTTAAACCACGTTTCTCTGTGTGCGTTTGTGTTCATAAAGATTTCATAAAAAGTGACTGGTTTTATGTGCTGTCTTCAGGTATATAGTTCCTGTTCATCTTGGATCCCTTTCATGGTGAAAGTAATTGCATTGTGTTTATTCAGGGGTCTGTCTAATAGCTGAAATTCAGACAAAATGTCTTCTCGGGACAATTTCCACCTTTTCAAGATAACAATACAACAGTAAATAGTTTTTCTTAATTTGGAATACTCTTTTCTTCTTACTGGAATTATACGTCCAACTGACATAAAACTTAAATGAACATTATACTGAATGTGGTATTTTAACCAAGTATTTTATCAGGTAAATATTTTTACCGTAATTTTATGTTTGAACACTGTTTATTGCAGGTAGCTTTTTGGGTATTTTAGCTGGATGCATGAGTTTGGTGCTACTTTAGTGTAGTTTAAAGATGAAGTGCGAGTCTATTTACAGGAAAGCGTAATACCTCCCAGACACAACCACGGAACAACCCATTTTCAACGTTAATAATATGTCAAACTTCAACGTTGATTCCACGTCGGATATCTACGTCTAAAAAACTTTCATATACAACCTTTTTTCAACGTTGATAATAGGTCAAACTTCAACGTTGATTCCACGTCGGATATCTACGTCTAAAAAACTTTCATATACAACCTTTTTTCAACGTTGATAATAGGTCAAACTTCAACGTTGATTCCACGTCGGACATCTACGTCTAAAAAACTTTCATATACAACCTATTTTCAATCTAATTTGACGTTGTTGTGGGAGTATTATCACTTTTTATTAGGATTCGTACACACATTCTTATGTCAAAATGGACATCCTACAATCGACTGCCCTTTACAATGAATTTTTGTGGTTATGGAAAGAGCTGCAAAATATTTTCGATTCGGTGTCTCATTTTCTATTGTAAAGTAAATCTGAGTGCTTGGAATGCGTGTATAGCTTTATAACGGTATATACAGTGGTATTGTTGCATCTCGTCCTGTGACGAATTTGTTGTGTTGACTTCGTTACATCCCTTTCCTTATATATAGAACCCGTGAAGATCCGGGTTAGAATTGATCTTCAGTAACCCATGCTTGTCGTAAGAGGCGACTAACGGGATCGGGTGGTCAGGCTCGCTGACTTGGTTGACATGTCATCGTATCCCAAATACATTGATCGATGCTCATGCTGTTGATCACTGGATTGTCTGGTCTAGATTTGATTATTTACAGACTGCCGCCATATAGCTGTAATACAGCTGTGTATGACGTAAAACTCAACTCACCCTTATAAACTATAGCTACTCAAAACAAGTTAAGGGTCAAAACTTTTAATGGCAATAACTACCAATATAAATAATACTAAAATGTAGCGATCATATAACAACTCGAGCCAACATTTCATGATAACCATAACGGGAGAAAAAAACAGCAGGAATGTCAGTGATTGCTGATCAATAAGGTCAAAGTGACCTACTGTCAGAAGTGAAAATTCAAACGCCAACATTGGACTAATAACGGATGTAACCACCTCGAGCAGTAAGACACCTCTGTCTCATACTGTTCACCAGACGTTGGAAGAAGGCTTGGGGTACCGCTGCCATTCTGCAATGAGATACTGGGCCAGTTCTGCACGGTTGTTTGGAGGGGCGTGGTTGTTACGAAGCCGACGTCCTTACTCGCCCCAAGCATGTTCCATAGGGGCTAAATCTGCTGAATATTCCGGGCATTCCATGTGCTGAACATTGTTCTGTCTACGGAAGTCCGTCACAACATGGGCACGGTGTGGTCGGGCATTGCCACCCTCGAATATGAATCCGACGCCGGTACCTTGCAAACATTGCAAAACAAGGAGTCTGATAATCTACCGTAGATAGCGATTTCCGGTCAGGGTACCATTAATGACATAGAGAGGTGTCCTTTGATGAAAGGAAAACGCACCCCAAACCATGACACCCCCGCCTCCAAATGGTAAACGTTGGTTGACGTTAACGTCAACAAACCTCCCTCCTGGACGCCATTACACACGAGTTCTACTATCATTGAACTGTAGAGTAAACCTAGACTCGTCAGAGAAAAGAACTGATGTCCACTGAGCATGTTGCCAACGAACATGGCGTCTACACCAGTCATGTCTTGCCGTCGTGTGTCGCTGAAGGAGTGGTGGTCGTACTGCTGGTCACCATGCCCGAAGATTGTTCCTCGTCAGTCGGTTCCTGACAGTCTGATCAGATGGCAGTTCTCAGTTGGTCACGGAATTGTCTGGCAGCTACTCTGCGTTGTGGGAGAGCCATATTTGTCAGGTATCGGTCTTCTCTAGGAGTTGTTGATGGAGGCCTGCCAGAACGTGGTCGATTAGTCAGTGTTCCAGTGACACGAAACCGGTGCCATAACCTTCCAATGACACTCTGATTCACATTTAGTATCTGAGCCACACTGCGTTGAGGTTCGCCATCTTGAAATTGTATCTGCGTCTTATTTTGACCTAAATGTTTTATTGATAACCACTATCATTAGGGTCTGGGCATTCCCACATACATAACACAAACTGAAAGCGTTTACTTGCTGTAATCACAACTATTTTCTCTAAGTCGGGTGGTGGAGGCATCCAAAGTGGTTAAGGCATTTTATGGAAGACCCGGGTTCGATCTCCCAACATGGGTGTAATGTGGCCGAAGCCCATTTCTAATAAACATCGCTATGATATTAATGGGAAATATTGCTAAAAGCGGCGTAAAACCATACTCACTCTCTCACTTCTATAAGTCGCTTCTCAAAGTGCACTTCTACTTCTTCAATTGGCTATAAATGATACAATATGTCAATACATCCAGTCTCTTCAAGTATTCCCTAAACTCCTAATGAAAATGTGTTGTTTTATTGAAAGTGAATCTAGGATGAGGATCCTTTTTCCATTTTCCACAAGTACACGTCCAACTTCGAAATACCAGTAAGTTTTGACAAGATGCAGGAGTAGAAATAGACTGTACATGAAAGTAAAAGGATTAATACTCAGTCTTCACGAATATATGAAATTGAACACATATAACTTTCTCTCAATACTAACTTCCTTGCTATTTACTAGTATGTTTTATTTACTATTATTTTCATTTTATCTAATGTTATTTACATTTTTGGATAAATCGATGCTTTTCCATGTGATACATAAGAACTGCACGACCTCCACCCGACCGATAAACTGTATTTCCATGTTACGCTCTGTGTGCATATTCTAATGTTCTCTCTCTCCTGTGTGCAGTTCTAATGCTTTCTCTCACGTGTGCAGTGCCCTAGTCTTAGTCTCTGCTGTGTGCAGTTCTAATGCTTTCTCTAATACGCACCAGTTTTAATGCTTTCTCTCCTGTGTGCCGTTCTAATGCTTTCTCTGCTATGCTTGGTTTTAATGCTTTCTTTCATGTAGAGCGAGTTCTAATGTTTTCTCTCCTCTGTGCAGTTTTAATTTAAGTGTTTGTCCTGAACTTATCTATCTCATACATTACCTAGCCATCGATAGTATAGATATGTGGCGTATTATCCCTGGATACGTGTACTATGTGGGGCATACACCTTGGGTGATCACTGATTGTTCTCTGGTCCTTTCCTTATAATTCCCTGAGATGTTTTCCCTTTTACTGTGAAATGGAATATGTTTCAAGATCATAGTCAAGGGCTTTGGATGTTATGCTCCATCAAAGTTTCATGTCTACTAAAAGGCATATGCATCAAAGCTGAACGAAAACTCCACCTGCAAGCAAAAAGTGAATTTAAAGCATGTATAACATTCAAAATCGCTGTAAATTGGTAGCAGGTAATGTGATTTTAAGAAGATCATTTCCAACATTGAGAAAGGATAAGTTGTGCGTTGGATATGGTTGGGCAACAAAGGCCACACTAATATCACTGAGAGTATTTAATTAATTATGTGCATATTTTTTACCATCCACTGCCAACGAAAGGTGAAATGAACATAATCAATAATTAGCGCAGCGTATATTCTATACTGATAGAAGTAAATAATGCTGTGAGAAACAAATCAGCAGTCATTGATTGAATGGCATACATAAAACATTTGTTGAAAATCTCTTTATAGAACACTAATTCGCACATTCTGTGGTGAAATCAGTTGAAATTAGTTTTTTCTCCATTGGTTCAGTTCCCTATCATGCCTTTTTAACATAGTTGTCTCATTGTTATGCGAAAAAGCAACTGTTACTGTATTGACTGGCATAAGCATCCAAAATTATGCATATGAAATAAAATCCTTTAGCCAGAAAAATCTCTTTTGCAGCACATATCAGATGCATGAAATCAGCTGAAATCAGTTTCTTTCTCCATTGGTTCAGTTCCTAATCAGAACGAAAACAAATCTCCCAGGGACAAGTGTGGTCAAGCTAGATAATAAGTATGATTCAAAGAAATGGCACACAGCGACAAAAGCTCCAGATCACCCCTATTTCTTCTTCATACTGATTACATACACATAACCATCCCCCGGGTTGCTGTAGTTGGACAATTTGTGATCGTTTGTGTGGATGGCTTGCGGAAAGCTTGTTGAGGAGTTCATTCCCTTTCATTGCAGGGTTCTTGGGACGGAGCAACGTAAACCGTCTTGGCTTTGTAATCCTTCACCTTTTTAAATCTGTGACATTCTTTGGAAGAGACGTCATTTGTGGCTCCATCTCGAGCATCTGGCACCAGGCAAGCTGGACTTTCCTGATTAAAGCTGTTTGAGTCAATTTCACTTCTGTTTGATTGATGACTGTCCTTTGTTCCCTCTACTCATATCGACAAATTAGTATTCCACAAGACTTTGTCCCTGGGAGACGGTGAGTGACAACGAAGAGTAAAGCAGGGTCGTTTGAAGTCAAGTCTCCAAGAAACGAAGCTGTACTTCCGATCCAGCCTTTAAAATGCTGATCGTGAGATATTTTCTGCACCTCTGATATGTCCTACATAGATAAAAGTTACAGTGCAGGGATATCACTGGTTCTGAAAGGCATGTGTTGAGAAAATGTACAAGCTGGATGTGCCATAGAAATACCTTCCTACTTGTATATGTGTGTTTTGTTTGTGCTCTAGTGTTTTGTGTATGTGCGGATTTTGTCTCTTGTCTTGTGTATTACGTGTGTCTGTGTCTCTGTTTCTCTCTGTGTCTGTGTGTTCACTTACTCAGTGTTTCTTTGAATATATTCATTTGATCTCAGACATTTTGGCATTTTGCAAGGGACAACCAGAAATGGGCTTCAGAAATTATACCCCATGTGGGAATCGAACCCGGGTCTCGACTTTCTTGACAAGCGAACACTTTACCACTAGGCTACCCCACCGCCCCTGATCCCACACATGCTGTCACGGCAGAACCCTTCATTCGGCTAACAATAATGCTAATGGTTGTATGCCAGGTTGTTCAACATATCATGGGGAACAGATTGGCTAGGACTTGTGATGCACAGTGTCTAGAGGAATCTTGTGTAAAATGATTAAAACAACTAGCCGTGAAGTTATATTTGTTGTATTTATTTTTAAGAACAAACTTTTGTAGTATTGCTTTTATTGGATACATAGATAAGGCTGTCTTTGTTTCACATATTTATTTTCCGAAACAAAACGGCCAAACAATGATTAAAGTCATAAATCTAAGTAAGTGAATATATATGCGTGAACAATTTCACATATACATTATATATATACATGTATATTATAGATTATATCAATACTCATGTTAGATAATGGTTGTCACCTTCCTTTCAATTTTATTAATAGGTTGGGGTTGACAACCATTATTGGCATGGAGTATATATATATGTATGTGTGTGTGTGCGTGCGTGCGTGGATCTTGGAGTGTTGGGATATATATCCCCTTCAACCAGGACTTCCCAAATTGCTAAATTTGTGTTTTGTTGTTTCATTCTTCAAGTTCAGTTAATGTGCCACGGATTCAGTGTCCTTAAAATCAATTCTCATCGAGTTAAGTGTCCCTTTACACCATCTAGTATGCGATGGACATTTTTCTGTGGATCAAAAGCATTGTGACACGATGACATGTTTATTCGTCACCACTCGCCCCTTTCCGTAACCTCCAAGAAGACTCGTGGCAACACCTGATATTTGTTATGTGTGAAAATACGACAACAAACTAATCAGAACGCGTAAAGGCGTAAATGAGCGCGGTGCTTTGATAAAAATAATCCTGAGTAATTTTAAATCGTTTATGGTATTATGGCATTGTTTAAGAAAGAATCATGAAAATATATATCACGTCATTCTTTGAATGTACAAAGAATCGTAGCTAAAAAGGATTTTGGTTGGACTATTAAGGAAGCTTTAATAAAGAATCATGCGATTGACGGCGAGATTCAAATACACGCACGTATGTTTGTTGACATACCCGCTCCATGGGTCCAACTGAGTGTATCTCTGACGAGCTTGCGGGCTTGTTATGGACATTGTACGTGCGCCTCGACCAATTGAAGAACTGCAATTATAATCGCTAAGCATGCTCTCCAAAAACAATAATACTCGTATTTGTATGTAAACTAATCAACCTTAAACCTTAACATTGGGCCTATATTTCATGTAGCTCTGGGGATATTGAGTCTGGACTGTTTTTGTCATTCACATTGTTTCTGCTATGAATTCATCTGAAATTCCAATTCCGGGGTGTGACAGAAAGCAAGGTCATTTTGAGTATCTAATTTCTTGGGATTTGGTAATGTAACTGAAAAAATATCATTTTTGTATTTTGTATATTCACAAAAACAATTCCCTCATTCGTGATTATTGAACCTTATTTAGAAAATTAACATAATTGGAAATATAAGGTGAAATAGATGGTAATAATTACATACGAATATGTCTTTAACAAAATTAGATTTTTCCTTCTTGTAGTTGTAATAAAGAGGTTTTAATTCTTTAAAATAGATAAGAAAAAACCAACTCAAACAAGCTAAATGTACATGTACTTCCGGTGATGTTAGGAAACATTGTGTACTCAAACAGGCATGGAGTTATCGTCTTGGTTTAAAGTAGTTCTGATGTTCATGCGCAAATATGAAATCCTTCGAGAAGGCCACGAGTCGCTATTCGGCTCATGGTCCTAGAATTCAACACGAGTGGGTCACGAAATGGATGACATGTGTGGAACTAAGCTTCAGCCAACATATTAGAAAAGCCCTGTGACTGATATATCACTGTAAAAAATCTCTTTCAATTATTTACGCCGCTTTTGAGTAATCCAAAAAGGCAACCGGGTAGTCACTTACTCACGTTTAATAAAGGGCAAGTTTCGGTGGAGAGTTTGGTACCCGAGATTAGACGTAGACCCCTGCTCCGTAAACGGTGGGTCCGGGGTCTGAGTCCAAACACAGGAACAAAATACTACCCCATTCTTTATGTTCCTCGGTCAGAGCTTCCCAACATGAGTAATAACGTGTGAAGCGTCAACTCATATTGACGCTGGGCTTTGCTAATGACTAATGGAGTGGTGGGTAGCCCAGTGGTTAAAGTGTTCGCCTCGTTACGCCAAAGGTCAATGTTCGAGTCCCCATCACTGGTGTCCCCCGTCGTGATATTATTGTTCCACTCACTCCTGTCAGAGATTCTACTAAGATGCCAATAGATGAAAGACAACTCTCCACAAACACAATCACAGGGAATATACTGGACAGTAAAATAGTTAGGGGATATATGTAAATTTTTGAAATTATGAATAATGATCTATTTATTCATTGACACACTGATAAAATATCAATCATAAAATACCAATATCCCTAACTTATTTTGTCCAGTATATAGTTTTACCCGGACCTCCCCGCAGTACCCCTTGGTAGTTTGTAGCTCTGTGTATAATATCCATCCAATGCATGCTAACTCTTTTTACCAAATGGTGCTCTAAAGGTTTAGCTTTGTACGCCGCTTGGTAGCAATTATTCGAGTTGGGAGGTGGGAGGGGGAAATGGGTAATGGCTTCACAAAGCATTGTAATCCATGTGTGGAATCGAACACGGGTCTCTTTGCCGTGACAAGCGAACTCTTCATCTACTAGGCTATCTCACCGCCCCCTATGATGTGCACGTGAATATGGTGGGGTCAAATTGAAATTGTGAGAGAAACATGTCAGGTAAGTTGCTGTTCATTCTGAAAGTGCGATAATTACATGCACAAGATTGTTGTTTAAACAACTTATTTGTAGAAGTTGGCCTGGTGATGTCATCATCGTGTGGCTGTTTCATTTGGCATTTAAGATAACCTTTTGGGCATTCAACGATAAAGTTACACCAAGCTGTCAAACAGGTAAGGTTTCTTGAGGCATTGTTGGTCGGCCATTTTTATAACGTCACATAGGTGTGACCTTTGTGTGACTCTAATCGACTGTTGAACCCTTAAGTCCCACCCTCTTTGGGAGTCCCCCTTCCGGCCCAGGTGTGTGCGGACCTTCAGGTTCAGGGTTGGCTCTGCACTCAAGCTATGTTTTTACTTCCATAACACAGTTGGATGGGAAGCACCCTGATATTACCTCAAGGGCTCACTAAAATGTAGTCTGACCCATTCTGAAGGGTATTGTTGTAAATATTGTCCTTGATTTGTTTTGTATTGCATACCGCTTTTTATATCTGTATAAATAGCATGATGTTTGTGAATCAAGTTCAGCATTTGAGATGGCACCTTGGGAAGAGTACTTGAATAGGATCTTTACGATCCCAAACATCCTGGTAGTTTTGCTGGACCCAAGAAACTGTACGAAGCTGTGAACGCTGAGACCAGCTTCAAAACTGGTGTACATCGAATTAAGAAATGGTTGAAAGGACAAGACACCTATACCATGACTCATCAAGGTAGGGAGAACATTTCCAAGAAATGAGTGTGTGTATCGAAGGTCTTGATAGCCAATGGCAACTGTGATCTCATGGCTATGGTCAGCACTACTGGCAAAGTACAACGATGGTGTGAAGTATTTATTAGTCATCATAGATCTATTTTTCACGTTATTTGTAAGGTACTCCCTGATGTCAACAAATGGGCAAGAAGTGGTGGAAAGCATTGAATGAGTTATGGAAGACACAAGATCATAGCCCTGGTATTTTTCTAATCTGACTTGGGTTCAGGGAATTTAAGAATCAATGGGTGAAAGCCTTTGAAAAGCCCAAGGGTATCCCAGCTGTTTACACCTGAATGAAACCAAGGCCCCTATGCTGAGAGAGTGATCAAAACCATTAAAATGAGATTAGAGTTGATACATGTTGAAACACTTTACCTTACAAATATGTGGATATTTTACCAAATGTAGTCATGAGTGAGTTTAAAAACCATACTAAAACATAGGAATATTAGGATTAGCCCCCTGCTAGTGTAACTGAGAAAAATGAAATTTTAGCGAGACTCTCTCAGTATTTCATTAAACCCCAAACGTTAAATACACAATAAAAAGAAGTTCACCTTCAGTGGCATAATGTCAGAGTGTGAGCCATCTTAAAGAGAACTTTTGACAGAGAATATCAAGAGAAATGGGCCCTACTTGAAACAAGCCGGCAGTAATAAGAAGACATTGGTCTCAAGGCAACGACTTGTACAAGCTTCTCAAAGATTAAAGGTGGTGATCCCTATCGGGAAGGTGCCTTTCATTTATCAGAGCTTACAAGCAGTGGTAGAAAATCCCACCTGGTGTGTATATATAGGATTCAAGAAATACGTAAAGTGGAGGAACAGATTTTATTACTTATCTGTATCATATGCAGTGGGGTCCAAAGGCACACCTCGAAAGGTGTAGGAGACACAAATAATCTGTATCATGACGTGTTTTCCAAAACTGTACCAATATAAATCTTGGGTAGAAGACTTGAATTGATGATGATACATATATACATGACATCTGGATGTAGAGAGCGAAGCGACAGGACGTTGAGGAAGGGCAATAAGACAATTAGCACCATATAAAGTAGATACTTGGGAGAGCTCCCATCCGTAAAAGCTCACTCATTTATGGAAACGGAGCCAATAAAATAATGAAATCTGTATATCTCTTCTTGTTTCTTACTATATTGTACCCGTGAAGGGGTCCTGGTGAGAATGAAACCCTCAGTAACCCAAGCTATTATAAGAGGCGACCACCGGGATCAAGTACCTTCAGTTCTGTTGGCATGGTTGATACATCCCATCATCATATCCTAATTGGGTGATCGATGCTCATGCTGTTGATCACCGGATTGTCTTGTCCAGACTCCTCGATTATTTACAGCACTGCTATAGCGGGGATATTACTGAGCGCAAGATAAAACTAAACCAATACTCATACTGACACTTAATGCATTGCTGGAGGATTGACATTAGACAACTGTTTGTTGTACAAATCTTTTGTTTTACACTTGATAGCTAACCTCCCAGCGTCAACTGAAGACATTTTTAACCCACAATACAAACCCTTAACACCAGGAGGTCCCAAACTCTTCATACCCCACACCTCGAATATTTACACACCATATAGCTGATATTGCTGAGTGCAAGATAAAACTAAACTCACTCACGCACCTTAATGCATTGCTGGAGGATTGACATTAGACAACTGTTCGTTGTACAAATCTTTGTTTTATAACTGATAAATAATCCTCCCTATGTCACTGAATACATTTTAACCTACAATACAATTTTAACACTAGGAGGTCCTAAACCTCTTCATACCCCACACAATAATGCAGTCCACAAAGCTTACACCAGTATTTCATTGTACTGTCTGTGGAATAAGAGCGGCTAACGGCATGTGAGTTACCTATGTGTCACATGATGTCAAATAGGTGTCATATATGGTATTCATGGATGTTTTTTTATGTTTGCAATTTGAGAGCAGTTCAGCTTTTAAAATTTTGAGTAAAAGCACTGGAAAGTTTTACAGGAGAACACATGTAGGTTTGTTTTTCTTATTCAGTAGAATGTATATGACAAATGCTAAATCATTTCATCACTGTACAACCTCTTGACATCCCTACTTGAGATATTCAGTGACCATCAGTCCTCAACTGCTTACTATTTCCACAGCACCAAAACCGGATAGTAAAACCATTGAAATAAAATCGTAAATATAGTAGGAAATACATGCCATGACCGGGTTTACGTATGTTTCTATCAGATATTTCCTAACTTCAAAATATACTTCTATATGAATCATATATCACCTTTGAAACATATGCTCATCGTAGCATCTTTCGTTTTGCACAATGCAATTGTTCATGTATGCCCTGGACTCGGATTGTCAGGGGATTCCAAATATGAATTGCAAACAGATAAAACCTGGCTAAATACATGATCATGCCAGTATTTCCTAACGCATCTCTTTGAATTCCTCAATGGGTGCTGAAATTTCTTAATTTCTGTTCTAAGTTTTACCTCGGGTTGGAAAACATGCTGACTTTTTAGGTGGGGAAACACATGTAAATTCTCTTCAAATTTGCAAAATGTTTACACACCTTAGGATATTTATGTATCATACCGGATTTCAGGGGTTAGTATATGAACGTATTCATACACCATCATGTTACCTGTACTCAAGCAAAGATGATCATGTTTCCATCAGAAGTGAATTACTTTGGCCCATGTAATTTTCACTTTCACACATTTTAGTACGTTTGAAATCAACGTTCACGTGAGACCTCAATATTCTTATCACCAAAGAGCCTGACAAAGAAAGCGGTATTACGCAAGCTAACACGCCTTTATTAAGCTGCACTCTGCCTTTGCTACCAGTATCAGTTACGCCTTGTCTGTGTGTGTTAACGGTAAATCTTGTGAGGTGCATGTTTCGAGGGATTGAAAGATTCAGTGGTGAACAAAGGGCGATGCGTTGCCCCTTTGTCCTCGCAAGCGTCCCTCGCTGCCCCAAAAGAATAGCACTTTGTCCCCTCTTGGAGCGCAGCCAAATATGCTACACGAACCAACTCGTAATTTCTAAGTCCTATCAGCTCGCGCATCTACTGTAAAATATTTTGTGGCAGTACATAATTGAATATTATTGCACTCGACATTTTGAGACCTTCTTAATAGTCTCACAGTGCCTGAACCATGTTATTTTCCATCTGCTCAGCCTTTGCTGTAATAACGCCATACATAAACTTTAAAGTTTGCTCTTTAATTAACGCAAAAGTATACAATAAGAAACAATGCCATATCAAATTATATATTCTGTGAGACATGAAATGAAAAATTGTTTTATCGAGTAGCGATTATGACCGATAGCACAGGCGGATGCGTTCTCTTGAGTATATCATAGACATGTTGGATCTCCGTGCCTTTGTGAAATTCGTCTATATTGTCCTGCTTTTAAACTGACGATCCATAACCCAGATTGCGAGTAAATATCACGTAAGTAATTGTGATGTCGCACTGCTGTAAATTTCCCCTGTCGAAAAGTCATTCTCACAAGATGTATATTCCCTTGGTCTTGGAGAAGATCTTCTTATGGCTATTACGTATTCCAGTGTTGCTAAACATTTTATAGGCCTTTAGTCTGACACAGACGCGGGATGCATCACATGTTCAAGTTCTCGATCTTTCAGGGGCTGAAAAATATCATTCCGACATGTAATAATACAAATATTCAAGGTTTTCCTAAGTAAGGGATCTTCTGCCACAATATCGGAAATAATCACTGTATCCAGTTGTCCTGATATTCTCCCCGAACGAAAGTTCTGCACCCATTTAGGTACAATAATGTGTAAATTACAGATTTGTAGGGAATAGAGTTAAGACTTTTCTACTTTGACTTCAGGATTCTTCAAACTTGTAACAGTCGTTTGAGAAGATCAAAAGAGAAAAAGGGTAGTGCGCGATGTATGTATGACGGACGTATATGGAGAACGTTCGAAGAACTTTATAAATACAATAATAGGAAATACCGGTTATGTTTAAAACGTACCTTCAATCTGATAGCCAGAGGGATTACGCCAGAAAGATCGCATGTATGTATCATCATAAACGGGCCAAGATAAAAGTAACATGTCATTCATCCTCCACATTATATCCCTTTATAGACACGGGACATCGTTGTTAAGGTAGGGCAAACACTTTCTAAAGTAATCTCTCGCGGGTTCACGCCACATACATGTGTTCGATTCATCGAGAAAACTAGCGACTTTTGCCCCTCTCTCCATCACACCAGAAACCACATAATCTATCATCATATGGCTTTTTGATCACACATACAATTGTAGAGCTACCCAGTGTTCATTAATAGCGATGAAGCAACTTATCAAAATGTTACAGCCGACAGTATCATCTGCATTACTCTTTTACATAAGGTGAAATATCACAGGGTTGTCATGGTAACGATAATTTGGCATACTATTTATTGTGTTATTCTTTAATCTGTGATTAGAATTTGAATCAGTTTTGACGTGAGCATGTTAAGAAAGGAGAAGCTGTAAAACGAAATGTATTGTGATCGAACCTATAGGCCTTTGTAAAAGCGAGTTTCAAGCCACTCCACATAAAACCTGTTTTCATGATAAGTATCTGGGCATGGGCATGTGTTTGTGAATCATAATCAAATAGTGATGTTACAAGGAGTCCATGCCGCGTCAACAACACATGCAAACAGGGGCGTAGTTACCATTATAAAAAAAACAGCTCGAGCATACACATGATCTTTGCTAAAAAAATAATTTTTCTTCTAATTCTTCCCAAAAATACCTACACACACGTTCCATTTAAAAAGTGGAAATCCTCTATGTATCATACTGACTATAATATTCTTTGATTAAAGCTATTACCATTTACAGTAAACAGGGTGATTATTCATATCATAACTTTCAGTGATGATTGTTTTTCCATCGACATGTATGAGGATGTTTCTGTTACAGTCATGATTATATGTGAATCATCATTGAAATGCAGTTGTTTATTTATCATTTGTTTATCAATTCTTTTAGAAAAACACCAAAAATACTCGATGTATGGTATTGTATCAATGCAGCTGACATGTATAAAATATGTCTAAACATATTTGTATATGAGGAAGTCACACTCGAATTTCCATGGTGGTAAGACTTCCGTCCGTAACACACACACACACACACACACACACACACACACACACACACACACCCTCCCCCTTAAATTTTAACGATGAGGAAAACTTTCTTTGAGTGGCATTTATATGTCTATCAGTATGTTCAGATTAAATAAACAAAACACGTTAAAACTCATCCTTATCGGATGAGGAATATATATTCAGGTGATATGATTTGACTAGAATGAAATTTAAGGGGGGATACAGGCACAATAGTCTTCCACAATATTTTGAAGCTATTGAAATCATCAAAACGTCAAACGATAACTCTTCAGGTCTCATAAAATATGAAAGTTGGGCAAGCCCTCAATACCACCTAAATATAAGGCTTTGCAGCCCATGGGACTTACACGAAAAATTGGTTTCTACGTGCCTGGCAAAAGCACGAGAATTGCAATACGGGCCTCTAACCACTGATTCTCCGTGACCTGGAGACACATGTGATTGAGCGTGTGTTGGGACGTCGTCTGTCATACAGACCCTGAAGCAAATATATCCAAGCCCACGCAAGTCTACAAAATGTGGCAAGTCTAGATTTCCACAGCTTCAGGAGAAAGTCTCAGGGCCCTTTTCCTTATATAATATTCTTTTACTATCAATTTTTTTTTCTGTAAAATATGTTCATATCAGAGAGACTAGTTGTTAATCTAGTTCTGACGGGTAGAAGACAAAAGACAAAATGGATACTAGTGCTGTTACATTTTTTAATTATATATAAACATTCGTCCTTGGCTCGGGATAAATGTATATTTTCGTGTGCATTCGGAGGATATCGAAATCTAGGTTAAGCTATTTGAATCATATTTACAATTAAAAGACCCAAACAATGGTGTGTTGTCCACATTTTTGGTTTTCCATAGTCACAGAACGATATTTTCTCCCTTTCCGTCTCTAGGAAAACTCACTGCAGGGTTCGGGTTATGGAGAGCCATACCAAACACCCACAGCTGGCGGGACCAACATCTCGAGTAACATTTACATCTGCCAACGCTTAATTCGCAAGTGGTGAGGCAATAGGCTAATGAGGCTAAGGGTCCTGTACCATGTTTGTGAAATATCTGTGATGCCTTATATGAAGTCTATCATCTAAGCAATTCTAGCTATGTATGGCGTTAAGTCACTGCTTGAAGAAAGGCTCCTTTAGAATTTTATCTGGTCAATATTAGCATTTCCATCATATCGGAAAATACATAGACTAACGCTTAGTGTCTGAATATATATAATTTTGATAGAAACAAACAAGCCCATTTAAATTGAGCCCCAGGGAGAGACGAGATTCAGTCCGGCGAGCCATGGCAGTTAGCTATAGATATGTTTACTTTGTAACCCGACCCCCAAAGTGAGTTAGGGTTCTTGCAGATGTTAACAGACCCTGGACCTGAGGAGATCTAGACTTGCTTCATTTAAGGCTTTAGCATTGCACAGAGGGCTTGGCAGTAGGGGAAATAATGTGGTTCAGGGACTGTGAGACAGACTAAACAGTAAGGAAAATAATGTGGTTCAGGGACTGTGAGACAGAATATAAAATGCACGGCAACCTACACTTCATTGTGACTATCACTTTAAAACACAAGGGTTATTTCCTTTGCGTTAACTGACAGGCTTTCGGTGTCAAATTATTTGGAACTCCAGCCAAAGGTGATGTTATGTTGTTTGGAAATATGGCCTTTTTGTAATGCCATAATGATAAGTGATTGTTGTACATATGATGTTTTTGAAGGATAATATCAGCGTACTAATACTTTGCACGTGTTTCCCCCCACTCTTTCCATACCCGTAAAAGTTAACTTTCCATATATATGCCTGTAAAAAAATACTGTAAAGTAATGGGATTGCTGAATTTGGCCACCGGGGGTAGTGACCACAGCACTCTGGTTATACTGCATTGAGAGAGGACAGAGCTTGGCAAGATACCAATAAATATGCTTGTCATTTAAACCTTTACCTGATATTTGTGGAATGTGATTTTATAATTGAAGATGCTTCCTGCACCTGTAGCCCCAATATATACTACCCATCAAAAGTTTAGACTCACCTAAAGCACTCACTATATGTTATACATATACATATGGTTACATCGAAGATGAATTTCTCCACTAACTTGGGGGAGCCAACTGCAAACTTTATGTAGATGAATTGTAAGAGCATCATGCATCAAATTGCTAAAAAGCATGTGCAAATATCGTTCATGTGAACAGCTGCGTTTTGGTGTAAAGTTTTCTTAAGAATTCGCCAATTTTCACTGATTTTCATCATTTACTGAACTCATGACAATAATCCGTTCAACGTTACGAATTTGTTTTACAATGCATTAGTTCATGTGTAAACAGTACCCTTAAACTGAACTGAATATTTTGCAAAATCAAGTTTAGAACAGTTGACTGAAATAAGAGGCTACATTTACACTAGTGAGTCTAAACTTTTCATGGGTAGTATAGATGTTGTTAGTCTGTGAATCTTCCAAATTACTTCGTCTCTTTTTTTCAATTGAAATTAAGATCTTTGCCTTTTATCAAAATAATATATTTCCAGTCGTAATGTGCCTTTGTCGGGAATCAAACTCCGGTTTTGACCTGACGGGCGAACGCTTTAAGCCACGAGCGTACCCCATCATTCCTTGATACTGTTGGTACATTTATTATACATTCAAGATTGAACCCAGCTTTGTCACCATATATCCTTCAGTTTGTATGTTAGTGACATGATCTGCACACTGATAATTTAAAAAGTGGAATATAAATAATGATTGTTTGCGATCTTTATCCAATTTAGTTTTCCACTGATTCTGTTTCTCTTTCCACGAAATTCTGTACGAAGGTACTTTTAACAGTTTCACCCAATAAAAAAATGAAAAGCATACAGATAATACGTTTCGGTACTTTGATAGATTAATAAGTACATATTATATTCCATGATATTGAGATACCAAAATGATTAACATAATTATATAATGTATAACAAATTAGACAGCAAAAAGCAAAAGCAAAAAAGAAAACGCATGAGCAACATAATGCTGTCAGGTAGTAAGCTTTCAACAATTATCGAAACTGCTTAGTTATGAGCTAATTGCAATCACTACAATTTCCTATAGTCTACCCAAGTGGTGGAAACAAAATATGTCTACAGTATATTCCGTCGGGTAACTGAAATTTCAGAAAACGTCCGTATGGAATAATACCTGTATTCCGAATCAAAAAGAGGTCATACCAACTATGTGCATGTTCACACATTTACAACATTAATTTACACCGGGAATCATTAATACATTGTAATCATCTTTTATGAAAGTATAGATAATGAAATTTGTTCAGTTATGATCAGTCGGATAACTCATACAAGTGAGCACTAAAATTAGGGACCTACCGGTTCATGTCTGTGTGAACACATTCGTCTGTGTGTTTTATTGTAATTAGCAGTGTCTCCTTGTATAGCATATATAAGAAGTGTACCTAAGGTCAGATATTTAAACTGTTATGTAAATACCATTACAAAATGTATAAATGATATTACCTATTGGTCAGAAAGACTTATCAGTACCCCAACACCGACCACTCCCACACCCTCTCCCTCGCACACACACACTCCCTAACATACATATCGCTCTGGCCCATAGACCCGATATTTGAACCTTTTAAACAGACACCATGTGTATGTCAAGAAAGACACGCACGTTATTAGTGGTGCTCAGTCATGGGTATCACTTCACCATGTGTTTCTAATTATCTCAGTACATTATGGCGTGGTCGGACGCGCTAACGAACCCTATGTGACAGTTACATTACAGCACCATTGAAATACATGTTAAAGTAGTGCTAATCTTGTAACACTATAATTACTCATTTCCAACCATTTACGCATGTACAAAATATATGACAAACCTAACCCTGGTCATACGAGATTTCAAGGGTATTGAAATGCATGTCCTACAATCACAGCATTTACATCTGTTACACATGTTAGGAAACACATGGAAACAATGGCCAGATTTACACACCTGTGAAATACATGTAAATGCAGAGCCGACTGTTCGTTTATTTTAACACCCCTTTAAACGTGTGTAAATCTGACGGCCAGATGATACGTAGATTTCAAACGTTGTTCATATGGCCGCCGGATGAAACGAGTATTTGCTGACGTTAGTAAATTTGGGTAATACAGTCATTTTGTGTGGTGTTCCTCTCTTTAATTCTCTCCCTACATAACGGAAGCTGACCACTTGTGACTATACACTCATTGTAGGCTGTGCGCCATCACGCTGAAACTTATCAACAACCATTCCATGTACACATGATTACAGTCTGAACTTTAAATTACAATAAAACAATTTCTGGTCAATTTGAACCGGCTAACTTTGCGAGACAGGAAGCCACACACAGGAAGCTGAACACATCAACCCCTCAGGTCCGCACAAACTGTCACCAACTTGAACATATCTGTACACGCATAAGCATAAGTGATACAAATGACAGCATTAAATACTTAAAATGGTGGTCAGTTTTAATGACTGGATGGAGGTGCTTTTAACAAACATAACACCTTACACTATTTCATCCAATCACAGCTGTCACATGTCTCTTCAGTTACGGCCCGGCTCAGCGAGCAAGCAATTGTGCTGTTAGTGCATAGACAGCGCCCCATTCACGCGCATATCATATACGGGGCCCACATGGCGCATGAATTGTATTTACTAACAGCTACAATCATTTATTGTTCACATATATGTAAAATATATACTCAGAACTTCGGAGTTGTTCCTTGTGTAGCAAATGACAGCGTATTTTAAACTGGCTAGAGATACCTTTGATTTAACAAAAGGTGCTCTGATATTCTTTGACCTAATACATAGCAGCTAAATTCGCCCTCATATGCATAGTGTGATATTAATTCTACGTTGAAAAAAGATTTTGCTGAGTGAACACTTGAGTCGGCAAACTCATAAGATAATTGAATAATAGTCACACACCACTAAGGTGAACCTGAAGGTCACACACACCTGGGCCGGAAAGGGGACTCCCAAAGGAGGCTGGGGCTTAAGGGTTCAACAGTCGATTAGGTCACACAAATGTCACACTTATGTGATGTTATAAAAAAAAATGGCTGACCAAAAAATGCCTCACCACCCCCACACCCCCACCCCCTTACAACACTTGGACTTATATTAACGTAAGTGAACAGTACATCATATTAACGTGCCAACAGTACATTATATTAACGTGGCAGCAGTATTATTTTAACATTATGCCCAACAACATGTATGAGTATGTATTAAACAATGAGGAAAATAACATATATGTATATCCAAAGAGTTACATTTACCCAGCTCCAGAGTTTCGAATATCACACAAGGATTCTAAAGCCCCACTGAAATGTTTCACATCAAATCTGTGGTTACCTTTTCTTCTTTCTTTTCTTGTTATTGTTCTTTTTCGTTTTCATGTCCTTTTTCTTGCCTTTTTCTTTGTCTTCTCCTCTTATCGAGGCCATAAATAAATGGCATATATATCCAAAATATGATAACAAAAGGTTACTTTCATCAAAAAACTTATCTGCAGTGGATTCAGGTGAAATCAGTTGAAATCAGCTTCTTCTCCATTGGTTCAGTTCCTAATCCGTTTCGGCAGTTCCTAATCAGAACGAAAACAAATCTCCCAGAACATGTATGTCACAAAGGGTCCTATGAATCAAAGATATGGCACACAACTACAAGAAGCTCCAGGTCACATCTCTGCATCTATTTAACCTTCTTATCGATGGCATACACAAAACCATCACCAGACTTGCTGTAGTTGCTCACTTAGTGAACGTTGTGTGGATGGTCTGCGGGAAGCTTGCTGAGGAGTTTATTCTCTTTCATTGCAGTGTTTTTGGGCGGAGTAACGTAAACCGTCTCGGCTTTGCATCCATCTCTCTTGTAACCAGACATTCTTGAAAACACGTCACTTGTGGTTCCTACTCGATATCTACAGGGATCATGCTGGACATTCCTGATCAAATCAGCCTGAGTCACTTGTTTCTGTTTGATCACGATTCTTCTTTTCTACTCATATCGTCAATTAGTATTCCACAACACTTCAATTGGGGAGACGGTAAGTGGCAATGAAAAGAACGTAGTGTCGTTTGAAGTTGCGTTCCAAGAAACAAAGGTGTACTTTCGATTCAGCTTAAATACACAGCTAAAGTTACAGCGCCAGGATATCGCTGTTCAGTTGCAAGTGTTGAAATGGTACAGGCTGAAGTGCCAGGAATACATTACATGCGTGCGTGCGTGCGTGCTTCTGTCTGTCTGTCTTTCACACGCACTAGGCTGTTGTGTTCAGTCGTTTGAATCAAACATGGTGTTGGTGGGTTTCAGCACCCTTGTTTTCGCTGTTTTTAACAATGTTTCATTTCACTCAAGCTCAACGAATATTGAATCAGTTGCTTCACTCCATGTTCCAACATGTCTTTTGCAGTGCCCATTACCATACTTTTTGTTTGTAGGATATATGGCACAAGCCACTGCGATCATCCATGGACCCATCGGTAAATAAGGATTTATATGTACATGTATTATATTTACTTTTTAATTAATAATTCTTGTTTATTTTGTAAGTCATTAGTTTCTGATTTTGTAAATTTAGTGAGTGTTAGGTCGACTTGTGGCCTAACCAATTGCCAAAGAGGAGAAGAAAGAAGACGGGAAGGAGATAGCACTCACAGAATACTTGTACATGGTATTAAACTTTTTAAAATCTAATGCAGAAACAAAAGGTTTACTTTTTGCTTTTTAGGGACAAAATTACAAATTATGATATGGTACGGGTGATGTGGTTGTAGCAACTAATCTTTAATCGAAATTTCCCAGCCATCGGTTATTTTTCACAAACTGTTGCAGGAACGAGTTATGGCTAAATAGACACTGTCTAGAGGAATTTAATGTGTAAACCATTTAAAAAAACGGCCGTAAAATTACTTCGACTGTATTTGTTTGTAATAACTAACTGTTATATATTTCTTTTATTACATATACAAATATATATATGAATACAAACATATATATATATATATATATATATATATAGATTATGTGTGTGGGTGCGAGCATGCGTGCGTGCCTGAGTGTACGTGGGGCGGTCTTGGGTGTGCGGATGTATATCCCGTTCAACCAGAACTTGTACTCAGGCTAAACTTGTGTTTCTAGCCTTTGATTCTTTTAAGTGCAGTTAACGTACCACGATATCAGTGTCCTCAAACACCATCGAGTTACGTCCCTTACACCATAAACAGATACACATTTTTTCTGTTATCAAAAATCCCGATAGTCGCCTCTTACCACAAGGAGGGATGCGGAAGAGCATTTCTAACCCGGACATGAACTACCAACTGTGAGCAAGACGTACAACTATCTAACAGAGTTTAGTCACGGAATAAGTTCTATTCAATGTGTCTATATTATTTGGTCGCAGAAACTAACACCCCGAGGTAGTGATTAACAACGTACAGGCATTGTTAACAGGCTACATATAAATAGTTACTACTCGCGTAATCGAGTTTAATGAAGGATACGTTTTCTGGTGAAGTACTTTGGTACCTTCGGGGTTCGGGGTTCGATTCCAAAAACTGGAACAAATCAGTACCCATTCTTTGTGTCTTCTGTCAAAGATTCCCCACATGGGTACAATGTGAAGCCAATTTCCGGTGTCCCTCACAGTGATAATGCTGTAATTTTGCTTAAAAGCGACCTACAACCATACTTACTCACTCACCATGTCAGAGATTCTACTAAGATGCTAATAGTGATGTGAAACCAATCTCACAAACACAATCACGAACTAAGACATAGTTTAACACATCTGGCATCGATATATTGTACCATGTGAGTGCATGGCTATCTACTCAGAAAAATGATTATTCCATTCCTACGTGTTAACAAGTTCGTGGAAACACGCCAGTCACACACGTTTTTTGTGTTTTGTTTTGGGTTGGGTTTTTGTTGGGGTGGGGTGGGTTGGGGTGGGGGTTGGTTTCTTTTCATTTTGTTTCTTATTTGTTTTGGGTGTTTTTGTGATGTGCACATGGACATGATGTTGGTAAAATTCGAAATGCAGGTTGAAACATGTCAGTGTTTTGCTGTTCACTTCAGTGGTAAATTTCATGCACAAGATTACATAGCCTGTCTGACCCTACTTGTTTGTATGCTACCCGTTGATGAATCATCGCGTTGCATTAAGATAACCTCAGGCCTTCGACGAGGACGTTACACCATGTCAAAACAGGTATACACGACATGTTTAAACACTACATGAAATCGATATATCGCCTCATGTGTGTGTATGGCTTGCTTGTTTAAATATCAAGCACATGCACACTTTTAGAAACAGTGTATTGAGAAAGTACCTCTACTCCATGTCGTATTGCTATAGTCAGTAGTATAAATATGGTTAGCTGTTTTCACGGGATATATTGCCATTGCACAACAAAGAGGAATCACATTATAAACGGAAAATTAAAACAATGTTTTAAACATTTTTTTTTTTCAATGGGATGAAATCAAATGTAACATTAACTTACATGCTTTGCAACCTAATCTATATCACGATCTTATAAATGTAATAATAAGAACATTAAATCATGTGATTTCACCGACTATTTATTAATCGGGTTGCCTCATTTCACAAATCTGGGACTTATATTAACGTGCCAGGAGTAAATTATATTAACGTCCCAACAGTATATTATATTAACGTGCCAACAGTAATTATATTAACGTGCCAACAGTAAATTATAGTAAAGTGCCAACAGTACATTTTAACACATGTCCATCAACATGTATGAGTATGTATTAAACAATGAGGAAAATAAGATATGTGTATTTCCAAAAAGTTTGTATACGTCCTATTTTTTTTACACTCCAGAAGTTAAGTTTCGAATATCACAGAAGGATTCCAAAGCCCCACTGAAATTTTTCACATCAAATCTGTGGTTACATTTTCTTCTTGCGTTCCTTGTTATCGTTCTTTCGTCTTCGTGTCCTTTTTCTTGCCTTTTCTTTGTCATCTCGTGTCTGATCGAGGCCATAAATAAATGGTCGGCATACATTTCCAAAATATGATAACTCCCAAAGGTTACATTCATCAGAAAAGCTATCTGCAGTGGATTCAGGCGAAATCGGTGGAAATCAGCTTCTTTTTCATTGGCTCAGTTCCTAATGCGTGTCAGCATGGAAACAAGTATGTCACAAAGGGTCCAATGATTCAAAGAAATGGCACACAGTCACAAAAAGCTCCAGGTCACATCCTTGCTGTTATTTCTTTTTCATATCAATGACATACGCATAACCATCCCCGAGGTTCTGTAGTTGGACAATTTGTGATCGTTGTGTGGAAGCATGCTGAGGAGTTTATCCCTCTTCATTGCAGGGTTCTGGGACGGAGCATAGTAAACCGTCTTGGCTTTGCATCCATCACTCTTTGTAAGCAGACATTCTTGAAGGCATGTCACATGTGGCACCAACCCTATACCTACAGGGATCACGTTGGACTTTCCTGATCAAATCAGCCTGAGTCACTTTGTTTCTGTGTTTGACTGATGACGATCCTTGTCTTCGCTCATATCGACAATTAGTATTCCACAACATTTCAACTCGGGAGACGGCAAGTGGCAATGAAAAGAAGGTAGTTTCGTGTGAAGTCGTGGTCCAAGAAACAAAGTCGTACTTTCGATTCAGCTTAAATAGACAGCTAAAGTCTTCTATTACTACTTATGAACTTTCACAACACATACACACGTTAAGTTGTCAACCAGTCCTGCAGACGCATTCCAGGAACCACCCTGTGCACGTCCGATCCGGCATCACCCACGCTCTCCGTGTACGTCTTGCTCACCCGCAACGCCTCAACAGTAATGACGATGTGGACGAACGCATCCCGGTAGTATCCTTCCAGCAGGTCCAGCACAAAAGCCATTTTACCACACCCCGTCTGACCACACACGATGGCGCTATGTGGATCCAGGGGCAGTTTGATATCAATAGATGGCTTACACGAATCTTCCATCTTGTATATTAAGCTGCACATCCATAATCACGAACAAATATAATTTATTTTACCGGCGGTTTGAGCCGGTAATGACAATGTGATGACAGTAATGACGATGTGATTGAAAGCATCCTGGTAGTATCCTTCCAGCAGGTCCAGCAATAAAGCCATTTTACCACACCCCGGTCTGACCACACACACGATGGCGCTATGTGGATCCAGGGCAGTTTGATATCAATAGATGGCTTACACGAATCTTCCATCTTGTATATTAAGCTGCAAATCCATAATCACGTACAAATATAAATTTAATTTACCGGCGGTTTGAGCCTTCTTGGCAATTTGATGGTGATCCCTCACTGCCGTTTCGATGCGACGCCCGCTGCCGTGCAGTCGATCGTTGTCTGTGGATCGCATGTCCAGCCACAGCGCATACTTGGTCGTCAGGTACTCTTCTACATACACGGAGGCGTGACCGAGGTCCTTGACGATCACGTTGATTTCCGCGAAATTCTTCAACCGACAGGATCAAAATGCCCTTCATCAATCGCGAGGGTATCGTTTAGATTGATATTCCACAGTGTGTCACTTTGTTCGCGACGATCTTCCATTGATGCAGCACGCGATCGTACAGGATGGCTAACATGCCCGAATACTGGTGGCAAATCTGTTGAGCCAATTCCGGATTCTTCACCTTGTCGAACTCCAGCAAAATATTGTCGATGGTGTAGTGACCCTCCTCGCTGCTCTCCGTCACGATCACGTGAGTGTAATCGTTAAATGTGAGTTCATACTCCAACCTGTCGCCCAGTGCGGCTTGGTAAATGGCATGTGACCCTCCAGCATCTCGAAGTCGAGCGGGATGCAAAATCGGTTCCGGAACGCCTCGGCAATGGCCACATGTTTTTTCGCCATCGCGGTGAGTTGGCTTGGTCGAAACCTTACCCCAAGCGCATCCAAGTCGACGGACACTCGGCCAGTCAAATCCCCTGGTACTTCATGTTTTCCCGTTCGCACGCGGTTCTCCAGAGGTCCGTGTAGCTGCTGAACACGCTGCTGTCGTTGACGCTCAAACTTTCGTTTCCGCTGATTTTAATGGTCGTTTTATTCACGATGGCGCAACACAGGTTCCCCACGACTTCTCGCTTATCATCGTCGGATTCAAAACTGACAGGCGAGCCTTCCCTGGAAAGATGATGTCGTTCTCGCCGAGGTTGGGAAAGCGCACCAACATCATTTGTTTTTCATCAAGTGTTCATCAAGTGTTCATTGTTGGTGATCATCACGGATTGACGCACAGCTTTGACCGCCAAAGGTTCTCTCAATTTTCGGAAAGGATCGAGTTTTCGTCCGTATTGCGATGCTATTTTTTATTTTAAAAATATATAATATATGTTCAATAAATAAATAATCAAGGCCGATGATATTCCTATGGACGATTTGGGGGATGATAGAACCCAGTTGCTCGACAATGAGGAGACCTCGTTTGCACAAGGAAACATCGACGATCTGCTAAAAACGACTGTTGATGATCATTACGATGCCCTGGAGCAAAAAAACAAAATATGGCTCCTCTTTATCGCGATCCTTCCGAGTTCAAACTCGATCATAAACGGACACTGTGTGAGTGAAAGATGCTCCGGGCATTGATATCATGCACTCCCGTATAAAAACCTCTCGCTTTGTTCACACTGGCCAGTTGCCACGGTGCCGACTTTATCTGCGACAAATTGAATATAACCAGCTATTGACAAAAATAAGCAGGAAGTTCGACAAGGCTTTACGAGAAGCGAAATCTGAGCTCGATGCCTTGGCGGGTGCAGTCAGTCGAGCTGATTTGCGAGACGTACGACAGAGGACGAGTTCAGCCGACGTCATACCGCGGAAAGATTGAGAGAGAAAAGATCGACCCGATTTGAAGTGGCGTCCTGCTTCCCAGACGAGCTTCAATCCAGATCAGCCAGTTGCGCACCTAACTCTCAACCGAAAGTGTTGAATGTGGATAACCATGTTGGCCAACAGGATCCTGCCGACCAAGGGCGATTATGCGATTGAGGTGTTGCTGATGTTTGGCCTCCCTCGCATGGTGATAGGCGTGGTGGTGATGGTTAAACGCTGGGCTCTGGTGCTGGTGTCGGCGGCACGATCCCCGTTTCGCTGGTATGCATGGGTGGTGGGACTCGACTCACATTGACATCGGGGTTGATGCCCAACTTTTGAGCCATGTACAGTCCCACATTGAACACGTAGTCGACTTTCGACCGGGCGTCTTCCAATGTGTCCTGGTAACGCTTGATGGCACTCGGTAAATCCACCGGTCTGTCGATGGCGTCCTCGACGTACGACACGAACTGTTGCTGCGCATCATAGGCCATACCTTGACCCACGATTTCGATATGCGTTTGCGACTGAGTGCCCAGCAGCGGCCACACGTGACGTTTGAATTAAATCGTTCAACCGTATGGTGCCTGCGCGAGTGAACCCTTTCGACATGTCCAGCATATATGTTTTCCAATCGTCTTTAACGTATTGGGGCTGCTCGACTTTTGGATGGTAAAAGGAATTCTACCTTGACCTGTAATGTTCTTGCGCGATCATCTCTCCATTCATTACTTTCCAAACATAGGCCGGTGTTAGTAGGATATCTTGTTTTAACAAAGCAGCGCTTGGCTTCTTTCACGGGAATTCCATCACTGTAGGGAATACCCAACCCGTGGTTTGTACCCAGTATACGCCAATCCGTGTTCGACCGATTTTGAAATCACCACAAATCCGTTCGTAAGCCCGCCGATCGTACAGATTGTTCTGATGCATCCCAATCCTTGTTCTGGCAGAAGCAGGGCACTGATCTCTTTCAGGATGCGTCTGATCTGGTAATACACGTGGAAATAGAACACAGACTGATGGACAGACGACGAGAATGGCGTTCAAGGTCATGACGCACCCGTCGTCGCCGCGCACCACATGGCAAAATTGAGTTGATTCTGCCAGAATTGCATTGGGTTGTGAAACCATGCGTGAACTGCCTTGACGTTCATGACCGAAAAGCCTATACTTTCAAATACATTGATAAATCGAGCTCGTAGTGGGAACCCTCCTTCGTGATCCGCCACAATTTTCATATATGAGATCAGTAGCGGTGACAAGATCACTTTTAGGATAAATCACTCCAGGCTGGTACTTGGATGTAGCCATATTGAATTATTATAATTACGTATATGTATTTTTTCAATATATACGTCACGCTCCCGGGAATCACTAACGGCAAATCTGTTCTGCTGCTGCAAACAATCGATAACGCATCAGGGGAACGCGAAGTCAAGCCCTGAGATCTCACCTACTACATGCGATGGGCGAATATCAGCGTTAGAGAAACAATAACAAGCTGTTTATCGATAATAGCCGCCACCCTATTATAACGTGTGTATGCTGGATGACGAAATATTTAAACCCGTCGGAGCCAGTCTTAAACTCGACGAGTCGGATGGCATGTTCAAGTTGACGAACGGAGACCAACCCATCAAACTGGGCTGACCCTTGGCGAGAACACTCGGGTTGACGACCTCAAGACACCGCCACGGCTCGAAATTGCCGAGCCTCGTTACGAGATAGCATCTCAAGACACCGTCACGACGGTGAAAACGGAAAAGTACAACGACGGCATAACCGAATCGTTTTCAGCCTTGCAGTACAAGAAATTAACGCGAGGCAACATCAAGGAATTGAAACTATCAATTTTAGATATAAAATATAAACCCTATTCATATAGGATATCTCAGCGCGACACTGCACGTCAAACAACGATGTCTGAAGCTTTGTGTCCGAGAATGCGACCGAGAAAATGCGCCAACCTAGCGAACACACACGGTTTCGACGAGAAGGGTGTCGTCGGCATGCTGTATGCCTTGCAACTCAAAAACAACATTTACAAACACGTCGAACTGAGTGGCGGATCTGGTGGTAACCTAGGAGGTTTAGACGATGTTGAGGTCTCTTAAAAAAGCACATGCAGTACAATCTCGTTTGCAATGACAATCACACATGGTTGATGGTTCCAGCCTTCGGTGGCAAACTGTTCGACCTGGACGACGTTGAAAAGATGGTCCTCGCTCGAAACACGCCGTACACGCCCGTCTTTACCAACAACAACCAATGGGTGTTCGTACCCTCTCGAATCGACTGGAATCTCAACATCGTGCTAGACTCTCCCCACCTGTTCACGGAAAACAAAGACCACCACCTCACAAAAGTCGCGAACAATGGACTTACGTCCCCACGCAAAGACACAGCTTCGTCGTCAGCACGCTGTTGCAACCCATAGCTCACTTCCTATTGAGTAAACTCGAGACATCAAGCGCGATGTTGTAGTTAGTGTCGGAATTCGACAGCTGGTCAACATCCTGCAAAATCTGCCGGCGCAATCCACGCTGATCATCCAAGTCTACCTCGGCGAACCATGGGTTGTTAACATCAACGTCGAAGTTGTCAAAGGCATCAAAATCGAGTGGACCCAACAACAACAATACCACGTTTGCTCCGTTTACGTACAGGTGGGCGTGGATACCTTCACCAGTCAGCACAGAGTCACAGTGGAAGACACAATATCGCTCACAAAAAAATTCCTTACAAGATAACATACATCTGATGGGTTTGAAATGCACGTCCGAAAAATAATCCGAAACCAATTAAGATTTCTCTAATATACTGAGTCAAAAAAGAAACTTCACTTTCTTATTTCAGGGCACTATAAAAGAACAAGAGATGGTAAGATGGTTAAATTGTTATTTTTTCATTGCTGAGATCTGTGTGATGTACTCGATACACTGACAGTGGCATAATCAGTTCCATTAGGCTACACCGCCGTTCCAAAACATGGGTATACAGAATGTCACGTCACAAGAATAAAAAAATGCGAAATTTCTCAGTTCAATATCGTATGGCCGCCCTGGGCATTCACCACTGCCAAACACCGCATCCTCATCGACTGCCTGATGCTTGTGAACACGTGGTTGGGGATTCTGCGCCATTGCTCTTGCAAGGCAGCGCCAAGTTCCTGCAAATTCTGAGGTTGGTTCCTAAGACAACGAAGCTCTTCTCCCAAGTGCATCCCAAATGTGCTCTATTCGATGAAGGTCAGGGGACCTCGATGGCCAGTCAATGACGTTGATTCGAGCGTTTTGAAGGAAATTTCGTGTCAACATCGCAGAGTATCGCGGCCGAGCATTATCATGCTGGAACTGTAGACCTTGGCCATGAGCCGCCATGAAAGGAACGAGTTCAGGGGGTGAGCACCTGGTCGCGGTAAGCAGCAGCTGTGAGGTTTCCACGGATGACCAGAAGTCGGGAATGGTTGTTCCTACAGAAAGCACCCCACACCATGCAACTTCCGCCCCCTAATCTGTCAACTTCCTGTACACAACATTGGGCATACTGTTCACGACGTCATCTCCAGACTCTATGCCTGCCGTCCGCGAATCTGAGAGTAAACCCGGATTCATCACTAAAGACGACTCGATTCCAGTCTCTGGATCCATCGAGGTGACGTTGGGCCCACAGCAGACGTTGACATTGATGAAACGGCGTCAATATTGGCCCACGATATGGACGTCGAGAATGGAGATTGGCAGCCCGCAACCTATTTCGAATGGTCTGTGAGGACAGTCGACCTCTAAACATCTCAGCCCTGGTTCGTGTAGCCGGCAGAAATCTGTCACGTAGGTGACGTAGGACGATTTGACGGTCTTCTGCTTGTGACGTCACACATGGACGACCTGACCTTGTGGCGGTGCCAGTTTGTTGTGACGACGACATAAGTCATACAAGTATGCACGGCTGCATCCCATTGCAGTACGCCAATAACTGATCTTCCCGCCAGCAACATGCCAACGGCACGTCCTCGCACAAATTTGACAATCGTGGCACCGACCGTTAGAGCTGTGGTTTAAAAAGTGTTTTTCAATTCTTGAGGCCAATGCAAACACGCGCATATGAAGAAAACTGGATGCGAAGATCACTTGATCGACTGCGCAAAACCTGATTTGGCACTAATGTCATTTTGCACGACGAATGGATCTTGTCATGGATTGCTAACGTTTTCTAGAGTCGAAAGATAGGGATCCCTCGATACATAGATGTATCATCAGAGAGAAATAAGCACAATGGGATAAGCCACCATCGCGTTCTCCTACGAGCCGGCTGGAAAACGCCTTGTACGCCCCGTTTACCGGCGCCGAAAAGTCAAATTGAAATGATCATCACATACCCCTATCTCCGTCATGGATCAGGATCGTAATATCCTCGAACTAAACCACAATGGGATCCTACTAGGAAGTTTTATTCCGTTTCATAAAGGGAATGTACACATCACCATTACCAGACCCGGGTTATGTGCAGTCCCTCACTCAGAAGACACATCGAAATGGCTCTATTTAGAAGATATAGTGAAGTCCCAGACGCGTGGATCACTGTGAGACCAGGTTATACCCTTATTATCGACGTCGTTCTTGGAAATGCCTCAAGACAACGAGTGGGACTTCTGGTTTGGGTAATCATACGCTGGCACAATCGCCATAAAAATCAACGCTGCCTTATTTATGTACAACTTGGAACTGCTTCTACCACAAGCCTCGAGGGAGTCGAGGTTTTTATTGCAGATGAAATTTTACTCTACCAGATTTTTTCATGCAAACACGTGTACCTCATCAACTTAAAGTATATTCATCAATGATTGACGGAGGACCAATTAAATATTATTTCGTAAACTATATATATAGTGGAAGATGGGATTGTATCCAGCCATGGACAACGATGCTCAAAAGCTTAAAACCGTGAACGGATTTCGTTTGCGACAGATCAGCGACATTAAACACCAATTGGAACGAGAACGCGACCTGCGACTCAGATTGCACAAAAAGTACCATCAAACCGTCAATGCCGTCGACGGCGTGGACACGATACATTTACCGTATATATTACATTATAGGGTAAGAGTTGGTGTATTGTACATTTTTTATTTTGAAGGTGGTTAAATCAAAGAGGTCATGGGTTTTCACCTTGTTGAACCTTTATTTGTTGTGTATGTTTTATCTGTCATACATGTAACCGGTATTCAATATATTTCAATGAATAGTGGTGAAGTATGAATGAATGTTCATGTAGGTTTATATTCCTAGACAAGTAATGAATGTATGACGTTTTGGAAGAAAACACAAGTCTACAAAACTCTCTTATTCAACATAAACTATGGATCCTAATTACGACTCCTATAAGGGGAGTTTGTTTGTGTTTCCCATATATCCAATGCCTTAATTACGGTTCAATGACGACTCAGTGAAACTTACAATTGCGGGGGCCATCTCAAAATATACTTGTAGAATTTTAGCACTGAATTTCTTCTTGCTAAAAACACAACTTTCTTTATGACGATGATGATAATATAATCATCGAAACGCTATTAAAACTTGTGACGGTCTACATCATCATTATGAGTTCAATAACCATTCAAATTGAAACAAGCAATATCTTAATGGGCAGAGAACAAAACGATGAAATAATTCATGATAAAACAATGCTGTGATGCAAATGGACATTGTCAGCGACGGATCGGATTCCATCTAGAAAACTGATAAAATGAAAACAGTTCGAGTTCATTCTATAGTCACATGCTGCTGCAAGGCGTGGTAGATAGTTTATACTTCAACAGGTTGATAAGTCTATTGTCATATGGGAAACACAATTAAGCATTGAATTTGGAGTTTGCCTTTCCTGAGAGTCCACTCTGGCTATTTCTTATCCATTGACATGCTTTGTAACGATTTCCGTCCAGTGGGTCCCAGTTTCACGACTCCTTCAACCTAGATTGAAACTGGGCGTTTCTTGTCGTAATTTAAGCGTCTGAGTTAACGAAGTGTTTTCAAGACATGAATCAAATGGGACGTGGGGTGAAACTGCATCTTCTCCCAACCGCTAGATTCTGACACTGATACAGAGATATCTTGAACATAGATATTTATGCCTGATCGTTCCGCTCCTCCTCCTCACCATCATCACCATCATCCTCTGGACCCATGACAGATTCAGTGTCACTTTCTACTTCGGGCATGTCAAAACGTGTCAGAATGTCTTTCATTTTGGGCTTCAAAAAGATTTTGATTTTATGTTTGACGATGGATTGTGCCATGGAAGGATTCATATCTCCCAGACTGTCCAAAATGGCTTGAAACAGTGGAGCCTGTTTAAAGTATGTGGTGTATTCCACCACGCAGTTGAATCCATTCTTCTGTTCGTCCCTGCTGCTTGTACTTTCTTCTCTTGAGTTTCATAACGTCATGGTGCAAATTATACACACGCTTCCAGATACGTTGTAAGCCCACGTTTTGCCACTCCTCATCTTCCATGTCAGTAAATGCTGGCTTCCCATGAGGATATTTGACAGCAACACCACCCCTACCCTTCTGGGAAGGTAAGTCATTGAAATCATCATCGGCACTGTCGTCCTCGTATTCATATCTGGCACGTTTTCTCTTTGGTTTCAAGGTATTTTTCGGACACCAAGTTTTGATATGTTGTTGTAGATCGTGCATGTTGTCTATGAGCACCCCCCAGTCAGCTCATGCCGTGCCCATAGTAAACGATCCCTCACTACTCATGTCTGAATCTGTGTATTCTTGATTGGCTGAATAATCGTACGACCTCTCTTCAATCTTTGTCGCGAAGTCAGAGGACTATTGAGAGAGGCTTTTGTGGCGAACTGGTCCGTCAGCAGGTTGGGTTCAGACTGAACTGTTGCTACCCCGCGGTCTTCATTTATGACATTGACATGCAGTCGATCCTTGTCCTTTATGCTAGGTTTCAGATCGATGGTGAGTTGTCCAAAGGGTTTTTCAGCAGCTTTTTCATACATGGCCATAAAGTGATCCATATTTTTTGAGGGAAAATTCTCCATGCAAAAACTTTGATTTGTTGTTTATCTATGGGCGAATGAAATAAGCTGACATAATGAGCGTTCAAAGCAATGTCTTTCAATTCTTTGGCTCTCGGAAACAGGTTTTGTATCAGAAGCAAGATTAGGACATTTTTGTGATGGGAGGTTTGAGTAAACAACCGTGAGATACGCTTGTCATGCTTTGCTTTGGCGAGGAAATCATCCCACACCAAAACGTTCCATTGACGAGCATCAAAGTAATCCTCGTCCAATATATCATAGGAATTCCTTTCACAAACGTCACATGTGGCAGCTGCTCGCTGATGTGCTGATATAATTGCTGCCGCTGAGTAAAACACCAGACAATGCCCTCAGTGGGGGTTGGATCAAGCCATGTCGTAGCAGGTGAAAGGTAAACACAGACTTTCCACAGCCAGTAGGTCCGACCACGAGCACATTGGAGGGAATCAGGAATCTCAATCGTTCTTCTCGAAGGTCAGAAATACTTGGTAAATGAGTCAGCGACGAGTGGACTTGCAGCAGCGGTGGCGGCAGCGGGTAGGCTTGTAACGGCGGGTGGACTGGCGGCGGCGCCGACGGCGTCAATGGGTCGGCGTGTAACGGCGGGTGGACTTGGGGCTGCGGTGTCTGGAGTTGCGGCGATGGTGGCTGGACTTGAGGCATTGACAGTGGTGGAACTCACAGTGGCGGCAAAGGCGGAGAGGGTGTAAGTGACATGTCTTTAACTTATGTTTATTTCTTCTGTGTCGTAACATGACCGCATCTCTCCTTGATAATATTTTCTCACAGTCCGGACAGGTGGCATCCCCTAAAAGTGATCCATAGTATGCGATTAGAGGGTCTGAAGCTTTCTTTCATACCTTTCACCCATGTAATGGCTTAAGGCAGTTTGTGCCCGCTTCAAGGCAGTTTTTGCCCGTTCCACCACAGCCTTCATCTCCGACACATGTTGTATTTTTGAAGGTTGCATTTTCAATACAGTCTTTTGACCCTTCTTGGTAGTCATCGTTTTCTTCTTCTTAGGTGCAACCTGTCTCTTCTTGAGCGGCTTCCTGTTTGGTGCCATTATTTTCCTCTGGCGTGGTTTTCTCGACTTTTACTTGGTCTTGTTAAACTCGGCGAAAATGTCTCTAGGTATCCTGTTGAGCTCTCTTCATGTTGAAAGGGGCGGTGGGGTAGCCTAGTGGTTAAAGCGTTGGCTCGTCACGCCATGGAGCCCGGGTTCGAATCCCCACATGGGTACAATGTGTGAAGCCCATTTTTCTGGTGTCCCCCCGCCGTGATGTTGCTGGAATATTGATAAAAGCGGCGTAAAACCAAACTCAGTCAGTCTTCATGTTGAAAGAAGACATCTTATACGTCAGATTGCAGGAGTGAAACTGTCAGTCGCCCGACCCTGGCGTCTAGTTTTATTCTTGTACTTTGCTCTGACATGTACAAAAAGGAATCTGGAAAGACACTCTCTTCTTCGCGGCACACTTGTCGGTATGTGTTAGAAAACGGTGGTGCAATACTATATTGAATACACAGTAAACATACAGACAGAGCTATTGACATATTATTTCGGAATATATATGCGTTGACAAGATGTCAAAGTGATGACTACCGTAACTCTTATGAATCGGCTTGGCGAGGCCACTCAGGTATTTACCGAACTGTTTAAGTAAGACTGTGTAAGTAATGACATGCCTAACCTGACCGTATCTCTCCTTGTTGTTATTTGTGTCACTGTTGTATATTGTCTCTTTCCTGTACATTCCGACTCCAGGACATATTAACATATTCGTGAACTGTGGTGAGGTAAGTCTAACCTTAATACAACAGTTTTAGTCAACATAGTATGAGTGAGTGAGTGAGTTTAGTTTTACGCCACACTCAGCAATATTCCAGCTATATGGCGGCGGTCTGTAAATAATCGAGTCTGGACCAGACAATCCAGTGATCAACAGTATGAGCATCGATCTGCGCTATTGGGAACTGATGACATGTGTCAACCAAGTCAGCGAGCCTGACCTCTCGCTCTTGTTAGTCACCTCTTACGACAAGCATGGGCTACTGAAGGTTCATTCTAGCCCGGCCCTTCACGGGTCCAACATAGAATAAAATTTCACCTCACGCACGCACGCACGCACGCACACACCCTCGCACGCAGCGACCTTCCTTAAGTGTGTAAACCGGAAGCGCTTCGATGGCAGAGGACAGTCCAAAAGCAGACGAACGTTTTCGTAACCAACTCATAGCAGACGATCAACCGCTAACAAACGTCGAACACCTGTCGTCGCACCATTCACACCGCTCTATTCAATACCATCCTTTCTCCCCATTGTTACCACATCTTTAGGGAGTCTTCCTCGGTCTACTGCACATTCAAGTACCTCCCTCAATTGTACACTCGCTCATGCTTCATCGCTTTCCACTGAAATTGAGAGGTAATTGGTATTGTTGTCATGAACTCCTACTTTTTCCTCTACTCTCTGTATCTGTCTCTGTGTATCTGTGGGTGTGCATGTCGCTCCCTCCCTCCCCCCTCCCTCGCTCGCTCTCTGGTTAGATGATAAGATATTTATAAAGAATGTTGCAGTGTCTTTTAGTATATAGTATATACTTGAGAATATAAGATCTTTATGTTTGCACATAATCCAAAATTGTGCCTGGCGTACCATGTACTTCAAATATTAAGCTTGACTCGACAATTCGCAGGTACATGAGACATGTCCTAGTTATCTTCAAATTACAAAATGGATTTAGTTTACTGATTTGGACAGAAAGAGAATGAGGATAAGGAGAGGACTGCAGAGGAAAAGTTTTCCGGCTGAACCTGCAAAAGTCATAACAGTTCATAAAAATAAACCTGGACTTAGACACATTATATGATTACAAATATATTATTAATGTTAATCTCTTTGTTATTGATATATTTAATGCATAATTTATCTTATTTTCATTCAGAATTATACAGATGATTAAGAAACATATACTTTTTTTAACCCTCGTAAACAAAAGTAAGTGGGTGTGGTTTTACGCCGCTTTTAGTAATATTCCAGAATATCACGGCGGGTGACACCAGATATAAGCCTCACACATTGTACATATGTGGGGAATCGAACCCGGGCGTGACGAGCGATGGGCATCATTAGTATCTGCCTGAGCAATGGGATACAGGTAATGGGAACGAATTATTTTCTGCACCTCTGACATGTCCTACATAGATAAAGTTACAATGCAGGGATGTGTGTGTGTATGTGTGTGTCTGTGTGTCTGTGTGTTCTTCTCATTGTCTTTCATCGTAAGTATAATTAAGACACAACATAAATAAACAACGTGTGATAACGACTGATGTTTACTCAATCTGACGAATATAACCAAGAAAACGTCTCTCTCTCTCTCTCTCGGAATTACCCAGTTACCGATTACTTTTCACAAACTGTTGCGGGAACGAGTGATGCTTAAATAGACACAATGTCGGCATATTTCTTTAGTCCTTCAGTTGACAGCAACAGTAAAATATTGTAATGTAAACGTGATGTCACGACAGAATCCTCCATCCTTAATACTGCTACTGGCTGTATGGCAGGTTAACCATGTCGCCGACAGCCTTTTATTTCCCTTTTATTTCCCTTTTATTTCACCAGAGGGCTGCTTCTCTACTGTCTATATGTAGAGAGTTGTACGTGCCACCCGTAGTTGGCTACCCGCCAAATCACGTGCGTTCCATGCCTGTGACGTCTGACACTTTCATGTCACCACCCGACAGTGTCCGACGTGCAACATATTTTCATGTTATAATCTTCTTATTTCACAGGCAATAAATTGGTTTATATCTTACGCGACGTTCCCCGTCCCATCATTTTATTGTCCTTGGGACAACTCAAGACAAGACTGTAATAAACTTGATATGTGATATCTGTGATCATCATTGAGACATTGGGAGACATTCAGCTGCAACAGTGCATTTATATGTGACATTCTTTTATATCCATGAACTTGCCGTATTGGCATTTGCATTGATTTCATGGATCAGCTGTATTCATACTGTCAACATTTGTTTACATGCCATAATATTGTTAATTAGTTAGATCAGTTTAATTAGTTGGATTAAGTTAGATTAGTTTAGCCAAGTTTAGGAATATTTATAGATAAACAACCTATTGTCTGTAAAAACGACAATGCATGCTTAGTACGACATTAGTGTCATTTTAACTTGCACTACCTACACAGCCATGCACTCGCGTAAATTATTCTCGCGTTAAAATTTCCGCGTCCGCGTTTGTTAACCTTATAAACTGTAGGATAATAAACCTAGGGTCTTTATAACTTTTCTCTATCCTGTACTGCTTCATTCGCCCTATCCTATTGGCGATTGCCTCCCTTTGCTTCGTATCAACTGGTTTTGTGTTTGTTTCTCTATCGTGGTGTTGTTTGCTCTTTGCCTTTGTAAGTATTTTGCTTTTGGGTGCTCAAGTCTGTATATATTGTGTATATTTCCATATATTATGTCTTTTCCTTGAGTTTGCATTTACAAACTTGTGCAAGTTTTATACTCTATGTATACCCTTAGCATTTATTACCGTAGTAACTCAAGAGTTGCGCTTGCGTTGAGCTCTTGCATCACACCTTGGTATACCACACACAGTATCATACACTCAGCAATATCAGAGCATATCCTATCACAGATACATTCATGTTTTATACCATGTTTGCTATTCCTTGTACACTGTTTGTGCACAGTTGATACTTTACCTGGGGTATTAGTATCAGCATAGTTTATATATTACTACCGCAGTTACTCTACTGGATCTACGCGTGGTTGTATAAACGGGTAAATACATTGCCAGTGCTTCCTGGCAGTTTCTCTACTGGATCTACTCGTGGTTGAATAAACGGGTAAATACATTGACAGTGCATCCTGGCATCTTACTGACTAACCAATCACCTGTTTTTGCCTTTCCATAAACTGAAAATAATTCGGCCACACACACAGTGGGTTTCCTGGCAAGAACATATTGACCAGGGGTTGTACTGCCCAGGGTAGAGAAGCATTTTGTGAGTAACTGATTAAAAACCAGCCCTGAGGTTACGCTTGTTGTACATATTTGTCAGAACTAACTTTTAGATATTGCGTTTATTGAGACATAAATACATGTCTATTTTCACCCATTTATCTCCAAATCAAATAATGCAAAATACGTTGAAGTCAAATCTTTAACAATCATACAATACTGAATGTTTAAATCTTAGTAAGTGAATACGTGAACATATTTGCTTATGTTTGTTTTGCATTTCTTGCGTTTCATTTTTAAGTGCAGTAAGGGAACACTGTTTGAGAGTCCTTCAACACCATCGATGCACAGTTATGTCCCTTACACCATACACAGGTGCTCTTTTTACTTATCACAAAATGATGTTTCTTTGTTTGTTTAACGCCGCACTCAGCAATATTCAAGCAATATGGCGGCGGTTTGGACCAGACACGAACAGCTCACAAACACAATATGGCGGCGGTCTGACCAGAAAATCGAGTGGTCGAAAGCAGAAGCATTTTGAGACAAAGGACATTTGTCAACAAAATTAGCGAGCCTGACCACCTGATCCCGTTAGACGTATCTTACGACAAGCATGGGTTCTGAAGACCAATATTAACACGGATCTTCAACTGTGAGATTACCTTCAAGCAAGACGTACCATTACCTCACATAGTTTAGTCACGGGATAAGTCTAATAGTTATTCAATATTTCTTTGGTCGCAGACATTACCCGACACGAAAGATTGATTTCCAATGGCAAACGAAATCAATGGTGGTGTTGAAACTAACACACTCGTGTAGCTATTAACTGACTGACTGACTGAGTTTGGTTTTACGCCGCTTTTAGCAATATTCCAGCAATACCACTGCGGGAGACACCAGAAATGGGCTTCACTCATTGTACCCATGTGGGGATTCGAACCCGGGTCTTCGGCGCGACGAGCCAACGCTTTAACCACTAGACTACCCCACCGCCCCTGTAGCTATTAACAACTAACGCACAAGCTAAGAGGTTACATATAGATAGTTACTACTCGTGTAATATAGAGCTGGTTTTCTGGTGGAGTGCTTTGGTACATTGAGGTTGTGACGTGGACCCCATGTGGGGCTCGTTGTTTCGGGGTTCGATTCTGGAACAAAATAATACCAATTCTTTGCTGTCTCCTGTCAAAGATTCCCCACGTCGGTACAATGTGTGAAGCCCATTTCTGGTGTCTCCCGCAGTGGTATTGCTGGAATATTGCTAAAAGCGGCGTAAATCCATACTTACACATTCCAGTCAGATATTCTTCTAAGATGCTAATACTGATGTGAAACCAATCTTGCAAACACAATCACAAAATAAGATATAAATTAGTTTAACACATCTCCTGAAATCGATATATTGTCCCATGTGAGTGCATGGCTATCTTCTTAGAAAATGTTATTCCATTCCCAAGTGTTAACAATTTCGTGCAAACACGCCAATTACAAGCGGTTTTTGTGATGTGCACATGAACTTGGTGTTGGTAAAAAACATTCGAGTGAAATCTGTCAGTGTGTTGTTTTTTATTTCAGTGATAAATTCCATGCACAAGATTGTATAGTCTGTCGGACCCTACTTGTTTGTATGTTGTCTAAGTTGCCATTATGATAACCTTAGGCCCTCGAAGAGGAAATCACAAGGCGTCAAAGCAGGTATATACGACATGTTTAAACACTACATTAAATAGATAAATCGTCCCATGTGAGTGTATGACTATCTACTTCCGTTTCAGTATCAAGCACAAGCAGTGTAGATGGCTCACAAGTTCATTCTTGGAAACTGTACGTTGAGAAAGTACCTCTACACCATGTCGTATTTCTATAGCCAGTAGTGTCAACTCAGTTGATCAAACACAATCATGGTTAATACATAATGACCATTTTACTCAGAGCCTTGTATTTTGTCTTCAGTTTTTTGTCTTCTCTCTCTCTCTCTCTCTGTCTGTCTCTCTGTCTCTCCCTGTCTCTCTCTCCCCCTCTCTCTCTCTCTCACTCCCTCTCTCTCTCTCTGTCTGTCTCTCTGTCTCTCCCTGTCTCTCTCTCCCTCCCTCCCTCCCTCTCTCTCTCTCTCTCTCACTCCTCCCTCTCTCTCACTCACTCACTCTCACTCACTCTCTCTCACTCACTCACTCACTCTCTCTCTCTCTCTCTCTCACTCACTCAAATCATGCAAGAGTATGGCCTTTGCAGCTCAATCAAGAAACCCGTGTCATGCCGACAATATCTTTTTCTCATTTTGTAATCTTTCGCTTACATTCATATTTCGGGGTTAGTGAATTATTGTGTGGGCTGGTAACTTTCAGGCATAGCTAGCTCGACTGGCTAGCAAAATCTGGAGACTAGTTCACATACTGAATATAACCAATGTATCATCCGTATAGACCACTTAGTCCCAGTAATATATGCCACTGTAATTCAGTATAGTTCATTGTATTCAAGGCTGAACGCCCACATATATATGGGTAACATAATGTTACAGTGAATGTGACTAACGAATATACATGTAGAGTGTATATGATGTTAACATTAATTTGCCAATATAGCGTTTCTAAATAATTTGCACCAGTTTGTAGTAATTACATTAATAATATCCACCATAATAAAACAGTAAGTTTTAATTTTCTCTATATCGTAGTCTATATTTAGCAAAGGCATTTATCAAATATAATTAGACGAATAACAGATTCTCTTTGGTGATTTATTGTATGCGTCCATAATCTGTCCGTGGTCTTGCCCAACCTTTTCGTCATAAATGGACGGTGGGGTGGCCTAGTGGTTAAAGCGTTCGGCCGTCACGCTTAAGACCCAGGTTCGATTCCCCACATGGGTACAATGTGCGAAGCCCATTTCTGGTGTCCCCCGCCGTGATATTGCTGGAATATTGCTGCATGCGGCGAAAACTAAACTCACTTACTCTTGGCCATAGTGCTAGAATGCTCTCTGAAGTGCATTACACCATCATTCTTAACACAAGCTTCAGGGTATAACTGATGTTTACAAATGCTTTCCTTCAATTGTGAGTGCCATTCCTGAAATGAGAATTCTTTAAATTCATTTGACGGCATTTTGAAAGTATTCAGTATTCCTTTCATTAAACACTAGGGATCGCTAAACAGATCGATAATGGGAAATATTATAGGAAGTATTATTCATGATTATCGATGGGAAATTTGTGTTATCGACAATATCATACATAAACTTTTGTGATAGAATAAAGAATTAATTTACCCACACAGTACACAGTGTCAGGACTTTATTCTTGAGCTTTTATATTATGTTGAGGACGCTGTTTTGTTAGTTATCCATGCACAAATATGTCACCACTCACCAGTGATGTGAAATATATTCATTTGTTTCAAATATGTTTTGGCATTTTTACTCAAAGTTACTTCTCTGATATTTATCTATAATTGATCAGCATTTAGTTAACGATTATCGATCTCTTGGATCTGTATCAATAGCCAGCCCTAGTAAACACCGGGTGTCTTCCAATATCCCCAGGTGCCGTTACATTTGGTAAGCAATTCGGCACTGTAGAACGTATAGGGTTTTATCCATAGGTAAAGCTAGTGGGATATAGGATGCAGGATGCAAATGTCAGCCAGCTTTCATAATTATATATGCGAAAGAAACAAAATACAATATGCCATTTTTTTAAAATCTGTTTATTTTTAGATTTTAAACATTATCTTTTATGTTCCGCTTATTACAGTGTGTAAAGAGATGTCTTGCGATGAATGGTGATGAATGGTAATAAAGATTTCATAAATTCGTATTGTTATATTTCTTCAAAAGTAATGTGTTTCCAACTTGAGTGTCAAAGTCATCTATGGCCGTCAAGTGAGTATGATTGCCGATGATTTTGGAGAAAATGTCAGCTTACTGTCGAGGAAATGATATGTAGATGTTGCAACTAGTTTTTAGATCTGTGGAATACAGCTGCCGATCGAATCTAGTCCTACATAGTTGCTGTCAATTCGCAGGTACATGAGACATGTCCTGGTTATTTCAAATTACAAAATGGATTTAGTTTACTGATTTGGACAGAAAGAGAAGTAGGATAAGGAGAGGACTGCAGACGAACAGTTTTCCGGCTGAACCTGTAAAAAGATATATTACGACAATTAATCGAAGAAGTTCATAAAAATATACCTGGATTTAGACACATTATAGGATTAAGAATAACTCTAAAAATATTAATCTCTTTGTTTATATATAAACTAGTGCTCAAAGGAAACTATGTACAGCCAAATATTACATACAAATCCATAAAAATAAAACTGAAGTGATAAAACCAAACTGAGTCATGTCACACACGTACAGACCTATCTTTCCAGGAACAAACGGTGAAACAAATGAACGTCGCAAAAAATCCAAAACGACTTTTTCTGTTGTAACACGGAATGCAGGTGCATACTGACGGTCTAAAACAGCCTACGCGACACGTGAGCAACACAGTAGTATAAGGAACACACAAAATATGCCACGTTTGAGGCACATCGAATGAGTGGGATGTTACGACGTAAATTGTGATAAAAACGTAAATTGTAATACTTGCAGCAAATTGTAATAACCCGTGACGTAAATTTACGTAAATATTTATTACATTTTACTGCAACAAAAGTTATTACAATTTACGTCAATCTTTATTGCAATTTGCGCATTACAATTTACGTCAATTTTTATTACAATTTACGTTTTAATTACAATTTACGTCAAGGGTTATTACAATTTGCTGCAAGTATTACAATTTACGTTTTATTACAATTTACGTCGTAACATGGGAGAGCTGTCGGAATGGTCCAACAAGGAGCTAACCTCACCGTCATTGCCAGAACCTTCGGCTGCACACGTGCAACTGATGCAACGACTAAGACAAACAGGCAATACATCAGACAGGCCTTGGAGTGGTCGAGTGTGACAACGCCCAGTGATGATTGCCACATCAGGACAATTCATCTGAGATATCATTTTGTAACGGCGACGTCAACAGCCGCGAGGGCACTAGAACGCCGTAGCAGTCGAAATGCAGAGCACCGACGACGAAGAGAAGATGGGATTCGAGCACGTCGACGCTTCAAAACCGACGTCGTCGATTGACATGGGCCAGACAGAGGAGTGATTGTCGACGTGCGATGTTCACTGACGAGAGTATATTTGGCCTGCACAGTAATGACGGCCGGGCTCGTGTTTACAGATTAGGATGTGAACTTTTAGCGCCGAATTGCGTTTAGCAAGTCCGACCGTTTGGAGCCGCCCCAAACTCGTAAGAAGCTTTTATATTAGGGGCTATTGTTTTTCGGCGTCTCAACGGCAAGCAAGTCAAAAGGAGAATGTAACTAGTTAAGACAAAGCAATTATATAATGTACTAGCGGTACTCACCACATCCTTGCTCATTTATTGACTTCTGTATCCTTTCGAGTTCACTAACAGTGGAATCGGCTCCACAGTCTGTGAGTATTCTCTTAGCACAGTCTAGATATGCGTTGCCAGACCTATTAGAGAATTTCACTAATTGTTGACAAAAAATATCCTTTTTAAGCGTTTGTTGAATTTCTTTGTGTAAACTGCATACAATTCCAAAACAAAATGATACTTTTCAAGAAATTAAACAATTTAATAAAATTTACTGAAATATATGTTCATTATCACGACTCCATCATTGTTGATACAGTAATGCACATATTACTGATAGCTTTCACAAATAGAGGCGAAGAGAATATACATACTGGCATAATTCCTGGAGAGTTGGATTGTCTGACGCAATTCTGAGATACCTCGTCAGATCTGAGTTACAGGCACCTGGGTCGCATGCCCCTTCCACCTTGATGCTGAGGGCTGTAATGAAAAATCATATGTACAGAACTGTATACAGAGAACCTTATATCAAGATAGGATGTCACCACGCAATACAGGCAGTTCCCAACGTCGTCATGCAATAACGCTTTTATTGCGTTTGCCCACCGGTTTAACATGAATACCTTTTCTTGTTTGTTTGCTGTTCAATGCCACACTCAGCAATATTCCAGCTTTACGACGGTGGTCTGTAAATAATCGAATCTGGACCAGACAATCCAGTGCTCAACAGCATGAGCATCGATCTACGCAATTGGGATATGATGACATGCGTCAACCAAGTCAGGGAGCCTGGCCACCCGATGCCGTTAGTCGCCTCTTACGACATGCAAGTGACATGTCAGAGACAGTATACTGACTCAGGCTAGTGCTTATTTAACCCCTTCATATTGGGCAGCAGGTAGTACCACCCTTAAACGTGTAAAATATGTGTTCCTTGAGCCTTGTGTTGATAGGTCGGAGCAGAGATGCCTTCATTACCAGCATCGAGAGTGGACTGCAGCAACTGGCCCCCAACGGCAACGTGGACTACCTCCTCCACCAGATCGCCAACATCATCAAGAAGGCCCCCAAACCAAAGAATAACCTTACCAGAGATGAGAGACGTGCCATGGCTGAACTACAGAAAGATAACACCATCACCATAACTGAGGCTGACAAAGGCAAAGTAGCAGTCATCATGGACACCCCGGAACTCCTCCAGTTCATCAACAAGAGCCACTGTCAAGATCCACAAGAACCCACCTAAAGCCAGGATAGTAGTCTGCTCCAGAGAATCAATCTTCAACAACACCGCCCAGGTCCTCTCCCGCCTTTTAGCCCCTTTTGGAAAAGAGGGTAAGTCCTACATCAGCGACTCCTCGTCCTTCGTCAACCAGCTGGAAGACGCCAACCTCACTGATATCATGGTCAGCTACATGTACGACGTCCTCGACCGACCTCTTTACCAACATCTTTCGTACCAAGCTCCACACCAGAAAAGACCAACTCGAAACCAAACTCACCATAGACAGCATCATCAACCTCACCTCCAGCTGCTTTGAAACCTCCTACTTCACCTTCAACGACAAGATCTACAAACAGATTCACGGACACCCCATGGGTTCCCCTCTGCCCCCCCCCCCCCCTTATCACAGAGATTATCATGACATCCTTTCTAAGAATCAGCCCATTCCAACCTCGTTGCTGTTACCGCAAAGTTGATGACACCTTCACCACCATCGCCCATCATAACGAACCCGACCACCTGCTCCATCTCAATGCCCAACATCCTTGAATCCAGTTCACCAAGGAAACAGAGACCTACCACCAACTTCCCTTCTTACATGTCTCCCTGCAATCCAAGGGACCATGGACTTCTGTCTATTGCAAGCCGACACACACCGACCAGTACATCCATTACAACTCCTGTCATCACCCCCAGATCAAGCAAGCCACCGTAGCCAACCTCACCAGATGTGCCAAATCCATCTGCCACCCAGACGCCCTCAGCAACGAACTACAACATCCAAAGGACACATTCACAGCTCTCAACGGATACCCTGTGCACCTTGTCACCAAGACCATCAACAAAACCTTCAACTCCATAGAGACCAGCCCCAAGCCTGCACCATCCCCTGTCAGACTGACTATTCCCTACAATTGACCTATCAGCCACAGGATTTCCCGCCTCATCAATAACCAAGCCAGCATTGACGTCACATTTTCTAGTGGCAAGATCCTCAAGAATCTTCTCAGAGCCAATGGCAGAGGGTCCAGCACTGCAAGTCCAAGCCCAAGAGGTTGCATCTACCAGATTCCATGTAGTTGTGGACAACAGTACACCGGGGAAACGCTGCGACCTACCAACACAAGGCGCAAGGAACACCAAGCCTCTGTCAACAAGCTCGACCAGAAGTCCGCCATATCGGAACGTATCCTCAAGAACAAGGACCACACCATCAAATGGGAAGCGACCAAAATCTTGTCCACCAACAATAACTGGCGCCAAAGGAAGCTTCAGGAAGCCACAGTCATACGGAGTCAACAGCCAGACATCAACAGCCAGATCAAGGGATATATTTACCATGTGCTTGGGACTCACTTATCTAGATACACTCACCTATGCCTATCGCCACCAGTAGTATATACAATGGCAGTACGAGACCACTTCTGACAAAAGCCTCTGTAAAGTTTTATTTATTAAATATAGCTTTTATCAGGTCCCTAATCTCTTCCGCTAGTGTATATACCACTTTTGAATCCCCAGCCAACTTCCTTGTCACTATGACCGCGAGCCAACACTTTCCTGGTCACGTGACACTATTGTGATCACCCGGCTATGTTGTTTCATATAATGTTGATCTCGGCGAAACAATTTAATGTGAACCTCGTATGATTTCTTTGGTTTTCGTAATAAAGGCTTGTTGGGCTTGTTGTATCCCTTGTTCTATGTACTTTTTTTCTCATCTTCACCGATGACAGTGCTTTTACGAGACTTGTTTCGAATCTCTCGTTTCATTCTGTGATATTTTGTGAGTTCAGAGAGTACCAAACGAAACTTATCCTGTGAGATTATTTTGTCTGTGAGTGCGATGGAAATATGGTCGCTTATCGTGTTTAACTTTGCTTCGGCTAGAATTCTAATTTCATCGTGTTTCAATACTTTATGATGTAATTTGCGAGATGCAAACTTAAACACCAACCCCACCAACCCTGACACCCCAGCTGTTATTTCAAAACCTAGCACAATAGGTGCGGCTACGATGGTGGTCAACAACCCGATACCTACCGCTCCTAACCCCATGCTAGTTGCCATAAGGGTGGTATCGACCCCGTCCCCGAAATTGAAAGCTCTATTATATTTCCTACTTAATTACGACCGCATATCACGGTCTTGTTCTAGTTGGTGTTTTATATCACATAACTGTTTCAACCAAAATCCGTCTACGGTTTCCAGTGTTTTCGCTACTGCTTCTACGACTGGGTACAGTCCCATCCTGTGTGTGTATTATATATTATAAGATAAAATTTAATTGGTTTTTCGTTAATTTCTTATCAATGTCTTTGAGGCTTATAAGGTTTAGATTTCTATGCAAGAAAATCCCTGAGACATCAATAGGCACACCTTGGTCCATAAAACTGACCCCCTCGAGGCTTACTAAGGGTGCCGATCCTGGTTGTACGATGATACGACAACGTTGGTAATTGTGCCTGTCTTCCCCGACTATTACCAACCCGGATAAAGGGGTTTCACCGTTACGAGTGTTCCCGAGATAGACTTCTATGATGAGTGTGGTGTCTGGTCTCATAACCAAAAACTTCTGATGGTAATCGGGTGATTTGGACCTTAAAAAATGCAATCTCATCAATTGGAGCTAACATGTTGCCCATGTAACCTGGTATTCGTATAACTTGGGTATTATCAAACGGAATGAAAGATGTGAGAATGATCCCATTGTTCTTAATCTCGGAGACGTAACCATTCTGTTTAAGGTGCAGTGAGGGTCACGTTGATCAAACATTCGGGTTCTTTAAAGTCTGCCAGAGACATCCGCTCAAACACGTTGTCTTTTAAACGCAGGACGTACAAGACGTTTTCCTCACTGGGCCGATCGAACCCCTCCGTGTCTCCTAAATCACGGAGTGTTACGTTGGGGTGATGACTGTTCATCGTTTATATAGAATATTATAAAATAGTTTCCAATTGTTCTTCTGATAATTTCTCAGGTGTGCACTTCAACCCCATGAGATGTATGTTGTCGGATAGGAAAAGTTTGGTGAGCGATATCGTGCCTTCCACGGTAACGGTAACTCCCTGCAGACTGGTGTGGGAATCGATGTTCACCCGCATGTAAACAGAGCAAGCGTGATATTGATGTCGTTTGGCCTAGCGGGGTTTGATTCCTTTCACGATTTCGACTTCGCGCGATGATGGTGGTTCACCGAGGTAGACTTGGATGATCAGCATGGAATTCTCCTGTATATTTCCTAGGATGTCGACCACGTTGTCGAATTCAGACACTATTTGCAATCATACGTTTTGCGTCCCAGGTTTGCTCGAGAGTATGTGAGTGAGTACATCAAGACCTGACAAGGCTTAGACGACCATGGTGCGTCTCTGCGCTGGGACGTAAGCCACGAGCAGCGTTCTGTTGTTCACGACTTTGTTTAGGTAGTGGTCTTTGTTTTCTGTGAACACATAGGGAGAGCCAAGCATGATGTTGAGAAACCAGTCGGTTCGAGATTGTACCAAACCCCATTTGTCGTCGTCGGTGAAGACGAGGCTGTACTGCTTGTTTCGAGCGACAACCTTGGCCACGACGTCGTCTAGGTCAAACAGTTTGCTACCGAACGCTGGGTATACCATCCATTTATCCTCACCGCTGTGGACTAGGGCGTACCGAGTGTTGCTGACAGCTCCTGAGGTATCAACGATATCACTTAAGTCACTGTCGGATCCACCGGCGGGACTTCAACGCGTTTGTAAACGTTATTTTTCAGTTGCAAGGCATACAGTTTACCTTATATTCCTGGGTCGGCAAATCCACAAGTGTCACCGAGGTCGGAGATCGCTAGGTTGGCACATTTTCTTAATCGCATTCCTGGGCCATGGGCGCTATTCATTATCGTATGTGTAGCGTTATGCTGAGGTACCCTATATTAATAGGATGGGTTTTTTATATCTAAAATACATGTTTTTAATTCCGAGATGGTACCTCGCGTTAATTTCTTGTACTGCTGTGACAAAAACGATTCGGTTCTGCCGTCGTTGTACTTTTCCGTTTTCACTGATACGGCTCTCAGCAGTGTAGAAGGGCATTGACGAACAACCTGTTGTTGCTGCTGTTGATGTTGGTCCATCGCGGGTGGTAGGCGATATCGCAGAGTGCGACTTCAAGTTGGCCTGACGTGTTATCGATCGCGTGCATCAGTTGAACTGACTCACCGCTCATTATTCCTGGAAGTGTTACGTATATATCAAAGTATATATGTCCATTATATAATAATTTAAAATGTACAAACTGGGAGTGTTTTAACCTAAAATGGATATAGATTTCATGAACATGAAGACCGTGGTCGATGCGGATGGTTTACATTTCAGAGCACAGTTTATTGATGTGTTTAAAAATTACAGGGTTTCGGTGACGAATGTGAAAACGGTGCACGATTGGTTTAACAACCCAACGTGTACTATCAGATCAGACGTATCATCAAAGAAATCAGTGCCCCGCTCCCACAGGACAAAGGTTGGGATGCAGTAAACAATCCGTACGATCGACGTGTGTACAATGAATTTGTAACGAATTCGAAATCCATCCGAAGACGGATTGGCATTTGCCGGGGCCGAACCATGGTTTGGGTATCCCAATCGTCCACAACATGCCTCTCGCGGAAGCCAGCAAACAGCTAGTGAAAGATTGGGGTTACAAGTCGTATCATTAGGTCACAACGAACGAATGGAACGATGATTACATGGCTTTCGACGACAGCAGGATTACCGCGTTTGCAGGTTTGAGCAGGGACCCACTGACGATTGGAAAATGTTTATGTTGGACACTTCGAAAGGGTTTCTCATGCTGGTGTCATCAGATTGAACGATTCGATTCGGCGCTCAGGCGCAAACCCGTTCCAGCATCGTTGGTAAAGGGACTGCTTATGACGCGCAAGCACAGTTCTTGTCCAACTTTGAGGATGCTATTAATGCTCCAGTTGATCTACTGAGCGCCATCCAACGCTACCAAAACGTGTTGGAATACGCCCGGTCGAAAGTCGACTACGCGTTTGGTGTAGGATTGTATATGGCTCCGAGCGACATGCAACTGAGAATCCATAAAGTGGTGGGCTACAACAACGAAATCGTCATCGCCACCGCCGATCAAAAGTTGGGTATCAACCCCCCGGTATCAACGTCTCAAACATCACGCCTACGAGCACCGGTGAAACTGGCATAGTGGCATCATCCCCGAAACCTAGGGTTGATCGACCACAACCACAACAGCCCCTTTCACCATGGGAGGTGGTTAAAAATAAAGAACACCTCGATAGTAAAACAGTGCTGGTGGTCGGTGGGATCGCGGTTGGACTGTGCCTCATTTGGTTAAGCACCAGACCCGCCACGGCGACGACGACCACCCAAAGGTTTTGGCTGAGCCACGTGACAGTTTTAGCCAGCGTACTCAGTAACCACGAGACGATGCTACCCAGGATTCCCGGAAGCGCTTCGGCGGCTTTACATGCAAGTTTAGCCAGGGATTCACCGCGTTTTTTTTTATCCAATCTCTGACGCCGCTGCTTGGTGATGTGGTGTGCCTCCGCCGCCTGTCAGCACTACGACCAGGGTCGATATGATGAAGCCCAAAGCCGTAAGAACGCTGGCGATGGTGATCCCTTGTTCCCGGAACAGAATTCGGATCCTGTCGGCCAAAGTGGTGTTCTCGTGGAGGACTCGATCGATGGTTTCCCGCACGCGGCTGATCTGAGATCGAAGCTGTTATCGATTCGAGGAAGCAGATTCCAATCGGGTCTGACTCTCGTCTTGCAAGTCGCGCAATCTTTTCTTGATGATCGTTTTCAGAGACTCATCGTCTTGGACCTGAATGAGTTTTATTTTCTCACTAGCGATGTGCTCATTGATTTTGTTCTCCACGAAAGTTTCGCAATGCTCTGTCTAGCCCTTGCAGTTCCCTAACAGGAAATTCAAAGCACGGCAAAGGCTTGTTCCAATATGTGTCCAACAGTTTTTCGATGCTGTCCAACGTTTCTTTGGCGTCTCCGACATTGCTGATCCTCCTGACGTTTTGCAGATCACGAACTACTTTGGGTGGAAGTTGTTTGGGCCGTGCACCGCCGTAATCTCGCATGTTTAATTCATCTCGGATCAGTTGCCCACCATGACGACTGGGTAGCGTAGACAAGGCAAGCGGTTTTCTCGTGTATTTGCTCACGAGATCGATCTCTGGATGAGCTTTCAATTGCAGCGTTCCTTCGTTACCAATTTCGAATTTGGAATAGTCTCAATGCGATGTAATATTCATCTACGGTCTGTTTTAAAAGTTCATTGCTAACAGTGTCACCCATAAATGAGGTGTCCAGCCGAGACTGGTCAGTGAAATCGGTCATTTCGATATCGTCCATTTTATTAATTATATTAAACGTATATATTTGTATATATAAAATGTCACAATACGGAAGAAAGCTAGATCCTTTTAGAACATTAAGAGAGCCTCTCGGTGACAAAGCCAGTGACCATCACCAACAACCCGAGCAAGATAGATCAAAACCAAACGTTGTTGGTTCGATTCCCCGACCTAGGTGAGAATGACCTTATCATTCCCAGCACTGTTCGGCTGGCGTTTAACATCACATTGACTTCCGACAACAACAAACGCGAACTCGTGCGAACGTCGGTCATGCCATCGTCAAGAAAACCACCATCAAAATCAGCGGCAACGAGGTGTTAAGCATCGACGACAGCGACGTGTTTTACTGTTACATGTATCTCTGGAAAAGAAAGGGTGAACGCGATAACGATGTGTACCAAGGCATCTGTTCACAGAACTGTAAATCAGCTCGGTTGCGCGTGGGGTACGGCTTCGCATAAGACCAGCTCGACAAGATCCCGGCGGGTGAAAAAGCCATCACCGAAGCATATGGGAACCAGTTTTGTGTGCCGTTCGACTTTGAGTTACCAGGCTGTGCTGGGCGATCGGCTGGAATACGAACTCACGTTTAACGACTACAGCAAAGTCGTGCGTACGCCAAACGGCGATGATGGTAGTTACTTCATCGACAACATCTCGCTGGAGTTCGACATGGTAACGAGTCCGGAGCTGGCCCGGCAGATTCGGAGCCAGTACTTGGGAAAGCTGTCCATCCTGTACGGCCGAGTCCTGCGACACCGGACGATCGTTAAGGACAAGAGTGACACGTTGTGGAATATCAACTTGAACGTGCCGGCACGATCGATGAAAGTCATCTTGATCGTTCCTGTGGAGGAATACGTACCATTCAAAAGAGACAGCGAAAAGTTTTTCAACCCCGAAATCACGAAAGTGGAAGTGGCCATCGAGGGAATGCCAATCCAACTGTTCAGCCAAGGCATGAGGGCATACCAGCAGTGGGATGAGATAACAAAGCTACCGACCATCAATCAATACCCACCGGAAGTCAGCAACGTCGCCAAAAAACTGGATCTATCCTCCGTGCAGATTGGGGATTACCTGACCAAGTACGCGCTGTGGTTGGACATGCGATCGACGGATAATGATTGGTTGCACGGCAGCGGACGCCACGTAGACAACGGCAGCAAGGGGATCACCATCCAAATCACCAAAAAGCCCCAAACCGCAGCTAAATTTAAATTATATTTGTACGTGATTATGGACGCGCAACTTAATATAGACAATGGAAGATTCGTGCAAGCAATTTATTGATCTACCTCACGATCCACAGTGCGCTATTCGTGCGGTCAGACGGGCTGTGGGAAGACCGTTTTTGTGTTGAACATGCTGGAAAGATACTATCGGGACTTGTGCGATAACATCGTTATTATTTGCCCTACTTTACACATCAACAAAACGTACACGGAGAGATCGTATTGAAAATAATGCGGATTGACAGGGGGTTTAAGTATACTTTCCCCATCACAGGTGGACAAGAAATTGCGACTCAACCCGAGATAGATGCGTATTTCAACACCTCATTCCAAAACATACAAGAACACCTGGAACGTGTTGAGTACAGAATCGAAAGCATAGCTGACTACAACGCTGAAGTGGACCTATTATTGCCACCCCTCCACATGTTGAAAGTAATATATTAAAAAAAGATTCATTTTTTTACTCAGTAAATATCCATAACCGGTGGCCCAATTAGCCAATTAACCAACAATGAGTACTGTCCGAGAGCTTAAACAGATTGCAAGAGAACGAGGTGTAGTCGGTTACACCCGATTGAGGAAACCTCAGCTGTTGAGATTACTCAACATACAACCTCCATCCACTGTGAAACAACTCAAACTCCAAGCGAAAGAGCTGGGGCTGATGGGTTTTTCCCGCCTGAGGAAAGACGAGTTCGTCGAACGACTGCACGACCCCATACAACCTCCTCCCACTGTGAAACAACTTAAAATCCAAGCGAAACAGCTGGGGTTGGTAGGTTATTCCCGTATGAGGAAAGCCGGGCTAGTCGAACTGTTGCACCAACACAAAGTCGTCGATCTACAGTTTGTGCGAACTGAATGCGCGATTATCTGAGAGGTTGGCGGATGAATGTAGACAAAAACATAGACATCGACGACATCAAACCTCTGATCACTGACAAAGTCAATGACGCTCCCATGGTGTACAGAGGTCCTGACGCAGCTGAAAAATGTCTCATGTGTTTGCAACACGAAGAGAAAATGATCAGGAAAAAGTTGTACACCGTCGTTCCCATGCGCATGACCCAAGCCGACCGGCGAGCTCACGATGGCAGCCACGTGTGCCACGTATGCGACGAGCCGTTGAACGGCGATTCGGTGAGAGATCACTTTCACATCACCGGCGAATACAGAGGCGCCGATCACAACGCCTGCAACCTCAAACTCGAAATCAATCCCAAAACCATCCAGATCCCCGTCGTGTTTCACAATTTAAGAGGGTACGACTCTCACTTGATCATGCAGGCCATCGCGAAGGTCGACGGCAACCTGACGTGCATCCCCAACAACATGGAAAAATACATCTCCTTCTCGTTAAACCGTCTTAGATTCAATTCCTGCTGTCGTCTCTCGATAGTTTGGTCAAGGCCAACGACCCGAACGACTTCCACATCACCAACCGATACACCGACGCCAAGACTCGACCTCTGCTGATGAGGAAGGGCGTTTACCCCTATGAATACATGGACAGCTGGACCATATCAACGAGACATGACTGCCTCCCATCAACCGATTTTACAGCAACTTGACCGACTCACCCATCACCCAGGACGATTACTCGCACGCGATTAATGTATGGGATAAACTGGGCTGCAAGAATCGGGGTGATTACCACGACCTGTACTTGAAAACAGATGTACTCCTGTTGGCCGACGTGTTCGAGATATTCAGAAAAACGTGCTCGAAACAGTACGATCTAGACCCCGCGTGGTATTTCTCCTCCCTGGGTCTCTCTTGGGATGTCTTGTTGAAAAAGACCGGTGTGAAACTCAAACTATTGACAGATTACGACATGCACCTGTTCATGGAAAAAGGCCTGCGAGGTGGGATTTCCATGGCCTCCAAATGATACCCGAAAGCCAACAACAAGTATGTGAAGGGCTATAATCCGAATCAACCCACCACCCATATCCTCTATCTCGACGCCAACAACCTGTACGGCTGGGCCATGAGCCAGTATCTACCCACCGGGGGATTCGAGTGGACATCCGAGACGGTTGAAGTCATGAGCATACTGCCAGATTCGGGGAAAGGTTACATACTCAAAGTGGACTTGGAGTATCCAGCAGCATTACACAAATCAAACAACAGCTATCCCCTGGCTCCCAAACGATTGACGGTGAACCCGGACTGGATATCTGAATATCAACAAATGTTGCTGGGAAAAAATAAGCCGGCCAATATCGAAAAACTCGTACCAAACTTGATGAACAAGAAAATATATCGTTCACTTTCGCAACCTGCAGCTGTACCTGTCGCTGGGCATGAGGCTCACGAAAATTCATAGGGTGCTCAAGTTCGACCAAAGTCCGTGGATGGAGCCCTACATTAGAATGAACACGGACTTGCGGAAGCGGGCCAACAGTGACTTCGAGAAAAACCTGTTCAACCTCATGAACAATTCGGTGTTCGGTAAGACGATGGAGAATTTGAGAAAACGCGTGACCGTGAAGCTAGTCCGATCGAAAGAGGAAGAAAAACTGAGGAAACTGATAGCCAACCCATCATTCAACCGGAGCAAAATATTCAGTGATGATCTGGTATCGCTTCACATAAGAAAAAGCCTCGACTTATCCAAACACCTGATGTACGACTTTTACTACAATGATCTGAAGAAACAGTACGACGACAGGTGTGAAGTGCTGTACACGGACACGGATTCCCTGCTGATGGAAATTCGAACCGATGACGTGTACGAGGACATGAAGAAAAAAATACACCTGTACGACACCAGCGACTACCCCAAGGACCATCCGATGCATGACACTATCAATAAAAAAGTGCTTGGCAAGATGAAGGATGAATGCGCCAGCACGCCGATCGTGGAATACATCGGTTTGAGACCCAAGATGTATTCCATCCTGAAAGCAGACGATAATGAAATCAGAAAAGCGAAAGGTGTAAAAAAATATGTGGTGAAAAAACAAATCAAACACGCCAGATTCAAGGAAGCCCTGTTCAAGACTTGCACTTTCAAACATCAAATGAATACGCTGAGAAGCGACGGACACAGGATATACGGACTGACGATAAACAAAACGTCCCTGTCGCCGATGGACACGAAACGTTGGATCGCCATCGAAGAAATCAACACGTACGCGTACGTGCACAAAAAAATTGAACTAAAAGAATAAATATATATATATATAATGTCACGACATCCAAAAATTTTTGAAAACATTTATTACAGCCCGCGAGGATACTGGAAAGGCACGAGCACCATGCACAAGCTTGCCGAGATAGCAAGAGTATCACAAAACGAAGCCAAAGCGTGGTTGGAAAAACAAGCCCTGTGGCAAATCTACCTACCGGCACCGCGCTACGTACCTAGAAGAAAATTTGACGTGTCGACGCCCAATCGCGTTTCTACCTCACGCCAAGGTGAGACGTAAAACATACAAGTACACCTTAACTGTCGTTTACGTGGCCAGCCGCTACAAAGAAGCAGAACCCTTAACCGAGAAAGATTCGACCCAACTAGCTTATGCGTTTGAGGGCATATACAAGCGCAGTCCGCTGACATGGCCCACCGAGCTGCATGTCGATCCCGGATGGGAGTTCATGGGTGCTGTGTCACAACTGCTACCCAAGCATGACGTCCAAGTCAGGCGTGGCGCGTCCGGAGCTGATCGCAGCCAAGCCATCGTCAAGAGATTCAATAGGACTTTGGCCGAGAGCTTATTCAGACATCAGTACGCGCAGGAAATAAGTCTAAATAAACCTAACACCGAATGGGTCGCCGGTTACCTCAAGTGGTGTTGGCTATCAATCACGAAATCACTCGTCTCACCAATAAAAAAACAGCCGACGCTATTAAATTAAAATGAGTGAACGCTGAATCGGCCGCGCCATCGCGTAAAGGAAAAGAGAAACAAATACCCGACCGGGTTCTCGTGAGGTACCTCTATCAGCCGGGAGAACACAAAGGAGACACTCGGAAACAAGCCACCGACCCGCCATGGTCGGTCAAAACTTACAACGTAGATAAAGTGGACATCAAAGACGATGAACCGAAACTTGTACTATTTGAAAGATGGGCCACCTAGAGGTTTCGTCAGAGAGGCATTATTGATCATGCCTCACAACACAATGTTACCCCCAACCAAAAAGTAGCGATTCAAAATATTTAACACTTACCTCCATGTCAAGTGATCACAATAGTGTCATTGACCAGGAAAGTGTTGGCTTGCGGTCATAGTGACCAGGAAGCCAGAGGTATTGATCATACCTCACGACACAATCAAGAAGTAAACACAATAGTGTCACGTGACCAGGAAAGTGTTGGCTCGCGGTCATAGTGATTCAAAAGTGGTATATACACTAGCGGAAGAGATTAGGGACCTGATAAAAGCTTTATATAATGAATAAAACTTTACAGAGGCTTTTGTCAGAAGTGGTCTCGTACCGCCATTGTATATACTACTCAACCTCATCAGCCCTCTGGCCTCTTGTTTGCTTTGCATAACTAGCCTCCCTTCCTATGTTTATACAGTATCGCTATCTCACTGGCTGCCTTCTGTTTGTATTCTTACCCCATCTATTACCTTGTTGTTTTAGTGTATCACTGACCTCATGTTTGTATTACATATTCATTCCTCAACATGTTTAAACATGTTTTCTTTGTAGCGCCTCATATATGTATATATATCCCCCCTCATACTCCCTACCTTTCACCTGATGAAGGAGCAAGCATACATTCCGTTACGTCGTGTTATTCACAATAAAGAAGTTGACATCCATAAATCTTTCTTTTCCTCACAGGCTCATTTAAAACATTAAAATCACATAAACCTCACAAGTTGTACACTGGTCAATACGTACCCAACACCAATATGGCAACTATCACCAGGTTACGAAACATGCTGCTCTTCCAAAGGACCGACAGAATCTTGTGATAGAACTTGAGCAACAGACGCCTACGTTCAGGTTCGCTAAATTGTGCAGATTTATACTGACCTGAAATATTTTTTACAGAGTGCGCAACTGGTAATGTCAAGTCATCCACGTATATGCTTGTAACTGGGTAATGCTGTTTTGGGGGGTTGGCCCACATCAACTGGGTGGGCCTTTTTTCACTGTAACAGACACTGACGTTATTCATACGTTAGATACCCTTTGCAAATCGACAACTACTCGGGATTTGTTTGTGTATCTTCAAAGCAGGCAACATGTTATCAGAGACATGTCCACATGCCTGGGTAGTGTTGTCCTGATCCGATTGAATACATTTTCAAAGCTTAATAAAATGTTTATTAAATGTTCCAACACATGACTAAAATGCCCCATACAGAATGAATATGATTTGGGCTTTGACTTTCATCAGTACATATATGTCAGCCAACATGCTTAGCCAATTAAATATACTTTATTAGGTTATTTCCACAACTGTTTCGTGTTTTTATGTATTTATCGTGTTTAATTTCTTAGGAATGACCGATGACCAGCAAATGTGAACACACTTGCTTGATCTTCAACTAACCTATGAAGATCCAGGTGTGAATAGGTCTCAAACAAACCATGCTTGTCGTAAGAGGCAACTAAAGGGATCGGGTGGTCAGACTTTGTTCAAACATGTCACCGTATCCCAATTGATGCTCAGACCAATGCTCATGATGTTGATCACTGGATTGTCTAGACCAGACCCGATTACTTACAGACCGCCGCCATAAAGGTGGAATATTACTGAGTTCGGCGTTAAACAGCAACAACCGTAACCTAACTGTTACGTCGGACCATTCGTTCATGAGACAAAGTTGGACAACGTCACTGTTGTTTAAACATGTTACTGACTCACAACATCTATATACGCCCACTTTCAGGCTCAAACAGAGGAGAATGACAAGTCCTACCGAGATGTCGCTCGGTTTATCTTGTAATAAGCAAATTACGAAATACACCATACATTTCTAAACTTCCAAGGAGCACTGTGTAATCGGGTATTTTTTATGTGCCTCATAGGTAGGTCAATTGAATTTCAGTGATCAATTTACACATTATTTATTTTGCCTTTCAAACCTAATGCAATCTGTTTCATAAAGAAAATCGAGTGCATGTGTGCTTGGGTCTTGGATATGGGGATATATATCCCTTGGATATGGGGATATATATCCCCTTCAACCAGCACATGTACTCAGGCTAAACTTTAATTAGGTAATGTAATATCTTTAATGCGTCCTTACAGTGGTGATTCTTTTGTTGTCTGTTTGTGCACGACAGCTGTTAACAAAACCGGTCTAGGTTTATTACCACGAAGTAGACATTTGTGATGTTTGTTACGACACATAAGGGCGGCATGCAGGGATTTTCAAGAAGTATCCTCCCAAAACTTCCACAGCTTATAGCAACAACATTTCTGGTTGACTGCACACACCTTAGCATACTGATTACCTCAGTCTGTAATGCTTTAATCCATCAATCAGTAATGAATACAATCACTTAGTAATGAATTATATATTTTATTAAGGAAGGGCTATTAACAAAAATGCATATCTTTTCTAGTTATATATAACAGCCTGTGTAGAACATTTATATAAAACTTATGTCCTATAGTGTCCACGATTTCACCCGCACATTTGACAGTCATAACCCTGTCACTCGGAGCATTATATACCGTCACAGTGTCACTGCCGTAACATGCAGTCTTTACCCTTTTTTTACTTGACAGGGACATCCATAAGTAAATCTTTTGCCCATTACATATTTTTCAATCATTCCGAAATATCTGACACACATTTCTTTAAAATATCTTTTAAAGTAAACATATGAAACTGGCTATTATTAAATATGTCAATACCGTTATTGTGTCACTACCATAACAATTAATTCCAATGTCCATACCATAACATTATCAATTTCCTTATTTAATTAAAAGTGATTGATGTGTTTATGCCTGGATTTGGTAGTGCAAGTATTTTTGGAAGTAGAGCTTCAAGTAATCATAATACAATTCATATTCTCATTTTGAATTTTTTGCTACATATTACACTATGATTGCAAATCAGAAATGAAAGGAATTGTTTGGCTTGTTTGCCACTTTTAAGCAATAAATATGAAAAATTCAAAACTGGTTAGCCATGCTATATTGTAAAACTACATATTTTAATACTGAACCTCAAAAGAAACGTCGCTTTGCAAAACCAAATGCAAAACTTTGTTCTTGCAAGATGTTGTTTTTATTATGTTTGTACCGTTTTCTTAACCTGTTTTTCAATCCAAATTGACAGTTATTAACAACATAAGTGTGTTTTTTGATGAAAACGCATATCGACCAAACGCACCGAAAAAGGCAGACATGGTTAATGGTTCCGTATGACATTCGTGAAAATGAAAATGCACGTGCATGTCGTGACATTTCTTTTGTGGTTCAGTATATGTGTACATCAAATATACTTTAAGCTTGCATAATTTACGTTTTGTATATTCAGAATTCTATGAAGGTAATCAACAACATTTCAAGGTAAAGCAAGAAAACAAAATTTACAAGTTTTTCCTACATGAAATATGCATGAATGTATATTATATATTTCAGATTTTGTAACTCACTGCTCTCTTCTCTACTAAAATGTCTACTCTGCTAAGTCAGGTGATGTATCATTATCTGTTGTTTCAGTTCAGTGCACTTCCTGGGCTCTCCTATTACCTAAAAAGGGGTGATGAGCAGTTGTTGTTTTAACAATGTGTGGTAGTATTGGGATGTGGAAGTTTTGGGATATAACCCAAGTTTAAAGATATATGCTAGTTAAATCTTGTTTCTGTGTTATTCTAGTTGGTTTTACTGTCCTTCGTCGACAGGTTTTTCTAATTTTGCTGTATTTATTATGAATTTGTAACTAGTTCTACTCACGATATGGCTGAAATACTGCCGATGTGACTATTAATTTAAACTCTCTTATGGAATGAATATTTTAGCATCTTAGCACTTCGTGAAGTCGGAATGAACTTGTACTCTAACTGCTGGTTTGCCTTAATGATAGTGATGATTTAAACAGTACTTTATTTCCCGAAAGACATGTAATATACATTAAACATTAATAAATTGCGAAAGGAAAAAGGATCAGCAAACAGGCTGCATCAGCCTATGTAAATGCTTCTCCTAAACATACACGTATAAAGGAAGAGTTTATAAATACATTTGTGGAAATAAAGAATTCAATAATTTCAAACTAAGTACAGCATATGGTACCACACTTTACGGAAAACGGTTGGTATCATTTAAGAAATTATAAACCGAATTTATTATCAATTCGTTTTCATACTGGGACAAAGATTCATCGCCACCTAGAATAGCATGTGAACTTATATTATTTTGAAAGAAGTATTTATTAAATCTGAATCTATCATATAGAGGACACTGAAGGAAATAATTGAAAGGGTCCTCTCGAGTGTTTCCACACATTTTCGGCTGTCTGACAAACATCTATCAAACAAGTGAGAGTTAAGATCACTGCAGCCCAGGCGCAAACAACAGAGAAGAATTTGACCTCGCCTGAGAGCATACGATATATATATTTTAAATGTTGGGGATAATGTCATGTCACAAGATATACATTTCTTAAATTTTGATAATGATTCAACATTTCTAATATCGATGTCTAGCGAATGCCATGCCTTTACAGTAGATGGGAGAAAAGAGTTATTAAAGTAAGACACACGCCCTGCATTACATTGGAGATTATCGGAGTTTCGCAAATTATAGCGGCTTTGATTAGAAACATTTGGTGGCGCCTTTCGACTAAGGTGCTATATCCTGTCTCAGCATAGAGGGTTTTCGTGACTTGTGCCTCTTACTGCACCTGAAATAGTCCTAAGGGCATCTAAATGTAGCTTCTCTATCAGATGAGCCTGCTCTTTGGTACAATTATCCCAGATGGTATCACAGTAGTCAAAGATAGGAAAAAAAAAAAAGATTTATACATAGTTTCAAGCGATATTCTGTTCAGACTGTATTTCAAACTTCTCAGACAATTTATTAGTGGACTTGCTTTGGCTAGTATATAATCAATATGTTTCTGCCATTTTCCATCATCTTGTAAAATCAGACCAAGATGTTTATGTCCACAAACTTCAGAAATCGCAGTATTATTAAGTGTTAGCTGAAGTTTCGGACTTGCATTAGTCTTATTGGAGAATAACATAGCTTCTGTCTTTTCAGGATTGAAATTAACCTGCCACTTGCTAGCTCAGTCTGAAATACCTTCTAGGTCATTATTAAGCAATGTCTGAGTCTGAAACGGATCTTCAATTACTAAGTATAGGGAAGTATCATCAGCGAGGAGTTTAACGTTACTTACTATTCCATTTGTTAAATCGTTTATATAGACGAGAAATAATAGTGGCCCCAAGACAGAGCCTTGAGGAACACCAGCTAATACAGATTTTGGACTTGATATGTGGCCATTATCACTAAGATAATTTTCAAACCAAAGCAATAGTTTTCCAGTTATTACTATGGATTCAAGTTTTGATACCATCCCTGCGTGCCAAACAAGAACGAAGGCCTTGCTGATATCACAAAAGACAGCTCTGACTTCTTTACCCTCATCTAGAGCCTTTGATAAAACGTGATAAAGTTAAGTTAATTGGTACACTGTGGAGTCCCCAGGTTTAAATCCAAATTGGTGTTTCGATATGATATCATTACCCATAAAAAAATTATAAACATGCTTGAATATACACTTTTCAAATACTTTAGCCAAACAACAAGATAGAGCAACTGGCCTATAATTATTACAATCATGTACACTTCCGTTTTTGTGAAGAGAGACAACTGCCGAATATTTCCAGATGTCGGGAAATTGAGAATGTGTCAGGGATAAATTAAATAGCTTCGTAACGGGTCTCTGAAGAGGCCGAGCTAAAACTTTTAATAATTTATTGCTGATATTATCAATTCAATTCAATTCAATTCTTTATTGTATGAGAGGCCATAGGCCCATATACAAAAGAGATACATCTTGATAATGGCATATATAATCAATTTTCTAACTAATCAATTCTTTTCTTAACAAAAATGCATTGTAGATAAATAGAGCAACTTTGTGTTGTTTTGGAGGTTCTTTGCTGGAAAGTAAGGAAGACAATAGATTAACGTTGATTTAGATAAAGACAGTTGCGGTAGATACTTATTTCTTAGATTTTCATATACAGGACAAATAAACATAAAATGGAATTTGTCTTCAATAATGAAAAAGAATGGACATAATCTTTGGGTTTTTTCCGTAGAAACATATCTTCCACGGTTAATTATTAAATCATTAAGGCCTATCTAAACCGTATAAAAGCATTGCGAATATTTCTGTATTGAAGGTGAGCAAGATAACACTCTGGCTCAAGCAACGACCTAAATTGACGATATGAATCATATCTAGAACTTTCATTAATAGTTGAATGCCATTCCTGCTTAAACATATCAATAGCCCGCATACGAAACTGTTTAATAAACATATTTGCATTGCCAACTGTCTGTGATAACCAAATACAACCAAAACCATATCTAAATAGTAAGGTGCGAATATGGGATGTCCAGTTATTTTTTCCAAGATAATCAAGATGTAAAAGCATATTGAAAGCTTTTTAGGTAAACGATGTTCGGGCATATTAATTATTTTACACCAATATTTTAAACAACGACAATAAGATGATATGTACAATGGGAACCTCCCACATTTGGTGTTGACAAACCAACATTTAGAAACTTTTTACAGGCAAGCAAATGATTTTTTTCTATTGTATAATACTCTTTAAAACCCCATATTTCAGATCCATACAGTAAAATCGGTTGTATCTGAGAGTCAAATAATTTGAAGTAAATAGTCGGTGGAGCAAGACCGAGCATAGGAACAACAGAGTGAAGTTGTAAAAGAGCTTTCTTTGCTCTCCTCGCCAGGTTAAGTACGGACTTATTCAGATTCAGCGTATGGGTAAACAATATGCCAAGGTATTTATAATCATTCACAACATTCATACGTTTATCTCTAAAAAAACAATTTCTCTCTAGCCGACAAAGGACCACCTCTACGGTATATAACGATGTTTGTTTTATCTAGATTCACACTCAACTGCCACGTATCTGTATATGCTGAGAGTATATCTATTTGATTTTGAAGACCAATTATAGAGCTGGACATAAGAGCAGATAATAACATAAAAAGTTCGATTACATCGGGAGAAAGTTGGATGCCATGTAATTTTACTTATGGTTATTTCAGATGTTGCATGAAGAGTTGAATATTTAGAATAGACGATATGCATCATTAAGATAGTCTGCGAAGTTGCCCGACGAGCAGGGAACGTTGTTATCCGTATGATTGATTTGTTTGATACGAATATACACACTTGCATTTCAAGGATTTTTTATCTATCACTTTAATGTTCTTATACAATGTATACTGAGTAAACATATCAGTTGTGCTTTCACCAGGGACAGGCATCAGAGTGATGTGTTTATCGTAACACAGGGTTTATCACTACGCAGTACACATGCGGGTACAATAATACTCACAATATATAAAGTGCTAATATCCCGCCATCAGTTGAATGTCTGAATGTCTCCGAAACGTAATGTTATTCACAATAAAGAAGTTGACATCCATAAATCTTTCTTTTCCTCACAGGCTCATTTAAAACATTAAAATCACATAAACCTCACAAGTTGTACACTGGTCAATACGTACCCAACACCAATATGGCAACTATCACCAGGTTACGAAACATGCTGCTCTCCCAAAGAACCGACAGAATCTTGTGATAGAGCTTGAGCAACAGACGCCGCCTACGTTCAGGTTTGCAAATTTGTGTAGATTTATACTGACCTGAAATATTTTTTACAAAGCTCGCAAGTGATTATGTCAAGTCATCGGCGTATATGCTAGCTTGTAATTGGGTAATGCTGTCTTGGGGGTTGACCCACATCAACTCGGTGGGTGTTTCTTCACTGTAACTGACACTGACGTTATACATACGTAAGATACCTTTTGCAAACAGACAACTACTCGGGATTTGGTTGTGTATCTTCAAAGTAGGCAACATTTTATCAGAGGCATCCGGCCTCAGTTCTACATGTCTGGGTATTGCTGTCATTATGCATTTCCACATTAACATTTCCAGTGAGGTTTTTTCACTTTTTAATCTTCTTTTAAATGTTCCAACACATGATTTAAATGCCCCATACAGAATGAATATGATTTGGGCTATGACTTTCATCGGTAAATATATGTCAGACAATATGTTGTTTAAAGGTCACATGCAACCAAATAATCAAACATAATTAAAACACAATTATCACTTATTCATGACATATAATATACATTGCTGATTATGAAAAACATATAAACAAAATTATAAGCGTACAATCGCAAATCAAAAGTGCAATATTTTGTACTTGGGTTTACTTCCCAGAAAAGGAAGCAGCCGGGATACCGAACCCAGTCAGAGCGGGTGGGTAAGCACTCAAGTGTAACGGCTGTGTTACGACGTAAATTGTAATAAAAACGCAAATTGTAATACTTGCAGCAAATTGTAATAAACTTGACGTAAATTGTAAAAAAAACGTAAATTGTAATAAAAATTGACGTAAATTGAAATACGCAAATTGTCATAAAAATTGACGTAAATTGTAATAATTTTTGTTGCTGTAAAATGTAATAAATGTTTACGTAAATTGTAATAACAGTTTTAATCACTCGTAAATACGCGGGTGTTTGTTTTTCGTTGCATTTCATACATAAAAAAAGCTTGTTAGGGCGATAACTCAAGCAAGAAATGATGGATTTTGTTCAAATTTGGTACCAAGGTATATTGGCGAGATTCACCGACACAAATGAAATGGAGTGACCTTGAGATAATTTTCAAGGTCACAGCAAAAATCTGAGGGTTTTGCCAATATAAAGATTGTTAGCGCGATAACCCAAGAATGAATTGACAAATCTTAGCTAAATGACGAAACTGATATTCGTCCTGATATATAATCGATATAAACTGTCCTCTGTATCATGTCTTTTCGCAAATATCTTTTGAGGTTTTGATATGTATACATATAAAGTGGGGGTGGGGTAGGGGTGGGTTTCTAACTGGTATATCTAACACACTTGCATGCATGTAGGGTCGGAGAGGTGGGTGGGTGTTCTAACGGGTATAACTACGAGGGACGTTCAAATAGTAGTCAGCCTCACCTAGAATATGATACAAATGCAGCTGTTTTTATGTTTATTTTTCTACATAATATCTGTCAGCCTCAAGCAAATTGGTTTTGCTATGTTGCAGCCTCACGATCTCCATTTTGTGAGACTTTGTATCTTGGCTTGGTACTCCCCAAAAACGTAAAATCTGCAATAAAATGCATCACAAACTTCAGGAAACAAAATATGCTATGTTTAAGATTGGTAGAAGTCGGCTAGAATCAAACATAGATATTAAACTGCACAAAAATGCAATTTCAAAACTACAATCGCTTGTTCAAATGACTCCCCATTCTGTTTACTGAAAGAACTCGAGAAAGAAATGATGGATTTTGTTCAAATTTGGTACCAAGGTTTATTGACTGGAGATTGGAGATTTACCGACACCACTTGAATTTAGTGACCTTGAGGTCATTTTAAAGGTCACAGCGAAGGTGTAACAGTTTTGCACATGCCAAGCTTGGTAGCCGCGAACTCATGAAAGTATTAATAGATTTTGATCCAATTTTATATAAAGGTTATTGGCGGGATTCCCCCAGCACCAGTTGATTGGGAAACTTGTGCTCATTTTAAGTTCACAGTGAAAAGTGTTTTGCACATGTCTAACTTTTTTGTGCGAAAATACAAGACAGAATTAATATGTTTTGCTTAAAGGTAGTACCAAGATGCGTTGGGAGTATCGTCTAACGCCAGTCCAATTCAGTGACCTCTGGATTATTTTCAAGGTCACAGAGAGTATTCTTGCGATATCTCCAAACCTAATGCATGGAATTTGTTCGCATTTTGTATCAAGGCATCAGATGACAGTTTCGGTAACGTTTACATAATTTTCAGGGTCAGACAGAGGATAATTGCGACATTCAGATATCGACATGTGGCGGGGGTAATAGCTATGTTTGTGACAAACGCTTTGTCATTACTAATTTTCAAATTTTTGTTAGCATATGGTTTCTATAATTTCATGTTAATTCTACCAGCTGTGAAATTATTCGTGACACGTCTTAAAAAAGCCAGAGATTATTTGTGTATGTTTCGAAAATTAAAGTTAATTGTTTTCATTATGGAGTTATTTTCGATGTTGACGCAAGGACATATTTTACGAGCAATAGCTTTCAATAATTTAATGTTATTTCTATTACATTTTGAAGTTCTTCATAGCATATCCCAAAATAACAGGATATTGTTTGTTTACGCTTTGAAATGTACGTTTCTTTTTCTTCATTTTCGAATTATTTTCAATGTTGACGCAATGACATATTTGAAGTTAATTTAATGTTTTAATCATATGTGATTTATTATGATTTATGTTTCTATCATACATTCATATATTACGTTGTCATAGTTTAACCTGGTTCGTATTATTTTCTTCATCATATTACTACATATTATTGTATTTTTATGAGAGGGAATTTTAAGTTACATTTGCTAAGGATATCATAAATCGCTGGCGCCTGGTTATTCCTTGTCACATAGCAGTCAACCTGTCTACTCATTTGTTGTATTTGATTGATGCATATAAAATAAAATGTAGAAATGATATTGAATTGCATCATTTGCTTCAAGGAATCGATCAGATGTGCTCGTTATCAAAGTAAAGTCAAAACTTCTTTCTGTAAGGTATACAGTGGAAGTTGACACCTTAATTGTTATGGGTAGACCAAAGAAATCATTTATTTAGTTTCACCGCTCAAAATACAACAAAGAAATCAACGGGTGGCATTAACCTCAAAGAATGATCATAACAATGCTTATAACATACGAGGGCAAACATATCGGGGATAATTTGTTTTCATGCGATATGCACCGGGTGAAATATCACTTTGTCATGGTGACATGACATCATGAACAATGTTATGACCTCACGTTGCTTCTAAGAAGCCGCCTTCTAAATACAACGATGACGGGGAGCCTGCCTTTGTTGGAAAGTAGATTATCGCGTAATTTCCGCAGTTAAATACTTCGGTAATAAATAGAAAATTATATTCGTGACCATAATATGCTAGGTTAAGGACCTAAATATCGGCATATCCCTTCTCTGGTTCCGAAAATACCAAGATTTAGGCAGTTGTGTTGTAAACTGATATTTATCTTCTATAAAGTCGGCTATATTCAAACCATGAGAAATGTCGTCAAATAATGTCTGATGACAGTTACCAACGTCCCAATAGTGTCCACATATTTAACAATAAAGCACAACCTCACTACTTTTTTTGATAAATGGCAAAGGATTAATCAACCATATTAAAAGGTTTTCAGGCTTGAAGGACGAAGCTAATTAAAATCTATTGCCAGCTCCCTTTTAGAGACAATAAAAGGTTCGAAAATGTGGGTCACAAATGCATGAAAGTTTTTATTGTTGTTCATACCCGTTAGGCCTCCCGCTTCTACATGTATTTGGGATATAACCGTTAGAACCACCACCACCCCCTCTATGTCTTCAAGTATGCTAGATATTAAAACACCACAACACTTTTCTGCCCATTTATTCAATTGGGCTAAATCATAGTTGAGAGTTGCTTCTATGGATGTTACATATTTTCCCGCAACACCGATTGATGTGTCATCGGCCAACATTATTGTGATATTTTGTAAATTTCCAGGTAAATCATTGATATATACAAGGACCACAAATTAACCAAGGGCAGATCCTTGAGGAACCCCTGCAGTAACATTTAGTTTTTCATAATGTTCCATTAACAGAGAGACACTGTCGTCTATCAGGGCCCGGTTGTTCAAAACTCGGTTATCTTTTAACCAGCCGTTAAGTACATTTAACTGACTGTTACCTAATAACAGAGGGTTATCTTGTTGTTCAAAACTCTGTTAACTTTTAACAGGCTGTTAACGTGACGTTAAGTCAACACATCTAAGGACCGCCGCTAACTTTTTAACAGTGTGGTTAACTCGCAAATGGCGTTCATGGCTAACACTGCTTCCATGATGCCAGTTCAGCAAAGAAAGGATAAGGTGTATCGTGGACTGGACTTCGATATTGGAAATTATTCTGACGAAGAGTTACATACGAAACTGTATCTATGCACATCATAGGAACTAAAATACATGTTGTACAAGTACATGATGCCTACGTTTCATCTTTTAACACTTGTGGAAAGGTTTATATATGCTTTATAACACTAAATGTGTGGATTTCTTCTGTAAATATTATTTAAACAAACACTTTCAAAGAATATAACACGTACACCCTATACCGACGTATGATATGATATTGAACAAGGCTACATGAAGATAATTAAATTAGTTTCATGAAAAAATATCCGAACGATTACATTTTGATACTGAAAGTGTAGTCGGCGGGATATGGTGATTGTGTATACTCTTATTCTACCGACCTTCACCTCAGAGAAATTGCCAAATACACTCCCATTTTAAGATAGAGAAGAAGCCAGAAATGCCGATTATTACCGTTGTCGTTCTACGTGATTTTGCGTCAGTCATGGCGTCACGCAGCACAGAAACTTTACAGTTTCGTGTAAACACATCACATTCCTGTATTGAATCAATTTTAATTTCCTATTTCTTGCTACTATGCTCTTTCCATGCAAATGGGTGTCTGAAAATTTGAGAAAATGCTACACAGTGTAAAGTCTGAAATTTTCTTTGTTTACATTTCAAACAGGTGTTGTCTTTCGAGCACAGCAGTTGTTTCCACCCCCAATATCTTTCGGTTCACTTTATCTAGACACTTGGTATTGGTGCCAAAAAGACCAGATGTAATTAGATTTTAAAATGTATGAGGAATTCAGTAGGGCTGGGACGAGTAGGAAACAATGGAATCGAGTACCCGCATGTACGTACCCGAATCGGAATCGAGTACCCGGAAATGTAAGAAATACAATCGGGTCAACTTTCTGAATATTCAACCACGATTTGACAGATAGTTTAGAAGAAAACTTGAACAGTTGGTAATAAGACATTAAAACTGACCTCAAGCTATTTAATTTACGTCTGTTTAACCAATATAGAGAGTAACACCATTACTTTTCATTCCTCGTTATAACAACGAACGTTTTGATCCTGCTGCTACTGTAACTTAACTACTCACTGCTCATGCACAGATAAATTACAGTCATTAAAACTATGCGCCATTAATCGGACAATACCAATGATGTAAAAACCCGTGAATTTCCGGGTTAGTATATGGATCTTCAGTAACCCATGCTTGTCGTAAGAGGCGACTAACGGGATCGGGTGGTCAGACTCTCTGAATTGGTTGACACATGTCATCGGTTCCAATTGCGCACATCGATGCTCATGTTGTTGATCACTGGATTGTCTCGTCCAGACTCGATTATTTACAGACCGCCGCCATATAGCTGGAATATTGCTGAGTGCGGCGTAAAACTAAACTCACTCACTCACTCAATGATGTAAATGTGTGTTACGTCATAAATGAAAAAGACAAGCTATTGTCTGCCCTTGTCATTACAGAGCCCTCTCCCTTTCAGGGTACTCGATTCCTAGAAATAGGACTCGATTCCAGCTGTACACGACCCGGATTCGAGTACCCGAGTACCCGTCCCAGCCTTAGAATGCAGTGATTCATTTGTCGCCGCTGAATATGAAATACAAGTGATGTAATTGGCGTTTCAATACCGGCCTTCGCGAAACGTGATTTTGTAAACACTATCCAATAGGGCGCAAAGTGCACTTGGGCGTTCGTGTGAGTGTATTTATGAAAACATCTGAACACGATTCCAGGCTTATCGGCAACGTTTCAGAATTATTAGTGATTTTATTAAAAACTGATATCATTGTTAATTAATATGCTATTTTTGAAAGTCTATACTCCAAGTAATTATCCGATTTGTTTTGATATGTCCGTCCGGCATCCCTTCCCATAGATGGCTTTTAATTATATTTTTACTTATCATTTCAGCAATAGGCCTAATTTCTTTTTCATTCTTCGAATGTTTTAATTGAAGCAAATCATCTTTTAAAAATGCTGTACTAATTGATGAAAACTTAGTTAGCATAAACATTGCTCTCGCAACTGATGTGTAGGAAAATAAACATAACATTATTATGTATCTATTTCTGTTGTGAGTGATATGCAGGCCTACTTCGTAGTCACTTTGATTAAATGTTATATTTGAATATCGAAACCTTTTTGTCACAGCGAACACAAGACTATCTCTTGTCATATTACACGATAATATTTGGAATTTTTAACTTATTTTATAACAATATCTGAATGCTAATGTTATACACTGATAGGTTCATAAAAGGCATACTATGGCACAATAGTATTTCTCTTCCGAATCGTTGCAGCGTTCTATAATACACTTATGAAATATAATACATGTTTTCCGTCCTTGAAGACATTGCAAAGAACTATCTATGCATTAAATGGAGGTTCACCTGATTAATGAGTATCGAGGAAATTATGTTCATCTATAAATTAGACGCAGCTTCATGTTTTTCAAGACATCTTTCCGGAATATGCGTCTGTGAAGGCGTTCAGATAATGACGATATTGCACAAACACGTCACAATTTAATTCTGGACTCACAAAAGTCCAGAAACTCTCCGCACTGTTGGCACTTTCTGACAAGGGATTTGACCAAATTAAACATGCAGTTGTTATGAATATATGCCAAGGATGAAAAAATGAAAAAATTCTTTTCGAAAACTGTAAATTTAAAGTCGCTCGCCCATGGGCAAACAGTGGCCCATGGGCGAGAATGTTTAATTTTGCTCAGAATTCATGTTTTGGAGGTTGTAAATGAATGAGTGTATGTTTATAAGCATCATGACACAAATTTCAACTCATTTTGACCTAATTCGACTAACTTAGGGCGATATTAAAAAATCTCGCCAATGGGTGAAAAATATGTTGGCCTCATGGGCGAGAATGTTTAATTGCGCTCAAAATTCATGTTTTGGAGGTTGTAAATGAATGAGTGTATGTTTATAAGCATCATCTCACAAATTTCAACTCATTTTGACTTAATTCGACTAACTTAGAACGATATTAAAAAATCTCGCCCATGGGCGAAAAATATGTTGGCCCATGGGCGAGAATATTTACTTTTATCTCCCAATTGACAGACACCCAGTTTACAGACACTGAACTAGATTAATTAGGGTAACACCCATGGGTATAATGGAACAGTCCACTGTCTTGTGAGTAGAGCAGGGTGAGCCTGAAACAGGTTCGTTACTGAGAAGTTTGATTGTGGGTAAATAGAACTTTGTTGTGATTATATGATAAATGATTTCTCTTCTGAAAATTGATTTTACTATCAATTACTATCAAACATAAAAACAGGTTTGTCACTGAGAGGTTTAAATGTGTTTATTGATAGAAAAGACCCCTCCCAATAATAGCATATGTACAACATAAGTTAACTGAGAAAACGTTTTGATGGAGAGATATAGATATGTACATATTTGAAAACATTCTGATTTGCAGTAAATGAGACACCTGCATTGCCATGTAAGATACGATTAATACCAATCAGTGTTTTAATTTTAACAATACTTTCTAAAGATTGTAACAGTTTATGTCTTTGAGTAGTATACAATGGACATTCAAGGAAGTAATGAAAAACATTTTCACATCCATGGCCACATTCACGTGATGCGTCATATTTTAAATATTTATTCTAAATATATCGTAATTAAGTGCACTCGTCATATATCTTAATATTGTGTGCAAAACATATAACTTCTTTATTCCATATGAATAATATTTAGGTTCACATTTGTCTTTATTTGATTTATATGATACAACAGTGTCACAATTTCTAATAGCTAAGCTAATGTTTTCAATATGATGATGCCGACTCCCGTTAGACTAGAAGGTTAAACCGAAATGTTTATGAAAATAAACTGTTTTTGGCCTACCTTTAGAATACAGCACCACAAACTTTAAAAATACGGCATAATACCCTTTTACGTAATGTAATGTGATTTTGTTCGAAAGCACGTTCTCGATACAATGCCCTATGACGCCAGCATGGCAACACGGTTGTCTGGCTCAGCGAGTGCGTATAAGCTCCGCTCACTGGTGTTTCATCTCTACGAGCTATGTCATTGCATAAGCCCAACGATGTTGAGAGTTTCCAGTAGTTGTATACCGGCGGATGCGCAATATTTTGCAAGCACCAGTTTGAAATATTTTTCTTTTTTCACTAATACGCTCATATTTATTTGTATTACGGGCTGCTGAGGTGTTATGTTTTGTGTATTTTGTATTTTGTAATATTTTTAATTTACATATATATTTTTGTCATTCAATAATTTGCACCATTACATAGAAAAGTGTTTTATTAGTATTTTATTTTTCGAAGCGGTAATAATGCATTACACTAGACACGTCAGTCGTGTTTGTGCCGGTTCGGTCAATGCATTCTATTTATTAGGATTAATTCAAGGGATTGGGGTTAGGGTTAGGGTTAGGTTAGGGTTAGGGTTAGGGCTAGGGCTAGGGCTTAGGGCTTAGGGCTAGGGTTGGGGTTGGGGACCTAATGCAATATAGTAGGTACATGTCCGGTGATTCGGTCAATGCATTCTATTTATTAGGAATATTTCAAGGGGTTAGGGTTAGGGTTGAGGGCTTAGGGTTTAGGGTTAGGGTTAGGGTTAGGGTTAGGGACCTAATCCAATATAGCAGGTACATGTCCGGTGTAATACGTGAGTACCATTGTTGTTTTTCCTTTTTGCATTTTAATACTTTTTTTTCACACAAAAACGGGAAACCAAAAACGTCGAAAGTACATTATGAAATGGGTTAATGTTGAAATTTTGGGCTAATGGAAATTGGCCTGGAATTTGCACTCAAGCCTCTTTCACACGCAACATAAATTTTGTTCAGTAATCATTCGAAGGCTAACTCACCCTCGTGCCGTCACTACACATGCTCATGTCTCCATCGTTCCTTAGTGCGATCCACATTATCCTTACAGTGTTCCCTACATCACTTTTCTGTCACAAAATCACCGATTTATATAAATGCGCGTCATTCATGCATGCACCGTGAAATCTACGTCTGACGCCTGACGTCAACAACCCTTTTCAGTTTGAGGCATATCGGCTCATTCCACGCCACACGTTAATTTGTAGATTACGGAATGGGACGAGTGTGCCAAATGGCATCGGATCCATTCGGCAATTGTCCGGAGAATAAAATCACGAGACACCAAGTCTACCCGTAGCATTCGTAATTGTCCGTGACCTATTCGACTCTTTCCGTTCATTTCCGTGACGTCACAGGAATGACTCGATAAATTTGCACATTGTGCAACAGTGTGGACGTAGCTCAGTCGGTTAGCTGTCGAGCTAACAATCCGAAGGTCGCGGGTTCGCGTCCGACGGGTTCTCACAAACTGGTTGCTTGTCTTAATGACATGTGACCTACGGCAGAGATCGTCCTCACGAGAAGTTGTGGTGCTGTATTCTAAAGGTGCTCCGTTGTAAAGGAATGAGTGTATTCTTATGGGTATAATGAAACAAATTTCAACTCATTTTGACTTAATTCGACTAACTAAGAGCGATATTAAAAAATCTCGCCAATGGGCGAAAAAAATTTTGGCCCAGGGGCGAGAATATTTACTTTTACTCAAAATACATGTTTTTTCCATGTTTTGAAGGATGTAAATGAATGAGTGTATGTTTATAAACATAATGACACAAATTTCAATTCATTTTGACTTAATTCGGCTAATTTAGAGCGATATTAAAAAATCTCGCCAATGGGTGAAAAATATGTTGGCCCAGGGGCGAGAATATTTACTTTTACTCAAAATATGTTTTCCCATGTTTTGGAGGTTGTAAATGAATGAGTGTATGTTTATAAGTATCATGAAACAAAATTCAACTCATATTGACTTAATTCGACTAATTTAAAGTGATATTAAAACATCTCGCCAATGGGCGAAAAATATGTTGGCCCATGGGCGAGAATATTTACTTTTACTCAAAATACATGTTTTTTCCATGTTTTGAAGGTTGTAAATGAATGAGCGTATGTTTATAAACATCATGACACAAATGTCAATTCATTTTGACTTAATTCGGCTAATTTAGAGCGATATTTAAAAATCTGCATTATTTACGGTAACATGGATTAGCTAATAGCGCATTGCCGGGAGACCCACATTCACACGATCACTCAACCATACCCATTGCCGGTTGAGCCAAACCATTTTCAACTCTTGTTTTCTTAAAAGTGTCTTTCCCGGGCTATAACTATCAACACCCCAATCCGACCATCTGTCATTAATTACCTGTCATGAGCTATCAGTTGTATTGAAAGCTCTCGCCTATTGTTTCTTTACTTAATTGTTTCGCGGATAGTTATGTAGTCACTCCAAATTGGGCGAAAAATATGTTGGCCCATGGGCGAGAATATTTACTTTTACTCAAAATACATGTTTTTTCCATGTTTTGGAGGTTGTAAATGAATGAGTGTATACTTATGGGTATCATGAATCAAATTCAACTCATTTTGACTTAATTCGACTAACATAGCAATTCCACATAAATAAACCTACAAAGTACAAACAATATGGCAATGCTAACACTGAGACCATTCTGATTTATTGAGCAGAGTAAGATTGGCACTATTTTGGCGGTTCTGCCACTTGTGAGGCGTGCAGATGCTTGGTGCTTTTTAGTACTTCATTTATTTGTTTAGATTGGTTATTTTGGTGTTTTAACGGCTGGGGCCCGCTGATTGAGTCTATTATAATAATTGTATTTTTATTGTGTTGTTTAACGAGCTGGACATGGAGTGCTGTTATCATGAATGTTAAAATATATTAGTGGGATACATTGATAGTAATGAAACCTTATAAGAATATATTGTACCTCAACATACAAACCTATCCCGATAGCTCTCATCGTCACTCTCATGTCAATCCATTGTGACTGTTGCAGTCCTCCTGTACATCCTGTATATATAAGCAAGTTATTTTTATTTAGGATTTATTATTGCTAAACACACATTTAACCGAGATGAAGAAGGGGGGTCTCCAATTCCATGTATGATTTTGCTCTCATAAGTTAGACATCCCATTAGTCAGACACGCCAATTATCAGACAACTTTGGATCAATCAGGCGTGACTGTGATTACAAATAAACTCAATGAAGCTGCAAGTTTGCACCTAAACAATTAAAAAAATCAAAACAACACATATATTTAATAAGAATAAATAACCATCTCTAAACTATCGATAGTCACACATACTATCGATGCATCTATAGGTTTTCATTTCTACCATCGATTAATTGCTTTCGGAAAAATTGCAATTCATCGATAGTTTGATGCATCATTACAGCCCTATTAATTATATCGCTTAATATATTCTTATGCACATAACTTTGGATCAATCCATTACCCAATAAAGGTAACAGTGCAGTGTACCTGAGTGCAACCAACCATAACTTTTGTTGATATAACGTGTCTGGGACGTCTAACTGATCGGAGGACACCAGAGAGTAAGTTGCAAGCAATATTTTTAATATTGCCCTAGTGGATTTCCATTATGATTTGCACACATTATGTTTTGCACACAGTGTACATCACTATCTATGTAATTGTATTATTGTTATGGAGCGGCATTGAGATGCATGTTTATGTTTGTTTGCCAATCCCGTCATGATTACTTGAAGAACACATGACATTGTTTAAACTATACATTAAAATATCCATAGTGTTAATATGTAGTCTTTACATTAGGCAATGAGGAATACACAATATATTCAAGATTGAGTTTGCTTTTACCTTTTTAAAAATTGTCAATATTTTTGCTACAGCCGAAAAGATTTACCTTGACTTCGTTATGTACAGGTCCGTGGTTGTGGCCTCTTGGTATTTTAAAACTATGTCGTTGATTTAAACAGTATTTGATTTCCCGAAAGACATGTGATATACATTAAACATGATTAAGTTACAAAAAGGAAAAAGGATCAGCAAACAGGCTGCATCGGCCTATGTAAATGCTTCTCCTAAACATAATCTTGCAGAGAAGGATTTTATAAGTACATTTGTGGAAAAAGGTAATTCAATAATTTCAAACTAAGTAAAGCATATGGTACCACACTTTATGGAAAACGGTTGGTATCATTTAAGAAACTGTAAACCGATTTTATTATTAATTCGTTTTCATACTGGGACAAAGATTCATCGCCGCTTAGAATAGCATGTAAACTTATATTATTTTGAAAGAAGTATTTATTAAATCCAAACCTATCATATAGAGGACACTGAAGGAAATAATGGTAAGCATCTTCTCGAGTGTTCCCACAGGAGCAGGTTCGGCTGTCTGACAAATATCTATCAAACAAGTGAGAACTAAGATCACTGCAGCCCAGGCGCAAACGACAGAGAAGAATTTGACCTCGCCTGAGACCATACGATATATAATTCTTAAATGTTGGGGATAATGTCATGTCACAAGATATACATTTCTTAAATTTTGATAATGATTCTACATTTCTAATATTGATGTCTAGCGAATTCCATGCCTTAACAGTAGATGGGAGAAAAGAATTATGTCGTTAAGACAGTTGAGAGTGTTGATCTGTATGCAGTCTTTCTGCATGCATTTTCACAAGATCCATTCTCCCCTTTTCCTCTTTTTCACTATGAACATATAACCATTTACACAAAGGTATCTTCCACCACGACATGTAGGGAAAACTTTGAAGTCTAATTGTGCATTTGCCATAACTGGCAAATTCACTCACATTCTGGTACACGTGTCTTATTTCGTTTCCTGGGTGAGCTGAGTTAACACATTTTACATTTGGTAGAAAGCTAGTGTCCTATTCCCTTAAAACAACACCGTCGTCACAACATCAAACATCCAAGGATTTTTACCTCGACCCAAAGGTCTAAACTTACGGGACTACCCAGTAGACATCACTTGCTTGATAACGGTTTTAGCAGCTACGCCGAAACGGGGTGTCCCCAGTTTGCCAGCAGATATTGTTTAAAGGTTTCAGGTCACTGAACCATGCTAATCTCTTGAAACAACAGGTGATACACATTTTAGTTACCCCTGGGCCGGTGAACACAGTTCACCTTACCACTGCGCTGAGCTCGTGAACACAGTTCACCTGAACTGACACTAATACGAGTGAGTGATTAAATTAATGATTGATGTTATGTTTAAACTGAACACATCACTTATCTCGTTGACATATCAATCTGATAAGGTCACAACAGAACTACACAGAAATAACATTGATGCAGTTGCAGGGTGGTGGTTGTGTGAGACCTAAGAAGAACAAATATCGCCAGCTTGAAGAACGGCTAGACCGCGAGGATAGACTGCTGCAAGATGGTGTCGAGACTCCACTTGCTTACGGTGTGTCTCACCTTGTGGGACTATGAATAATGATGTATACTTGTGATATTGTGTATAATGTGATATTTTGTAATAATGTATGTTTGTATCATGATGGCAGTGCTAATATTGCCTAATGGTTGTATTTCATAACACTGTTGATGAGACTGATGATGATGATAATATGTACATTGAAATACATGAATGAATGAAGTCACAGCGTCAATTTTATGGGCAGCCAAAATACCCTGGACCATATTACACACGGAACAACCTGCCCTGCACGCTCATTCATGCGTGTCCTCTTATCCCAGGTAACCCACTGCTGCCTTTTGGGGGTGCACCGCCGAAACGCCGCTTACATTATAATAAAGAAGTTGTATATCCATATAACTTTCTCCGTTGTTCAAATTATCATGGTCTCAACAGATATTGCACTGTCATACGAATTCATGAGAGATTTTCAAGTTATTGTGTTGTCATCCACATTTAGATTTAGCTGGTTTATTCCTCATTTCCAATTTCATCATTCTGAGTTTCACCTCAGTTGAGTATTTCAGTGTAGCTCGCAAAGACGAGGTCACGGAGCGGAACGATGACGTTTAGTGTATCTCCACGTTCAGTTACGTAATTTCCGCAAAGCGCCTGCGACAATTTGCGCCGAAAAAGTCGTTGTGTCCCATCCGTTGGTCTTGTGTATTGGAGTAAAAACAGCAACGACTTTCAAGTATATTTTGCTTTCCATATATACAATCCATTGATCACCCTGGGCTAGGTGTGAGATGTACAGGTGCTCGTGAGGGTGTTTTTTTAAAAAGACTGACTGCGCTTATCCCGCAGCCAAATATCGTACATTCTAAGGAAATCTCGAATTGATTGTATTATAAGGTGTCGAAATGGTGTTAAATTCTCTGTTGTGCATTAACTTATTTGTCATGCAAATTGGTGTGATTGAACAACCCTGTTTACTGAGATAGGAATAGGAACTTTGACCTTTCTCAAGACGTGCACATTTATGCGTATATGCTCTTGAAAACCTTGTTTGGCAAGATGTGCCTTTCAATTTTGCTATTGTGTGCATGTTCATATTGTATTTCAATTTTGAACATCTGGTTTAAACATATTTAAATCCTCAGAGAATCTGGTTTGGTAAACAATCAAAACATTGATTTTATTAATACCTCACCAGTACATATATAATATAACAGAATACACAAGAACTGGATACACAAAAATGTCAAATTAATTCCTATCATAAGTAGTAGCAAACTGTCACTGACGCCTTCGGCTAGGTGGATAAAACGGGACGCAAAAATCCCCGTATACACCGCATCACAATAGTAAACAGAATTTATCTTAACGAATGTTTAAAGACAGACAGACAGATAGACATAGTTTATTAAAGTGTCCCATGTATGTAAACAAGATATAAAATACATATAAAATAAACACATAATGTTTTACATACATCCAGCCTTAACAGGCTTATGGGACACTGTTATCTAGAGGGTCAAAATAGACATCATAGAAAGATTTTTATTAAACCATATAAATACATAACCTTAGGCAAAAATATCTTAAATCTCTCTTCATGTAAATATAGCATGAAATTCAGTCATATATTTCACTAACATGGTACTGACTAGTCGATTTGAACCACTGCTTCACTGACTGCTGTGGATGCATATTATCAAGGGTACAGCTTCATTAAGCCTTATGCAACCAACCATAAAATGTGCTGTTTTAAGCGGTCTGTCTTTTGGGAGGTCTATCTTATGGGAAGATACCGTTTTTTTCCATGGGGCGGGATATAAATGATTTATTCTGCCTGATGATTTGTACAACACCACCCAAGCAGTGCACAAACGTGCACCCGGCATACATTGTAATTTGTTCGGTTGTAGAAAAAAAGTCATGGAAAAAGTCATAGATTTGGGTAGGAAAAAGGTCATAGGAAAAAAGTCATAAACTCAAAAAAGATCAGTATTGATAATGTATTTATTTAACAAGTCATAACAATATTATCATCAACAGCACTACCACATTTGAACCTAACTTATAAAATTAATGTAATCATTCAAGTAAAATACATGACATCAGAAAATGCACTATCATCATAACACTTTCATCTGCAACAGCACTACATCAGTCAGTTGTCCTAGCACATTTTATTTAACCGAACGTTCCAGCCAATGCCGTGAAGAGTTTGGATCACAGTCTTACGGCCAGCGTGTCTTATATTAGCTGCTAGAAGGAAGCCATTTGAGTAAAAGCATTAACTGATAATCCCATGAGTTCATTAATCGGTGTGATATCGTCAAGCTCAAAGCTAGTTAAACAAACAGTCATGTGACTTGTGACTTTTAATCCCACAATCCGTTAAGAAGTAAACAAATAATAATCTGTTCATTTCTCCTGTTTTGATAAGATCCCAAGACAAGAAGTGGCATACAAAAGGGCACAGTTAACTTTTAGCGTGTCTGTATCCACCGACAGAGCAGCAAGTTTCAAACGGATTGGGTGGTCAGGCTCGCTGACTTGGTTGACACGTCATCGTATCCCAGTTGCCTAGATCGATGGTCATGACGCTGATCACTGGATTGTCTGGTCCAGACTCGATGTTTACAGACTGCCGCCATATAACTCGAATAGTGCTGAGTGCGGCGTGAAACAACCAACCAAATAATGTCAATTACATTACAAGAGCCTTGTTTTTCTGTCATACTAACACAGGGAGTACACAGTGACATGTACATAATACCTACATGTACTCTCCGTCACGAGTGTTGCAGCTGCGCTCTCTTGTCAGCCGATCTCCACACAATGTAAGTATGTAATCGATACCAGTACTGATGGTAGGTGGAGCTCATGAAATATACATCGATAATATTGATTAGGACTTTAGAAATGTACAATGTTTATAGCCGGAGGATAACACTATTCAGCTTGTCGATTTCTGGTGACAGGTGCCCTGACATAAGATGAAATCGATTTGGGTGAAATGAGCTACAGTGTCGATGTATTTAATATACAGCCAGATATTGTATTGGAAGTATCATCGTGGGCAGTTTTAATATGTTCATGACGACTGATAAGAATATGCGTTGTTTGCATATCAAGCGGAGATGAGCATGTATATATGAAACACGTGCTCTCTGTCAACTGTCTTGCGTATACGTGATGAAACTGGCATGCAAATTAAAAACAAACAAATTAGAGGATATTATAAATAATTAAAAAAATATATATTAATACAATAATTACACATTATAGATTTTGTATCAGGAAATGGCGTACCGAGATGTCGTTTACATCAACACACTGTCTATACAATCAATGTAAACAACCAATATATTTTCGCAAATGCGTTATTTCGTTCTTGACAGGCATTTTTCGTATTCAAATATTAAGGATATTATTCAAATATTGTCAGGACCCACAACGTATGTTTATTGAATGAAACTGACGCCTATATGGGCTTACAGAATGTTTGTTTGAAAGAGGTAGTTCACACTTGTAAAGCTATGCAAAAACAATTTTGAACTATTGACTAAACCTGGCTAATCCTTTGGTGGGATTCACCCTTTTTTCATATCCTTGATGGGTACAATGCCAAATTTTCACTAGCCTTGCATCTGCGCTTTTATACATTACGATATTAGCATTTACTGAAATGTCGTACACGATGACAAATGACTACTTGTACATAGCAATCGTAACGGTAATATACTACTTATACTTTGATAGGGGGTAATTACATACGTAGATTTAAGTCTACACATTAGGGATCCATTTTTGGGGTATCATGAACGTTGAGCAGTGTATCTCCCTATGCTAGCGTTTAGTCACGGTTAGGTGCGTTCTGGGGCGGTGGTGCAGATGAAATGATAGAACAAGGGGTGTGGCTGACGTATTCATATTTTATATTCTCAGAGAATCTGGTTTGGTAAACAAGCAAAACATTGATTTTATTAATACCTCACCGGTACATGTATAATATAACAGAATACACAAGAACTGGATACACAAAAACGTCAAATTAATTCCTATCATAAGTAGTAGCAAACTGTCACTGACGCCTTCGGCTAGGTGGATAAAACGGGACGCAAAAATCCCCGTATACACCGCATCACAATAGTAAACAGAATTTATCTTAACGAATGTTTAAAGACAGACAGACAGATAGACATAGTTTATTAAAGTGTCCCATGTATGTAAACAAGATATAAAATACATATAAAATAAACACATAATGTTTTACATACATCCAGCCTTAACAGGCTTATGGGACACTGTTATCTAGAGGGTCAAAATAGACATCATAGAAAGATTTTTTATTAAACCATATAAATACATAACCTTAGGCAAAAATATCTTAAATCTCTCTCTTCATGTAAATATAGCATGAAATTCAGTCATATATTTCACTAACATGGTACTGACTAGTCGATTTGAACCACTGCTTCACTGACTGCTGTGGATGCATATTATCAAGGGTACAGCTTCATTAAGCCTTATGCAACCAACCATAAAATGTGCTGTTTTAAGCGGTCTGTCTTTTGGGAGGTCTATCTTATGGGAAGATACCGTTTTTTTTCCATGGGGCGGGATATAAATGATTTATTCTGCCTGATGATTTGTACAACACCACCCAAGCAGTGCACAAACGTGCACCCGGCATACATTGTAATTTGTTCGGTTGTAGAAAAAAAAGTCATGGAAAAAGTCATAGATTTGGGTAGGAAAAAGGTCATAGGAAAAAAGTCATAAACTCAAAAAAGATCAGTATTGATAATGTATTTATTTAACAAGTCATAACAATATTATCATCAACAGCACTACCACATTTGAACCTAGCTTATAAAATTAATGTAATCATTCAAGTAAAATACATGACATCAGAAAATGCACTATCATCATAACACTTTCATCTGCAACAGCACTACATCAGTCAGTTGTCCTAGCACATTTTATTTAACCGAACGTTCCAGCCAATGCCGTGAAGAGTTTGGATCACAGTCTTACGGCCAGCGTGTCTTATATTAGCTGCTAGAAGGAAGCCATTTGAGTAAAAGCATTAACTGATAATCCCATGAGTTCATTAATCGGTGTGATATCGTCAAGCTCAAAGCTAGTTAAACAAACAATCATGTGACTTGTGACTTTTAATCCCACAATCCGTTAAGAAGTAAACAAATAATAATCTGTTCATTTCTCCTGTTTTAATAAGATCCAATTGCTTACAGCGTCACACTAAAGGAATAATTAACTTGAAAGTGAAATAGTATTAACAAAGTAAATAACTGGAGAACATGATGTTTTATAATAGTTATTTTTTCTATGACTTTTTTTCCATGACTTTTTTTCCAATGACTTATTTCCCATGACTTTTTTCCGTCCACCATTTGTTCTAGGTCACGTGAATCAATCAGAGATAGACATTATTACATGAGGTAGGGTAAATTAGCATTGTACGTGCTTAGGAACCTTGAACTTGCAGTTACATTTCATTATTTGTGTACAGATATTGGTCTAGAATAATTTATCAATTCGTTGAGTCTTGAAGATGAATTGATGCAGGGACTCCATTATGTTCTTGTTGACATTGTTGGTAGCTAGAGGTGTTCCTAATTTTCACAGTTTGGAGTGAGTGAGTGAGTGAGTTTAGTTTTAGGCTGCACTCAGCAATATTCCAGCTATATGGCGGCGGTCAGTAAATAATCGAGTCTGGACCAGACAATCCAGTGATCAACAACATGAGCATCGATGTGCGCAATTGGAACCGATGACATGTGTCAACCAAGCCAGCGAGCCTGACCACCCGCTCCCGTTAGTCGCCTCTTACGACAAGCATGGGTTACTGAAGATCAATTCTAACCCGGATCTTCACGGGTTCGGCGCAATTGGGAACCGATGACAGCTGTCAACCAAGTCAGCGAGCCTGACCACCCGATCCCGTAGTCGCCTCTTACGATAAGCATGGGTTACTGAAGGCCAATTCTAACCCGGACCTTCACGGGTTTCACAGTTTTGTCTTCTTGAGAGGGTACGTAAGTCTTAAAACATTTGCATCCAATTTAGATATACCAGGATTATAATAGTAGGATACTTGTGTTTTTAAGTGATGGCTAAATTTGTGCACAACCGCCAACGTATGAAGGGACCATGTAAGTCCTTCTAGGGTGGGTGGGGTGAAGGGGTGGTATGGGAGCATTGGGTGTGTGTGTGTGTGTGTGTGTGTGGCAAGGCAGGCTGAGCGAGTGTAGTAATTGAGGGGCTATGGGCGGCCTTGACCGTGGAGTTTGTTACGGTGGTGGTTGGTGCTTGAGAGGCGGCGGGGGTCGGTGGTGGCTGGAGGCGCGCGGACCTCGGAGGAGACAGTAGTTGTTGGGAGGTAGAGTTGGTGTGAAATAATGAAGAAATAGAGAGGCGCGCGGACCTCTGAGAGGACAGGTGGTTGGAGAGAGAGGTGAAGTTATAGATGGCTTGATAGTGAGCAGAAAGTGGATCGAGATTGCTAGGTTTAGAGGTGGGCGCGGACGTCGGAGAGGACAGTCACGCACATATGGTGAATTTGGAGTGACTACATACCTATCCGCGAAACAATTAAGTAATGAAACAATAGGCAAGAGCTTTCAATACAACTGATAGCTCATGACAGGTAATTAATGACAGATGGTTGGATTGGGGTGTGCTGATAGTTATAGCCCGGGAAAGCCACTTTTAAGAGTTGAAAATGGTTTGGCTCAACCGGCAATGGGTATGGTTGAGTGATCGTGTGAATGTGGGTCTCCCGGCAATGCGCTATTAGCTAATCCATGTTACCGTAAATAATGCAGATTTTTAAATATCGCTCTAAATTAGCCGAATTAAGTCAAAATGAATTGACATTTGTGTCATTATGTTTATAAACATACGCTCATTCATTTACAACCTTCAAAACATGGAAAAAACATGTATTTTGAGTAAAAGTAAATATTCTCGCCCATCGGCCAACATATTTTTCGCCCATTGGCGAGATTTTTTAATATCACTTTAAATTAGTCGAATTAAGTCAATATGAGTTGAATTTTGTTTCATGATACTTATAAACATACACTCATTCATTTACAACCTCCAAAACATGGGAAAACATATTTTGAGTAAAAGTAAATATTCTCGCCCCTGGGCCAACATATTTTTCACCCATTGGCGAGATTTTTTAATATCGCTCTAACTTAGTCGAATTAAGTCAAAATGAGTTGAAATTTGTGTCATGATGCTTACAAACATACACTCATTCATTTACAACCTCCAAAACATGAATTCTGATCGAAATTAAACATTCTCGCCCATGGGCCACTGTTCGCCCATGGAGAAGGCCCATGGGCGAGCGACTTTAAATTTAAAGTTTTCGAAAAAGTTTGGTTTCATCTTTTCATCCTTGGCATATATTCATAACAACTGCATGTTTAATTCGGTCAAATCCCTTGTCAGAAAGTGCCCACAGTGCGGAGAGTTTCTGGACTTTTGTGAGTCCAGAATTAAATTGTGACGTGTTCATGAGATTCTTGTCAAAAGTAATGTCGGATAATAGATCGATTTTATTCAGCAGTGTTGGCCCTGGGGCCTAAAGTACGACTACAGTTTGATTACTTGCACGTATTGAATGCATATTTCAGATAAAAGCTACAGCAAAAATAACTGAGTTTCCGTTCTTGCGGAAACCTAATGGATACTGGGTAATGTAGGTTTCCGCTAGGTTTCAGTATCCAGAAACAGACAATGCGAGTTTCCGCATAGTTTACAAAACTGAAACTAACAAATCTAGGTTTCCGTCAAGTTTCTACAACTGAAACTATCATTATGCGTTTCCATTTAGTTTCAGTTCGCTGAAACATTCATAGCAAAATGACTTAGTTTCCGCTATTGCGGAAACCTATTGGATACTGGGTAATGTAGATTTCCGCTAGGTTTCTTTTGGTTTCAGCTTAGATGAAATGGCAAACTTAGTATAGCTTTGTGCTGTTCCATTGGGGGACTATATTTACTTACTGTTACATTTGCAAGATAATTTCTATATATAGAATCCTTCTAGGGTCCATGCAGGAAGCAAAAGTACTGTACGTGCCGTAGTCCCTAGTATATTGATCAACCTTCAGGTGTACCGTTATAGTGTTTATGGTTACATGCCAGTTTTTAGTGTACATTTGTGATAGACTAGTTATTTTACTGTCCTTCGAAGACAGGTAAGAAATAAGTTTGTTTTATTTCATGTACACATTTACAAATTTAGAGTTACGACTTTCATAGTCACGATATGGCTGCCGATGTGACTTTGTAACTCACTCACTACCATTCTGCATAACTTGTGAATGTACCATTTATTATATTTTACACGAAAACAACAAACACAGTAACACAGTCACTGTTATGATTCATCTGTTTCATTATTTTGAATAGCTCACATTTCAATAGAACTCAACAATGTATGTGTGTGTGTGTGTGTATGGCCACATCAAGAGGGAATCTTCAGCATTGGAGAACACAAATTCTGTATGAATATGCAAATACAAATATGTTAAAACCCTACAACATTTTATGCATATGATGAAATGAGGTCTACTAGTGCAGGCATAACATATTTGCTGTGGTATTTATTAAACAGATTTCAAATTAACATTCAAATGTTTATTGTATGAAAGGTCATGGGCCCATATACATATACATGAAGTGTACATTTGAAGCTGCCTCAATGTATCTTAACATATACACACTAACAATCTCACATAAAAAGACTTGGCAACTTGCTGACAATCATGAAGCTTCTGTTGCACTCATACTGAGCAGACAGCAATCCTCTGATCTGGTACATATGAAGCAGAGCCTGAGTTGAGACATTTGTTTTGCCACACAGAGAAAGGGGAAATATAACCAAGTTGATTACAACAAGGCTTGAACCAGTCCACAACCGCAAACAGATGGTGTATGCTCTACTTAAGATCTGTGGGTGAATATGAAGAGTCCTGGTTGGTGCCTGGCACAACATCGTTGCCATCCTCATCATCCCACACAGACTCTGCATCATCCTGCAAATACAATACATACAATGCTTAGTAAAACTACAAAAACAGCCAAAGTAACACATTGATACATATTCAAAAACATACACAGTGGTACATCTGATCACAATGAAATTATAAAATTAGAACGACTAATTTGTAGATGTAACCAAAAGATTTTTTTCACAATCACAAAGGAAAGATCTGTAGTATACATGTATATTGTATCTTCCATTGGACATGTCACTTATTTGATTGATTGGTACCAGAAAATACTAGCCAACCCAGTATTCTGAATCAAATTGTGGTAATATTTATCACTGTTACTGTACTCATATTCAAGGTAACATCTACTACCAAATCGCCAATTGAAATCTAAGCATAGGTAAAACGGTACATACATATTTTAAATAGACACGAATCCTGTTTAAACACCGAATGTAACACCTGATTATATATGTGATCTTATTCAAATTGAAATGACAAACTCAACTGAGAAAAGCATGCAAAACCTAACATTTCCAATGAATGAAAAATCGTGGGTATTTCTTAGTTTTATCAACCCTCTAAGGAAACATTCACAGCAATATAATAACATAAAATATTATTTTTTAATGTGACCTTTACTTGAATTTAAAAACTGTAAAATGTGTAACACAACTTATTCACTTTCAGTTACAGTTACATATCTGATATACAATAATTAAATATATTCATTATTGATATATGATGGATAGCAAAGGGACAGATCAAACTGAAGTCGTTAAGTGAAACCTATGAAGTGAAGTATCTTTCACGACTAACCTGATGAGAAACTGCCGTCCATTCCAGACGGATTCCTTGTTTCCTTGAAACAAACGACTGGCAGTGCGGACAGAAAACTGGGTCTTTTTTCTTGGAACTGAAAAACATATCAACTTATGATTACACTGGAATCCATGCACTGTTACATTTGATTGATTTTTTTTTTACAAAGATAAAGAAATTTATTCTATGTATCTATTTAGTGTTTACTTGTTTTTGCCTAAATGCTGATAAATAAAAAAATATTGTTTTAAGATTTCCTTTAATGAAATTAGGAGCATGGTATGGTGTAACTATAAATGATTACCAAGCCAAGCCTCTTGTCAATCTCCAACAAGTCAGTGGATCCACAATACGTATCTGTCAATCAAATAATTGAAACAATGATTCTTTTAGAAGTGTTATACGTGACTTGTGTCAATGCATTGTAAGGCTAAGAGGTTTAATAATTGATTACACAAATTATTACACAAAGCTATGAGTGTAAAGTATATGTAATAATTGTTTTAATGGTTATAAAATGATAAAAAAGATGAACTGGTATAATTGGATCAATACCGCCTTATAACTGGAATATTGCTGAGTGCGGCGTAATACTAAACTCACTCACTTAGATATGTTGAGCTGACATTACATATAGACTAGTAATATATACTGCAAAATTAGATAAGTAAACTGATAATACATGGGAATAGTATACGTAGATCTAGGTGTAGAACTGAAAAGAATGAACATGATATAAGCATATCTAATACACTTGCATGTTTTGAGCTCAATAGGTAAATTACTTACATGATGAAGTTTTACGTCCAGCAGAAATATTTTCGTATATTGCCTACTCCTGACAGAGTTTTGAAAAATCACCTATTTGCCACTAACACAAGTTCTCATGAGTAGGACTCATGAAGCTCGATCTGGGTGCCGTTCCACTAACCGATCTTATCCCTACGCCAATCGTAAACCCATAAAATCCCAATCTTAGCGTGACGTTACGATCGGCATACCGTTCCACTAACCAATCTTACCTAAGTCAATCGTAAAGTTAAGATTCAAAGTCTAAGTTGCTCATGACCAACTTAGGATAGCTAAAATCAATCGCAGAGAAACAAAAATGGTGGCGTTCCTATTCTATGTGAAAAATAAGAGCGAACATTTCACCGTGAGCGTCCCCTAAAATCCCCCATGAAATGAATTTGTATATTTCTGTGATGTAAACAAACACTGCACTGAAGCCTTACAAATGTCAGGCCAGTCTGACCACTGTCGTCATGGGAACACAACCGAGCGAGTCGGTGTAACACATTTGTATTGTACAACAATATTGCAACGTCATGGTTAAGAATAGGGACAGCCGTGAAGTGAACAATGTTCTGAAGCAAAAAGATACAAATATGTTTGATTTCACTGAGCATATTTGGTGGGGGATTCTAAAGGCAGACCGCGTGTTATTCAGGCACATATTAAAAGCTCTGACACAACTGACATTTTAAAACTCCAGACTTAAAACCTGTTCTCAGTTTATTACCTCGGCAGTAAATGCTCTCGTGTAAATTATCTGTACATGGCGCTTTGAGCATGCCCCAGGATGTGGAATAGGCGCACTATAAATATGCATTAAGATTATTATATTATGCCTGATACCCAGCGTTCACACGCACTTGCACCTGAAACCAAGCTGCTCACTGCCGTAATATTTTGCTCCAGCCTTTTTCTCCACTTGGTTGGAAAAATACCAATGAAGGCCCGGGTTAGAATATTGAACTTCAGTAACCCATGCTTGTCGTAAGAGGCCACTAACGGGATCGGTTGGTCAGGCTCGCTGACTTGGTTGACACATGTCATCGGTTCCCAACTGCGCAGATCGATGCTCATGCTGTTGATCACTGGATTGTCTGGTCCAGACTCGATTATTTATAGCTAAGATACATAGCGTTAACTAACATGAACGCTCATGTTAGTGAACGCTATGCATCTTAGTTAGATTATTTACAGACCGCCACCATATAGCTGGACTATTGCTGAGTGCGGCGTAAATCTAAACTCACTCACTCAGTTGGTTCGTAAACTACTTCCATCATTTGCTAGACTATGCAAAGGGAGATAACTCGTGCCTCGCATTCCTCTAGCTCTCGCACGAAAGAGTCTCGATCTAAGCTTGGGTCGGATCGTAAGATCGGGACCGGCTACAATCGGCCGAAAATCGGTTAGTGGAACGGGTGTAACTTTTAGCTAAGACGATTGTAAAATTGGCGTAACTTGCTATGATTCATCTTAGATAAGATCGGTTAGTGGAACGGCACCCAGGACTTTTAAAGTAACGTGAATATGTTTTCAGATTTATTCACTGTTAATTATCCTATGTTGATGCTTGACACTGAGGAGGAGCAATTAGTGCCCATTATGCGATGAAAAGACCCTTAAGCCCATAACAGCCCACTGTTGTCACTTTGGGTACTCACATTCAATCTGCTCATTTCCACCTTACACGGTCTCCTTTGATGTCGGCAATGTAAACAAATAAAACAATGGCGACCGGATCACGTCCACACGAGACTACCTAAATCATTATAAAAACACACAGCTGACATTTTAGGTGTATAGTGTATGTTTATTTTGTTGTATAACGCGGAAAAATATTGTCAAACTGTAATGTTAGATTTAGATTAAAAAACAACAACAAAGTGTTTTTCCCGTGAGTCTTTGCGAGACGCCATTTTCATAGCCGCCTCAGTTTCCCTCAAAGCACTGGAAGAGAGAATTCGCTACCAGGAAAAGAAAGATGGAAATGGCTGCGAAAAACTCGCAGTACCACGACCCTGTCAGGTAAGACCAATTTATTTTGTTGTCAAATAACGTTTTATGAATTATTTACTTTACGTACAGAAATCCGGATTGGTAAACAAGCTAATCTATCGAATTGATTTAAACATATTTTTATTCATGAAGATGAATTGGGATTGGTGAACAAGCATTACTGCTTATATTAACACCGCTCCCATGCAACATATAATACAACATGAAAATGGAGGATTTGACGTCATCGATACTGACCATTGCATAAATATAATATTTTTAAAATGTATAAATATATACAGATTACATGAAATACAACTATTCTCTAAGTAGTCATAAGTTAGAGAGTTACAGTTGTGTGTGTCTCACAAGCCATTGTAGAAATATAAATCAATCACGAGAAGGTTGTTGAGTAAATTTAATTATTTTCCTGAGAAAATTTAAAGCGTTGTGTCTTGGTTATATTAATCGTGGACGGATTCAACTATTTTCTGGTTTACACGGGGAGTAAGTTCTCTGTTTCCCTTAAGAATGGTATTCAGGTTATAACCGGTAGTGTAAAAATACATATTAAGTCTTATCCGAGTATAGTTACGGCAAGTGAGGAAATAGTGTAGGGCGTTTTCACTCTGATGTCCACAAGAACAACAAGGGCTGTCTTTTAAATGTCTGTTATACTTATCGGCGTTTAGGTCGCTGCATCCGAGTCTGAGGCGACAGTGAACGATTTGGCAAAAACGTTTGCCATAATTAAGGTCAAAGTAAATCTTATTTTCAGTTTTTTGTAATTAGGTTTTTAAATTCTGTGAGATTACATGACGCTTTTGAAATTTGGTAGGGCATTCCATAAATTTATTGTCGAATCTATCGAATTACAGCCACTGGCCATGGGTATTCGTCACTATGCATTATTCGACTTACATGTTAATTTGGTGCAGCTAGAAATATGTCTTGAATTTATTTAATATCCGTTTGATATTGTTTATATTTTGCACATGGGTCATGAATTATCTCAGCTACAAAGACATAATTTCCGTTTTATTTTCAATACAGTGCGTGTCATGGTTATGGCAATTTTTAACATGGCGGTCTATGGGGAAAGAATACGCAATGTTGTATATATGTTGCTCATGTAACTACAATGCGGAAAATTATGTATCTGTGACCAAGATAATTTCCTAACGACCTGCAAAATTTGACAACCAAATATTGAAAACTGAATTAATGAAAATTACACAGCTACACTAAAATAGCATGCAAGTCTATGAGAATTTTGCCGACTGACGTATATTTAAGTCCCATGACTGTATAAACAGTTTTGCTCGAACTATTTTCAAAGGTTGGTGAAGTAAAATAAGTGTCTATCTAAAAATATACTACACTTTTGAAAAATACAGCAAATAGATTATATATTAATGGATTTGTTTTATTCATTTAGGCTGTTGAGAGGAAACATGTGTCACGACTACTCCTTGAGGAAATGATCACCCTCTCTTACTGAAGGTATGTGTTTATGGTACTACGAAACATAGACATAATTTCACTTTGAATATTTTATTATTATGCTTCCATAGATACCTTTTCACAAAATGAACCATACTAAAGTTGCATTTGCAAATGGATTTGAATAACCAGTAACTTAATCATGATTTCAAATTGGACCAAATAAATCTTAACTTCTCACCTGTGTGAAATTGCAGTCAAACTGACCCCTTGATTTTACAATACCGTAATTACTCCAAGGTTATGTCACATGAGATAACTAAACTTCATTCATCAGGATGTTTATGTCAGGCCGTTCACTTACTGATTGCATAACCTAAAGTGATAAATCTGTAGTTTGCTTGTTGGTATAAATGTCGCTGCAATTGTTTGGGGTTTTTTTAAAACTCGACTGAATGAATGGGGAAATGCAAAGAAAAGTAACGTGTTATTGTTTATTTTTTTTCAGCAAAGCTGATGATGAGTCTGGAGACTTTATAAAGAATGACCAAAGATGGTCAGCAGGAACATGTGAAGCTAATTTTGACCTATCTGTAGTGACTTTCATTTTAAATAGTAAATAATTTCCAATAGTGTAGAGTCAAGGTTTATGGATGTCAACTCCTTTATTATGTTAAAACATGTTTCAGAGTTGACATCCGTAAACATTCATGTCTTGTATTATTCACTTCTAAATACACCTCAAAGACTTAATGGTGTAAACATACAGTCACTACTGGGTGAATATACTTGTGCCTTCAACAATACGACTGACTGACTGACTTTGTTTTTTACGCCGCTTTTAGCAATATTCCAGCAACATCACGGCGGGGGACACCAGAAATGTGCTCAACAATACGATCTGTAAGAGATTGAATATAGCAATTTCATGAAAATCTATTACTAGTACCATTATAACTACTGTATATAGAAAATGCAATAAATCTTCAGATATATATATAATATATATAACGTATTACTACCTTTGGTCTGGGAAGCATGTAACTCCAGAACAAATTTTGTATAGATTGTGTGTCCTCTTTAGAAAATAAGATATTTCATTCGGTCAATGAAGTGTGATGAATTGTATAATTTGAGTTTTGAGAAAACTAATGCAAAGTGTGATTGTTCAATTTAGTTCTCTTTTATTCAAACTTCCTTTCTGATTACTCATTTTAAATCATCCTTGGCATTGTCAGTTTCTTGTTGATTGATGTTTGTGTAATTTATCAAAATAACCTAGTAATTCGTTATTACCTGCCATTTTCAGAAACCTGCACAACGCCTAAACAGACTTGCATCTATCGATTGGCCAGATAGACGAAAGAAAAAGGTAGCGACAACACTCACCATAGACATGACATCACCAGTCGTGAGTGACGAAGATGACGTCAATTAGTTGCATTCCGCCCCCCTTTGTCTGGGAGTCCAACAAGCTTACACGACGACACTGGACTTGGAAATAATCTACACCTCCACTGCTCTCGTCATGGCCAACGTGAGGACGAGGATGAGGCATCCAACCAAAGTAACAGAGGGATCTCCGCCCAGGGATGCCCCTTATTGGGCTAACTGACCAACTCTTGCAATTTAATTGAATTTATTTTCAATTTCATAATGTAATTTTTATTTTATTATATTTTTGTATTGTAAGCTGTATGTTGTGTTATTGTATGATGTATATCATAGTGGATGTTTGGAGATAGCTGTGACATAGAGTGTGTGGCTGAATGCCAAATGTCCGATGCAGCTATGTTTTATTACTGTGTTAAGTTGTATGTTATTGTTTTTCACCATTAGCATGTTTTTAGAAATAAATTTCATATCTAACATGCTATTTCAAGATAATAAGTGAATGAAAGTTTAACTGATGAACAATTACTACTTTGTTATAAATGGTATATGATTTCTTAAACTGGACTGAGTTATGCCAAAATGTTTTGCCCTGTTCTTTAGTGGTATATTACTAGTTATATGTATGATCTTTATTTGCCTTAAATGCTAATTCATATTCATGTTGAGAAAATAAAAAAATGAATCTTATTATATATTCTGTTTTTCTTTAAGTAAATGTCATGATAATAACAAATTGCTTATATTGTTTTTAACAAGAGTTTATGATATGAATAAAGAAGAATGTTTACATTTAACTCTTTGAAACGCATATGAAAACCTGTGAACCTGAAATTGAAACCGGTAACTGAAACTATATGTCGGATTGTTGGTAACTGAAACTATGCGGAAACTATGTCGGATTGTTGGTAACTGAAACTATGCGGAAACTATGTCGGATTGTTGGTAACTGAAACTCTGCGGAAACCTGTTGGAGTCTTAATAACTGAAACCTTGCGGAAACCTGATGGATTCAAAGTTAACTGAAACTCAACAGAAACTTCTTGGAGTGTGGGTAACGGATACCTTGAGGAAACCTGTTTGGGTAACGGAAACCTGTTAGAAAGATTGTGTGGGTATTGCGGAAACTCCTTGCGGAAACTCACTGGATTCTAGGTAGAAAGTAAGGGTCCAATTCAACAGGTTTCCGCATTTCCAAGTTATTTTTGCTGTGATGGAACTATCAGAATGTGCAAAAAAGAATGGAAACTCACTGGAAACTAGGTGGAAACTTAAGTTTCAGTCCACTTTCATAAACCAGGTTTACAACAAGCTAAAACATGGAAACCAGGTTGAAACCTACAATAAACGATATTCACTGCGCGATCAAAGGTAACAAGAGTTTTTAAAACTCCCATCGTTGTTGAGTGAGTGACTCAACATGGATTTATACATAAACACCATACAGGGCATTAGATTAGATTCATGTTCCCAAAGGAAAGACCAGCACGAACAAACACAGGCATTCACTACACGCTCTCGCTTTATGAGATATACGACGACAGATGGTTGTTGTCACAACATGTACTCAGTGAGTGTTCAATAGCAAAAAACAGTCAGTAGTTTACAAACTAAATTAAAAAAGCAAGGTTTCTTTTTATCCACTATTATGTATCATTTAGCATGTGTTAAGTTGTAGAAACGCTACACTTCAAAGAGTAAATAAGCACAAGAACTTCCATTTGTTTTCCATTGTCAAATCACATAATGCCAATGTCATCGCTGGGCGTGGGACAGGAAGTGACTGAATAGCAAATCAGCTCGGAATATTTTCTGTGTTTCAAAGACAGCTATTTAACATTAATGGCTGGTGTAAATCACATACTGCCAATGTCATCGCTGGGCGTGGGACGTGAAGTGACTGAAAAGCAAATCAGCTCGGAATAGAAGCTGTGTTTCAAAGACAGGTATTTAACATGAAAGACTAGTGTAAATTTTGCAGTAATGCCTTTTTAATAATAATCGAAATGGGTCGACCAATATGAATAATCTCTCCATATATGCCTATGAGTATGAAGTCAAGTACATGTAATGCCTTTCAAATGGTATTATTGATAAATATAACTTGACAAACGTTCAGCCATTATTTGGGCTGTGGGGTAGCCAAGTGGTTAAAGCGTTCACTCGTCACGCCGAAGACCCGGGTTCGATTCCCCAAATGGTTACTATGTGTGAAGTCCATTCTAGGTGTCCCCCGCCGCGATATTGCCGGAATATTGCTAAAAGCGGGTAAAACTAAACTCACCCTCTCACTTCATTATAACCGACACTGTCCATGTATTTCATGCAGTCCCGACTATTTTGCCGTCGCCCATGTCCGTGTATGAACCATACAGAGACACATACAAATTGCATGTTACAATAATGTCAGTAAAAGCTGATATCATCTAAATGCGTTTTCATGCAAGATTAAAGAGTTACAATGCCTTTAAGGATATATGCAAATAAACGATAAGAAGGAATCTCGTAGCATGCTGTTACTCTGTAATCAACGAGTGAGCGAGTGAGTGTGGTTTGCGCCGCTTTTTGTAATACTCCAGCAATATCTCGGGGGTGGCCTCACACATTATGCAAATATGGGAAATTGAACCCGGATCCACGAGCGAACGCTTTAACCACTAGCCAAGCAAACCGACCCTCCATGATCAACGAGGACACGTGACCAGAACATAATTTGTTAAACATCAAGCACATTCCTATGGTTGTTTTCATATATGGACACAGCAGATAATTTCATATATGCTTTCATTCGGAAAGTGAAGTATGTGTATATATAAAATTTTATTTTCTAGCATTGCGATTGAAAAACATAGTTTTATTGCTTCCTTTTTAAAACTGTTTCTGAAGAGAGAATACAATGCAACCATTCTGAATAACACATATAGGATTCAGATTTAAGATTCACAAATCGTAATCGAGATGGGAAGCTATATGAGGACCTTAGGAGAAAGCATAACTTGTCAGTTGACACGATTTATCATCAATGAAGATCTTACCGGACCCGAGCAGCGCAAGCTCGAAGGGCCCGCCAACTGGCCTTGTATAAGAAAGTTGAGGCGTCATGGGTGACCAGCGGGGTCATGCATCCTCATTAAGATGGGGGACGGGCCTGCGAGAAAGGTGGCCAACAGCACTTCGATGAAGTGTGCGAGTCTACTAAACTCAAGGTGGTGATAAGTCTGAGTCAAGACAAATGAATACTATTACAGTCATGAGATAACTTGTTTGAAATACTCAAAATGCCCTTGCACGATCTCATGAACAGTTACTGTCGATAGTCATCATGACTCCATGCTTTACATATGTTAACATCAGTATAACTGTGCATAAAACTGTGTTGTTTACAGTAACATTGCGCTTTTGCAGAGATTCACATTTGATGTAAATGAACAATTTATATGATTTAGATAAATATGATAATATGTGCTCATGAAGTTGTCAATGCCTCCCTTCACGTCTTCAGTCAGTGACACACACCGCCAGATGTTAACGGTGAACGCGCTGGGAATGTTGTGAAGCACGTGCACGTGAGTGTGTGGGATGCACGAGCAGTGTATCCGTGCTCTACATGCTATGTAACGGTTCTGTCTACTACAGACAGACAACACGTACTTATAATAGATCGTCCATACAAGTAAACTGTTAGCTTCCTCCGATGATAACGAGTCCCAGTGTACCAACTTGATTTTTATGCATACTATGATTTTGCTTGCTTGGTTCCTCATTTCATTAAAATGCACATACGAATAAACATTTGTTTGCATCTCTAACCAGGTGTAATCTTGAATACGAGTGGACGTTGCTTTGCATAGCATTGACTACATGCATAATACGTTGTGTAGTATATGTGCAACATATACAGTATTGCAGTATACATATTACAGTAAAGGCTGGACAGAAGGGCAAATAATATCGGCCTGTGACTGTGATACAGACTGGGACAAGGTATAAAAAAACAACAATTTGGACAACAGACCATTGTTTGGGTCTTTTAATTGTAAATATGATTCAAATAGCTTAACCTAGATTTCGATGTCCTCGAATTTACATTTGGTTGAAACTGGAAAATATACATTTATCCCGAGACAAGAACGAATGTTTACATATAATTCAAAAGTATAACAGTACGAGTATCCATTTTGTCTTTGGTCTTCTACCCGTCCCTACTAGACGAACAACTGGTCTCTGAAATGAACATATTTTACAGAAAAAAAAGTTCATAGTAAAATAGAGAAATATAATAAAAAGGAGCCCTGAGACATTCTCCTGAAGCTGTGGAAATCTAGACTTGCCACATTTTCTAGACTTGCGTGGACATGGACATATTTGCTTCAGGGTCTGTATGACAGACTACGTCCCTACATACGCTCAATCACAAGTGTCTCCAGGTCACGGAGAGTCATTGGTGCAGGGGCCCGTATTGCAATTCTCGTGCGTTTGCATGTGTTGTTGACGCTGCATGGACGCCTTGTAACATCACTATTTGATTATGATTCACAAACACATGCTCATGATATGGTCGGAATCATGCCACCGATTCGCAGATATTTATCATGAAAACAGGTTTTTATGTAGGTGGCTTGAAACTTGCTTTTACAAAGGCCAATAGATTCGATCACAATACTTTTCGTTTTACAGCTTCTTTTCTCTTAACATGCTGACCTCAAAACTGATTTAAATTCTAATTGCTGATTAAAGAGTAAGACAATAAATAGTATGCCAAATTATCGTTACCATGACAACCCTGTGATATTTCACCTTGTGTAAGAGAGTAATAAATATGATGCTAGGTATGGCAGTACTACTGCAGCTGATAGTGTCTGTCGTAAATTTTAATAAGTTGCTTCAACGCTATCACTAATCACTGGGTATCTATACAATTATATGTGTGATGGAAGAGATCTTGCGTCACCAGTTTTCTCAATAATCTGAATACATGTATGTAGCGTGAAACCGGCAGATACCTATAGAAGAAAGTGTTTGCCCTACCTGTAACAACGATGTCCCTTGTATATAGAAGGGATATAATGTGGGGTGAATGGCATGTACTTTTATCTTGGCCCGTTTATGAAGATAAATACTGCGATCTTTCACAATAACCTCTCTGGCTATCAGATTGAGGGTACTTCTTAAACATAACTTGTATTTCAATTATTGTATTTATACAGTAACATTCTTCAAACGTTCTCCACATACGTCCGTCAGATACATCGCGCACTATCCCTTTCTCTTTTGATCTCTCAAACGACTATTACAAGTTCGAAGAATCCTGGTCAAAGTTGAAAAGTCTTAAGACTATTCCCTACTATTCTGTAACATGCACATTGTACCTAAAATGGGTAGAGCTTCCGTTCGGGGGAATATCAGAAGGACAGCGATACACTTGTCTCCAATGTTGTAGAAGGCACTCCATTTACTTAGGAAAACAATAACCCAATGAGATATTGCATTCATGTCGGATTCAATTTTTTCAGCCCCTATCAGATGTGAACTTGAACATGCAAGGTATGCGTCTATGTCAGACTAAAGGTCTACGAGTTGTTTAGCAGCACTGGGGCATAACAATCATATAGGCCTGCTCCAAACAACGGAATATATATCTTTTGAGAAGGACTTCTCCGACGGGTAAAGGTACAGCAATGCAACATTACATTTACTTATGTGACATTTGCTTTCGCAATCTGAGTTCCTCGATCGTCAATTTAAACAGGACAATCAAGACGAATTTAAAAAGGCACGGAGGTCAAACATGCCTGTGGTATACTCAGAGGACGCCCCCGTCTGTACTATCGGGTCATAATCGCTACACGAAAAAAACTAAACTAGTTTTCATTTGATGTCTCACAGAATATATAATTTGATATGACATTGTTTGTTGTCGCATACTTTTGCGCTAGTGAAACAAATGTGGACAACTTAAAGCTGATCATGTATGGCGTTATTACAGCAAACGCTGAGCGGAAGGAGAAATAACATGGTTCAGGCACTGTTAGATTATTAAGAAAGGTCACATGCAGTGCAATAATTTTCCAATTATGTACTGCCAAAAAGTATTTTAATTAAAGTAGTAAGCTGAATAGACTTAAGAAATTACGAGTTGGTACGTGTGGCATATTTGGCTGAGCTCTAAGAGAGATAATGAGCTATTCTATTGGAACAGCTAGGGACACTTGAGAGGACAAAGAGGCACCTCATCGCCCTTTGCTCATAACTGAACCTTTTAATCCCTCGAAACAAGCACTTCACAAGATTTCCAACACAGCAGACAAGGCGTAACTGATACTGGTAGCAAGAGCGAGTGCAGCTGAATAAGGCGTGTTAGCTTGCGTAGTAATGCTTTCTTTGTCAGGCTCTTTTGGTAATAAGAATAATGAGGTCACGTGGATGTTCAGCACCATAAATACTAAGATGATATACTCCAGTAGAAAAACTATATAACTATACATAACTTATATGCATCAGGGACTGATTGTTTGCGTGTCTGGGGATTTAAGTCGACCATTTCAGATTAATGTCTATTAATATATCGCTCATCTCCTAGGTATATACGAGATATTAAGTACTACGTAAGAGAACATATGTCCTATGTCCTACGTAGGAGAAAATATGTCTTTCGTAGGAGATATTAAGTGCTACGTAGGAGATAGTGAGACCAAACATTTTTTCACCGTGGCCGTAGTACGCTTCCGTAGTACTAAGCCCGAACTTGAAACTCTACACGTTACTGTAAGAGACATTACTAGTTATCATGAACATAGAACCGTTCATAGAGAACCGTTCTCTGTCAAGTTTGTACAGGAGGTGGTGCGCGTGTAAACGTATGAAGTAATATCCGTTACATGTTCAGCACAAATGGCGTTATGAATTAGCTTTACACTATCATCTGCGACTGAATATCTTCGATATTCACTGCGCATCAAAGGTAAGAGTATTTTAAACTCCCAGCGTTGTTGAGTGAGTGACTCAACATGGATTTATGCATAAACACCATACAGGGCATTGATTAGATTCATGTTCCCGTCATGTTCAGATATAACCACAAAGGAAAGACCAGCATGAACAAACACAGGCGTTCACTACACGCTCTCGCTTTATGAGATATACCAAGACAGATGGTTGTCACAACATGTAATCAGTGAGTGTTCAATAGCAAAACCAGTCAGTAGTTTGCAAACTAAATAAAAAATGGCCAGGGTTCTTTTTATACACTATTATGCATCATTTAGCATGTGATACGTTGTAGAAACGCTACACTTTAAAGAGTAAATAAACACAAGAACTTCCATTTGTTTTCCATTGTCAGATCACATAATGCCAATGTCAACGCTGGGCGTGGGACAGGAGGGGACTGAAAAGCAAATCAGCGCGGAATACATTCTGTGTTTCAAAGACAGCTATTTAACATGCTAGACTAGTGTAAATCGCATAATGCTAATGTCAACGCTGGGCGTGGGACGTGAAGTGACTGAAAAGCAAATCAGCTTGGAATACATTCTGAGTTTCAAAGACAGGTATTTAACATGAAGGACTAGTGTAAATTTTACAGTAATGACTTTTTAATTACGATCGAAATGGGTCGACCAATATGAATAATATCTCAAATCTATTATATGCCTATGAGTATGAAAGTCAAGTACATACATGCCTTGCAAATGGTATTATTGATAAACATAACTTGACAAACGTTCAGCCATTATAGGGGCGGTGGGGTAGCCAAGTGGTTAACTCATTAAGCCCGAGAGCCCCATCACTACTCAACACCTGGAAGCCCTCGCTGATTGCCCACTCTCTCTGCCGAGACTAATTAGTGCTAGTCACACCTGATTTCCCTGGCAGGTTTCGGGGATCACAGGAAACTGTCTAGTCGTACAAACAAGTCCTGATTGTTTAATTGTGTCGCAAAGATATATGTTGAAAGAAATCAGGTGTGAATACATGTCGTGTATTGCAAGCTTTATGTAATTTTATTGCAAGTTTCTCTTGTAGACCTTTTGTCGGCTTGTACATTTATAATTTATCACAATATGCATACACATGTATTCTTTGTATGTAACAGATGGGACACACGTTAACAAATTCTCTCTGTTGCGAACAACATGATTCTTGTGTATTGTATGTATTACTTTATTCAATGTCCATCTGTTCAACATGTCCATCCGTTTCCAGTTCTAATTCTAATATCCATATTCAATTCCTGCATGTTGCCCTTTACAGTAGATTAACTGAAATCAGTATAAGAACTAAATAAGTTTTAGGAAGTAATAAGCCATAAACAGAATTTAACTTGCTACATGAGCAAATGGCTGTACTGCCACTTCCCAAAGTCATTAAAAAGACAAAATCACAAAATATTGTTATATGCTCCTAAGCACGTTTGAAATACAATAAAGCACTGAGAGCATGAAAACTTCTTCAAAAGCACTGAGAAAATGTTAACCTTATGCCATGAAAACATGTATTCATATAATTTTGACCAACTTACAACTTGCCACAAAAATTACCAAATAAAGTACAATTCCTACACAATAATTACCATGACTTACATGAAAAGGTAGATTAAAGTTACTTTAACAAATTACAATTCATGAAACATGAAAAATACAATAATTATGCTTACCACTACTTTGGACATTCTCGTGGTGGTTGTTTACTGTGCAAGCACATGGCCTCAAGTGGCATGCCCTGAGACAGTTACCTCTCTTTTTGAGCGTTATTAAAAAGTGGCAATGGTGTTAAACGAAATAAGAGCAAAATTACACTTGGTTAAATAAAAAACTAGAAATTTAACGGAAAATTATTTTGAAAAATATAGTTTTAGGAAAATAAGTGTTTTGACCATAACATACCGGCCTCCTAATTGCATAATACATAATGAAGCAATTACAAATGTAGCAACACACTGGTCGAAATACTTATGCTTACAAAACACTTTGCACATGAATACCCATACATATTTACTGAGAATAATGAACCAGTCTTAAACATTTTAATCAAATGAAGTCATCAAAAGTTCATAGTGCATTTCGACAAGTTTTCTTGTCCGTCGATTTCAGTCTTTCTGCACTTAAGATATACCTTGACAGTCATTCATAGTTTACTGCAATTATTTACAAATGTCCTTTCATTTCTTGCAATCATCTTTTTCTTCCTTCAGCGTTCTATTAGAGCTCTGCACAAGGATGCACAGTTTGTCGATTGGACGGACAAGCTCAGTAGTGGCGGTTTTTACACGTGCGACACGTACAAAACCTTTCTTATCAGTCATTACCTCCATTATTCTACCAAGCGACCAGGAATTCGGGGGTGAATTGTCCGCGAGTAGCACAATATCATCCACTTGTACATTGTGCCTCTTAACTGTCCATTTCGATCGTTCTTGTTGGAGAGGAAGGTATTCTTTCAGCCATCTTCGCCAAAACACATCAGCCAGAAACTGGACTTGTCTCCAGCGTCTTCGAGAATACACATCTTCCTGGCAAAATACCCCAGGTGGCATTCTCTGTCCGGTTTGCAACAGCAGCAGATGATTGGGCGTCAGGGGGCTTAGGTCATGAGGTTGACATGGCACATCAGTGAGGGGCCTTTCATTCAGGATCATTTCAACCTCGCAGAAGAGAGTGCTTAGTCCTTCATCATCTAATCTGATTGCTTGTTCTTTCATCAAAGTGTTGAGCACTTTTCTAATAGATCGGATCATCCGTTCCCAACTGCCGCCATGGTGAGAAGCTGCAGGAGGGTTGAACAGCCAGTCGATACCCTTTTGTAGAAGCGTAGAATGCAGCTTGGACTGTTTCAAGTTGTCGATTTCCTCTCTCAGCTCACGTTCACTGCTCGTTAAGTTTGTCCCGTTGTCGGACCTGATAAGTTCTGTTGTGCCGCGTCGTGCAATGAATCTTCGTATCGCATTGATACAACTGTCTGTGTCCATGGAACAAGCTAATTCAATATGGACTGCTCGCATCGTCAGACATGAGAAAACCACACCATACCTCTTCACCGTTGAATGGCCTCGCTTCACTAGAAAGGGTCCAAAGTAATCAATACCGACATGTGAGAATGGCGGTTTATCGGGTTGAAGGCGATCACTTGGAAGGTTAGCCATTTGTTGTTGACAGGTGGGTGATCTGTACTTTCTGCATGTAACACATCTGGATACAATGCTCTTGACTAGAGTTCCTGCTCCGAGGATCCAATAGTACTGACGAATATAGGTGAGAATAGCATTTTTCCCCATGTGACCAACGGCTCTGTGGGCTTCTTCAAGTAGCAGCTTTGATAATGGCGAATCCTTTGGTAGAACAACTGGGTGTTTTGATTCATATTGAATTGGAGCTCTTTCGAGATGGCCCCCAACATGAACAATTCCATCTACAATAAATGGATCTAGTTTGTAAAGTAAACTAGATTTTCCTATTTCTTTTTGTGTGGTTTCTTGAACTTTCCTTCTTTTCAACAGTTAAATCTCTTTGTGAAAGTGTTGATCTTGTACATATCTAATCAGTGCTTTCTCTGCATCTTTCAACACCGATACTGTCATCCTTAACCTCTGCTCCTCGCTTCCCTTTCCTGTAATTCTTCTGTACAGCTCTCTACTGATTAGGATCATCCAAGCAACTGCCTTGCGTAGTTTGATCCAACTTGAGTAGTAGGTGATGAACTTATTCATGGTGTCAGGAGACAGGGTGTTCATGAAGCAGCTTTCTTGTTTCTTGACTTCAGGATCGTCATCTGGTAATCTGGTAGATTTGTCCGAAGTACTAGGCCATTCATTCTGTGGTTTCCATATGAATGATGGTCCTTCAAACCACATTCTTGTCTGTTTCAACTTCTCGAATGTCATTCCTCTAGATGCACAGTCAGCTGGGTTAGATTTTGTGTTGACATGTTTCCACTGGCTCACATCTGACCCTTCCTGAATTGTCGTTAGCCTGTTTGCGACAAATGTCTTGAACCTTGATGTCGTGTTTGCAATATACCTGAGAACAGACATGCTATCTGTCCAGAAGAATATATTGTCTATTTTGTACTGGAGTTCCTGAAGAATTACCCGGGAGAGACGAACAGCCACTGTCGCAGCGGTCAGCTCCTTGCGAGGTGTTGTTATTTTCTTTAGAGGGGCCACTCTTGACTTTGCCATCACCAGCACACAGTGAATGCGATGATCCTCATTCGTAAGGCGTAGATAGGCACATATTCCGTAGCCAACTTCACTGGCATCACAGAATAGATGTAATTGGGCAGACGTCACTTTTCCAAATTCTTGAGGCTTGTAGCATCTTTCCAGATGTAGCGTTTCTAGCTTTGGCAGATCCTTCAACCACTGGAGCCATACTTTCATTGAAGGCTTGCCAATCTCCTCATCCCATCCAATATTCATCTTGCATAGATTCTGGAGCAGCTGTTTGGCAATCAAAATGACAGGTGCGATGAACCCCAGCGGATCATAAATACTGCTTACTACTGACAATATTCCTCTTCTTGTGTTTGCTCTGTCTTTATCTTGGATTTTGAAGCCAAAGGAATCTGTGTTAACAAACCAGAAGAAACCAAGAGCCCTTTCGTTGGGAAGAGATTCAAATTCTAGATTCAGTTCTTTAACATCCTTGGCTCTTTCATTGACCGGGATTGACATCATGACTGACTTGCTGTTAGAGATCCACTTTGTGAGGCGAAATCCTCCATCTTGGCATAGTTGTGATAGTTCTTTGATGATGGATACTGCGAATTCTTCATTTTGCGTGGAAGCTAGACAGTCATCAGCATAGAAGTTTTCTTTTATCATGGAAACTATTTCAGGATCATACCTTCCTTCATTGTCTTCAGCGGTTCTTTGCAGGGCAAATGTGGAGCAACTTGACGATGATACGGCACCGAATAGATGTACACACATCCTGTAGACTTCTGGTTCTTCATTACAATTCCCATCAGGCCACCAGTAAAAGCGTAGATAATCACGGTCTTCTCTTGGTACTCTAACTCTGTAATACATGGACTCAATGTCGCCCATGATTGCAATGAAGTCCTGGCGAAATCGAAGAAGAATACTGGTCAAGTTATTTGTCAAGTTGGGACCTTGCAGTAAGGTATGATTCAAAGATACTCCCTGGTAGGTTGCAGCGCAATCAAAGACTACCCTTATCTTACCGGGTTTACGTGGATGATATACACCATGATGAGGGATGAACCATACATGTCCTGCTTCACCATCTACTTCTTCAATCGGGACCTTTTCAGCATAATTCATGAAAGTCAGATAATCTTCTTTGAATTTGTCATCTTTCAGAAATCTTTTCTTCAAATTGTCAAGGCGCTTGCGAACTTGAGCACTGTTGTTGGGCATAATCATATCAGAGTCTCTAAAGGGCAGATTAATGTAATAATGTCCATCTTGAAAGCTTGTAGATTCATTTACTTTGCTGAGAAACAGTTTGTCTTCTTGGGATAATTCAGCTTTATCATCAATAGATCTTTCAGGAAAATCGAAGTTAATGCTTTTCCTAACCAGTGTGTTCAAGTCAGCACTTTCGTCTATGGTCTTCACACTGAGCATTTCAGTTCTCATGGAGAGATGATTCTCAATCTCAGTTTTAGAGCTTGCAGGTCGGACTACATTCCAGAGAATCCAGCCTAATCGTGTTCTGGTAGCATGTGGGCTACTCGGAGGACCAACTTTAACTTCAAGAGGAGAGTAGGCGTCTGGGACATTTCCACCAATGAGTAGGTCAACTCCAGATACCAGTCTTGGTACTTGAACTCCTTCAAGGTGAAACCATTTTGTAAAGTCCGAGTCCTTTGGAATATGTTGACTTGTAACTGGAATCCTACTTCTCGTGTATACTGTGGGAAGATCAACAGTATTCTTTAAATCCATGTCGTGGACCTTAAGACCAGAGATGGCGTGAACGGTTGAGGTATGTGGCTCTCCTAATGTATCTATGGTGATTTCTACCTTTCTTGTTTTTCCATTAGATCCAAGTTTGTTCATGAGAGCTTCAGAGCAAAAGGAAACTGTACTTCCTGGGTCTAAGAAGGCATATGTAGATACCACTTTCAAAGAGTCTCTGAATGAAATCTGTACTGGTATAACAGCAAGAGTACACTCACTACTAACGTCTCCGGCCTCCGTAACTTCATTAGCTTGCCCTGTACAAGCACTTATGGTCTTATAAACTTGTGTTGTGGTCAATGTGCAGGAGAGTTGCATGGTTGCCATCACATCGCTGACACTTGACATTCTTGCTGCACTCGTTGCTGCAATGCCCTTGGGTGAAACAGCGAAAACATAAGCCCATAGATTTCAGAAAATCAATACGTTCTATGTTAGGTTTGGAGGCTAACACTTGGCAAGAATCTATGAGATGTCCAGACTTATAGCAGTAGACACATTTCTTGGTTCCATTGATCTGAGTCCTTGACTGTAGAGAGTTCATGGGTATATTTTCAAACTTGTTTGTCTTTACCAGGTCAGTACCAAATGTAACCTTCGGTCTGGGAGCTGATGGTTTTCTGTAAGGCGGCTGTGACATGATGTCAGGTTTCATGGCTTCCTTTCCATACATCAGGTCTGTGGCTTTTAGTGCTTCAGTTCGTACAAAGTGAACAAGGTCAGAGAATTCAACACCTCTTCTGGATTGACGAAGATTTATGACAGTACTTTTCCATTTTTCTTGACAGTGGAATGGTAGTTTCATGGCTAACTTGCGAATGTTGTCTGGGTATTCTAGAACCTTGACTGCATGTAGAGATCTAACAGCATTCTGACACTCATTCAAGAACACAGAATATTCATCCAAAGACCTAACATTGTCCGGTTTGATGTTCGGCCAACACATAGCTTTCTTAATCAAAGTGCTAGCAATTATCTCTTGGTTGCCATACCTAGACTCAAGTTCACCCATTGCAGCATGATAACCGACTCTTGCATCTAAGTAGCTGAAGCTTCTAACAACTTGATGAGCCTCCCCTGTGGTGAACTGCTCTAAGTAGCACATGAGTTCATCTGTGGAGCTAGAGTTAGTGACTACCTTGGTTCGAAACTGACGCATAAACTTCTGATATTCTAGGGGATTTCCACTAAACTTCTGGATGTCTGGTACAGGCTTTTTAAGTTGTTGAACTACTGACATGAAAACATCATCTTGTGGATGACTGTAACTTCTAGATGGAAGAAAGGAGGAATTTCTTGTATTCAAACCTGTGTCTTCAGGACTATAGACTGGCTTAGTTTCTACAACTGGCTCAGATTTCAATGGAGGGTCAATATTGTCATTTTCTTTTCTACTTGAAATTGTATCTTCAGGTCCCATACTATCCTGATCATTTTCAAAGTCATTCAATACCCTTGATTTTGCTTGACAAGCCTCAATTTGTGTCTGTAGCTCTAACTCCTCCTCTTTAATCTGAATGTCTAATTTAGCCTGTTCAATCTTTTGTTTCTCTTTAAGAGCCCGTTTCCTAGCTTCAAGTTCTGCTTGCTTCTGTTTCTCATGTAACATAGCTGAGGAAACATTACTTGCAAGTGAAGATTTTCCACTTTTAACAGATAGTGACTTCTTGCTAGAATTGCTTTTCTGTGAATGCTCACTCATAGCCTGACTTGCACTTTGTTCCAATAAATACTGCTCTATAGTTGTCTTGATTCTCAACAGTATCTTATCTTGTGTCCCTACTTCTTCCTTAAAAGCTGACAATGCTGGCTCTTCTAATAACTGTATGTATTCTTCTCTAGCATCATAAAGAGTATTAAAAAGAGTCAACCATGACGCATATTCACGACGAACTTTCTCAACAGTAAACTTAGTTAAAACCCCTGTAGCAATAACTAAGTTGATATGATGATAGTCTCTTTCAAGTTGATGGAAGATTGACTGTACCCTTTCACATTTGATCTCTAGAGCATTAGATAAACCTTTTCTGGTGAGCATTCTTGATTCCAATTTCTTCTAATATCTGAGTTCTTACAACTTCATTCAAAATCCACTTGTTCTCCAATATCCAGAAAAAGCAATGTCCAATAATGCAAATGTCCAGTTATGTGAATGTCCAGTAGTGTTAATGCTATGTTGCGAACAACATGATTCTTGTGTATTGTATGTTTAAGAAATACACTTCGCTCTACCACCATGTATAGTGTAATAAAACACACTTTTGCCCTGAACTATTATAGTTAAAGCACGAGGACGCTTGCGTCCGAGTGCTTTAACGTTATAATAGTTCTGGGCAAAAGTGTGTTTTATTACACTATACATGGTGGTAGGGCGAAGTGTATTTCTTTTCTAAGATGCCAAATTTAATACTTTCTAAAGATAATTACGATTAATTTAAGGCAGAAAACAAACGACGGTGTCGGTGACCTAAATTAAGAATCCTCGCACAGGGCTAACTGGTGCGCTGTTCTATTGATGTGTCTGCCCCCTACGTTAAGACGAACGTTACCAGAAAAACCCAAATGATAACAGTTTGATGACGGTTTACGTTCGGATTAAATATCTTCTCTGAATTATTTTAATTACATCTGTCATTAACGTAAACCATATGGGGCAATATGCACGTTGCATTTCTACTACCAGCGTAAGTTTAGATCAGTACATCCAGAGGAAGTTGAGTAGTCAAGCGACATTCCACAATTGCATTGTGGGAATGTAAACATTAGGAACGTTACCGTGTCGCTGAAAACTTGTGAGTCGAAATGACACATTTTAACCGTCGTAAAACATAAACGGTTAATTTAACTTGCTACATGAGCATTTAATGGCTGTACTGCCACTTCCCAAAGTCATTAAAAAGACAAAATCACAAAATATTGTTATATGCTCCTAAGCACGTTTGAAATACAATAAAGCACTGAGTACATGAAAACTTCTTCAAAAGCACTGAGAAAATGTTAACCTTATGCCATGAAAACATGTATTCATATAATTTTGACCAACTTACAACTTGCCACAAAAATTACCAAATAAAGTACAATTCCTACACAATAATTACCATGACTTACATGAAAAGGTAGATTAAAGTTACTTTAACAAATTACAATTCATGAAACATGAAAAATACAATAATTATGCTTACCACTACTTTGGACATTCTCGTGGTGGTTGTTTACTGTGCAAGCACATGGCCTCAAGTGGCATGCCCTGAGACAGTTACCTCTCTTTTTGAGGGTTATTAAAAAGTGGCAATGGTGTTAAACGAAATAAGAGCAAAATTACACTTGGTTAAATAAAAAACTAGAAATTTAACGGAAAATTATTTTGAAAAATATAGTTTTAGGAAAATAAGTGTTTTGCCCATAACACTCTCTCTTATATCATTGTGTGAGGTTTAAATTTACAAAACATCTATGACAATGACATACTGTAAAGAAGAATTTACTTTCATACTTTATAATCTTCGACGAAATTAGCGGTTTTGCCGATACATTTCTAGTGTTTACGAATTATTTTAATGAAAGTACTATAACGCTAGTCTGTGACTAGCACAAAGCACATTCATAGCATTCCACTTTATTTCATACAGATTTAATGCAGAAAACATACGTGACCATACAAACATACATATACAAAATGTATACTACATATTCCTTGCATAGACATAAAACAAAGAGTCACGTGATAGGGCGTCATCAAATTTCCCGAATAGAACGTTCGGTATCTCAACTGTTCAATGTAGTGGCTGGTCATATGTTATCTGCAACCAATCGTATCATGAGATACCTGTCACAGAGGAAAGGACAGGTGACGGGGCGTGGGCGAAATTTCTGAAGAGCACGTTTGGTCACTCAGCAGCTTGGGTAGAGATTGGTTATTGGCTATATCCTTGACCAGTCGATATGCTGGGTTTCGGCTTTATCAACTCAAGCTATCATGTAACAGTTTATGTATTGTAAACATACACACTAGTATCTCAACTGTTCAGTATAGTGGCTGGTCATATGTTATCTGCGACCAATGGTATCATGAGATACGTGTCACAGAGGAAAGGACAGGTGACGGGGCGTGGGCGAAATTTCTGAAGAGCACGTTTGGTCACTCAGCAGCTTGGGTAGAGATTGGTTATTGGCTATATCCTTGACCAGTCGATATGCTGGGTTTCGGCTTTATCAACTCAAGCTAGTATCATGTAACAGTTTGTGTATTGTAAACATACACACTGGTATCTCAACTGTTCAGTATAGTGGCTGGTCATATGTTATCTGCGACCAATCGTATCATGAGATACCTGTCACAGAGGGAAAAAATGGTGACGGGGCGTGGGCGCAATTTCTGAAGAGCACGTTTGGTCACTCAGCAGCTTGGATAGAGATTGGTTATTGGCTATATCCTTGACCAGTCGATATGCTGGGTTTCGGCTTTATCAACTCAAGCTAGTATCATGTAACAGTTTGTGTATTGTAAACATACACACTGGTAACGATGTATGACATATACACATAAGACAAATAGGAGTAGATAGTCACTTTGACGAGTTTATTTGTCCTCATTTTAGTGTTTTTCGATAAGTAAAACAAAGCGATTGAAATCCAACCACTGAGTAGAGGTAGTATTTATTTTCATATACATTTTATGCACACAACTAGTACATAAAACATAATGGTTTGCTGTACATGTAAATATAATCTTCACCTTGATACGAATGACTATCCAAACTAGAGTACACGCATTACAGAATTCACGAGCTGACACTATACTGAATTATTATAGTGTATAAACTTGCAGTTGACACCCCCACCCCCAATATTTATGAAGGTGGGCGTGCCTATATCTTTACTGAATGCAAACGAGGTTCATAAGATTACAGATGTGCATGCATGTATAAACATCACAGAGAGGGGCGTGACTCCATAAAGCAAGATGTCCAATGATATAACAGCGCATCTATTTATTTTACACTTGTCACGGGACAAACCTTTCAACAAGGACGTAACTACATATGCATTCTACCAGAGGCTGTTATTTCAAGGTCGAAAGAGGCGTTCAATTATCTCATTACTGTAATCTGCTTGAATGATTATACGCATGTGTATCGATACCGTAACTGATATACTATCCAGCTTTTATTGACGATGGATCAATAGAGACTGAGTTGATTGATACAGGTGATAATTGCACCGGATTTGACAATTACACAGATCAAATGCAAACGTTTTACAGAATGCTCATGTAAATTGCATAGAAAACTGACAATTCAAATCAACATGAAACTTTAAACAGCTTGAATAAAAATGCTTGAAATACCTTTGTATGGCTTACATGTAATAACTTATGATATTACTTCTGTCCATGTGTGACAATGTTATGAATTACCAACTTACTGTCTTTTGTAACAAACGTAGTAAAACATTTCATTGTTGTAATAACACTGACATGTATATATGTATTCGATGCAAAGGCGCGACTTATCACTTTATATTCGATTAGGTAACATTACGAACTTTAGATTATGGAAAACAACTAGTTACAATTCAGTAAACTTCAAATTAGTAGGTTCAATTATGTTTAATCTATTCGAGCTTGGATGTATAATTACTTGTGTTTATACATTATGTTTCAGTATATGAAACATGACAACGTAATGATGCCTACAAAGTAAATTCAAACTATTCTATTGTGTTTGAATTCTTTGTATGTCCTTGAAATTTCGTATATTGTTCCCTATTTATTAGGTAGTTGAAGGAAATATAATTTTTAGTAACCTCTAAACCACTACATCTAATTCAATCAAGGTGCATACGAAGTATTTTAGTATCCATTCCCAGGAAGAGTACCAGGCACTTACCTCTGTAAAACATCATAATCCCCTCTCGCCGACATACGTTCATTTGCTAAACGCTGTACAAGCCTATGATAATGATTAGCAATTGTTATCAAAACACTTTAAATACTTCTTCTGATTGATACTAAAGGTGGGATCTCTCGTAAAAAAAGCTAACATTTGCTCAGTACTGCTGAATTGGTTGAAATAATAGGTACAGTGCGATTTTTAAAAGAACAACACACATGTGCGTCTCTCGCTGAATAAGAGGTGCTTTCTGTTGACGACTGTATGTGTCTCTCGCTGTGAGAAACTGCTAATTACCTGCCCTATAAACACGTCACTCCCTGTGAGGAGCTGATTAATTTGCCCCATATATGCGTCCCTCGGCCTTAATGAGTTAAAGCGTTCGCTCGTCACGCCGAAAACCCGAGTTCGATTCCCCAAATGGGTACAATGTGTGAAGCCCATTTTAGGTGTCCCCGCCGTGATATTGCCGGAATATTGCTAAAAGCGGGTAAAACTAAATTCACCCACTCACTCCATTATAACCGACACTGTCCATGTATTTCATGCAGCCCCGGCTATTTTGCCGTCGCCCATGTCCGTGTATGAACCATACAGAGACACATACAAATTGCATGTTACAATAATGTCAGTAAAAGCTGTTATCCAACCTCATGTAAGAATGTCGAGTTTTGATTGGTTCACGTGACTCTGATAAAATACCATGTACACCCGTCACGATCCGCGAGCAGGCAGTACAAAAGTCATATTATCCTGCCACGCCTCGGTGGCCACGCGGAGTGAGAAAAGCGTGCATCGCCAAGCCTTTAGTAACGTGCGCTGCATTGAGGTCAATCGATCAGCTGTTGTCAACTTGACATCTCACATAAATAAAAACAAGTAGATTCGATGCGTATTGTTTTCTTTTGATTTAATAAAAACATTCGGCTAGATAAATGCGTTATCACATCGTGTCGAGGGAAATATGGGGTTTTATCAGTCCCGAGTAAGGTTGTACAAATAAAACCCCATATTTCCCTCGACACGATGTCATAACATATAATATCACCTAACTGCGTTTTCGTGCATGCTGTTACTCTGTAATCAACGAGTGAGTGAGTATGGCTTGCGCCAATTTAAACAATATTCCAGCAATATCGCGGGCGGAGGTGGCCTCACACATTATGCAAATGTGGGAAACTGAACCCGATCCACGAGCGAACGCTTTGAAAATAACCACTAGGCCAGCAAACAGACCCGCCATGATCAACGAGGACACGTGACCAGGACAACCACATTCCTATGGTTGTTTTCATATATGGACACAGCAGATAGTTTCATACATGCTTTCATTCAGAAAGTGAAATATGTGTATATATAAAATTTTATTCTCTAGCATTGCCATTGAAAAAAATAGTTTTATTGCTTCCTTTTTAAAACTGTTTCTGAAGAGAGAATACAATACAACCATTCTGAATAACACATATAGGATTCAGATTTAAGATTCACAAATCGTAATCGAAACCGGAAGCTATATGAGGACCTTAGGAGAACTCATAACTTGTCAGTTGACACGAATTATTATCAGTGAAGATCTTACCGGACCCCGAGCAGCGCCAACTGTTCTTGAATAAGAAAGTTGAGGCGTCATGGGTGACCAGTGGGGTAATGCATCCTCATTAAGATTGGGGACGGGCCTGCGAGAAAGGTAGCCAACAGCACTTCGATGAAGTGTGTGAGTCTATTAAACTCAAGGTGGGCGATTAGTCTGAGTCAAGACAAATGAATACTATTACAGTCATGAGATAACTTGTTTGAAATACCCATAATGCCCTTGAACGATCTCATGAACAGTCACTGTCGATAGTCATCATGACTACATGCTTTACATATGTTAACATCAGTATAACTGTGCATAAAACTGTGTTGTTAACAGTAACATTGCGCTTTTGCAGAGATTCACATGTGATTTAAATGAACAATTTATATGATTTAGATATAGCATGATAATATGCGCTCATGAAGTTGTCAACGCCTCCCTTCACGTCTTCAGTCCGTGACACTCACCGCCAGACGTTAACGGTGCAACGCACTGGCATGTGTGAAGCACGCGCACGTGAGTGTGTGGGATGCGCGATCAGTGTGTCCGTGCTCTACATGCTATGTAACGGTTCTGCACACTACAGACAGACAGCACGTACTTATAATAGATCGTCCATACAGGTAAACTGTTAGCTTCCTCCGATGATAACGAGTTCCAGTGCACCAACTTGATTTGTATGCATACCATGACTTTTGCTTGCTTGGTTCCTCATTTCATTAAAATGCACATACGAATACACATTTGTTTGCATCTCTAACCAGGTGTTATCTTGAATACGAGTGGACGTTGCTTAGCATAGCATTGAATACATGCATAATACATTGTGTAGTATATGTGCAACATATACAGTAGTGCAGTATACATATTACAGTAAGGGCTGGACAGAAGGGGAAATAATATAGTTCTGTGACTGTGAGACAGACTGGGACAAGATATGGAAATCCAAACATTTGGACAACAGACCATTGTTTGGGTCTTTTAATTGTAAATATAATTCAAATAGCTTAACCTAGATTTCGATATCCTTCTAATGTACATTTGGTTGAAACTGGAAAATATACATTTATCCCGAGACAAGAACGAATGTTTACATATAATTCAAAAGTATGACAGCACGAGTATCCATTTTGTCTTTGGTCTTCTACCCGTACCTACTAGACTAACAACTGGTCTCTGAAATGAGCATATTTTACAGAAAAAAGTTCATAGTAATAAAGAAAAATATAATAAAAAGGAGCCCTGAGACATTCTCCTGAAGCTGTGGAAATCTAGACTTGCCACATTTTCTAGATTTGCGTGGGCTTGGACATATTTGCTTCAGGGTCTGTATGACAGACTACGTCCCTACATACGCTCAATCACAAGTGTCTCCAGGTCACGGAGAATCATTGGTGCAGGGGCCCGTATTGCAATTCTCGTGCGTTTGCATGTCTTGTTGACGCTGCATGGGCACCTTGTAACATCACTATTTGATTATGATTCACAAACACATGTTCATGATATGGTCGGAATCATGCCACCGATTCGCAGATATTTATCATGAAAACAGGTTTTTATGTAGGTGGCTTGAAACTTGCTTTTACAAAGGCCAATAGATTCGATCACAATACTTTTCGTTTTACAGCTTCTTTTCTCTTAACATGCTGATCTCAAAACTGATTTAACTTCTAATCGCTGATTAAGAGTAAGACAATAAATAGTATGTCAAATTATCGTTACCATGACAACCCTGTGATATGTTACCTTATGTAAGAGAGTAATAAATACGATGATAGGTATGGCAGTACTACTGCAGTTGATAGTGTCTGTCGTAAATTTTAATAAGTTGCTTCAACGCGATCACTAATCACTGGGTATCTATACGATTATATGTGTGATGGAGAAGAACTTGCGTCGCTAGTACATCGCGCACTACCCCTTTCTCTTTTGATCTTCTGAAGCGACTGTTACAAGTTCGAAGAATCCTGGTCAAAGTTGAAAAGTCTTAAGACTATTCCCTACTATTCTGTAACATACACTTTGTACCTAAAATGGGTAGAGCTTCAGTTCGGGGGAATATCAGAAGAACAGCGATACATTTATCTCCAATGTTGTTGAAGGCACTCTACTTACTTAGGAAAAAAATAACTTAATGAGATATTGGATTCATGTCGGAATCAATATTTTCGGCCCCAATCAATCAATCAATCAGATGTGAACTGAACATGCGAGATCTACGTCTATGTCAGACTTAAGGTCTGCGAATTGTCTCACAGAATTATATAATTTGATATGGCATTGTTTGTTGTCGCATACTTTTGCGCTAGTGAAACAAATGTGGACAACTTAAAGCTGATGTATGGCGTTATTACAGCAAACGCTGAGCGGAAGAAGAAATAACATGGTTCAGGCACTGTGAGACTATTAAGAAAGGTCACATGCAGTGCAATAATTTTCCAATAATGTACCGCCGAACAATATTTTACAGTTGTGAGCTGAATAGACTTACGAATTACGAGTTGGTACGTGTGGCATATTTGGCTGAGCTCTAAGAGAGATAAAGTGCTGTTCTACTGGGACAGCCAGGGACACTTGAGAGGACAAAGAGGCACCTCATCGCCCTCTGTTCACCACTGAACCTTTTAATCCCTCGAAACAAGCACCTCACAAGATTTGCCAACACCACAGACAAGGCGTAACTGATACTGGTAGCAAGAGCGAATGCAGCTTGATAAGGCGAGTTATACTGCTTTCTTTGTCAGGCTGTTTGGTGATAAGAATAATGAGCTAGAGGTGTCAATAAAACAGACGTTGAGTTTGTCTATGACAACGACATATCTATGTCACAGTTAGAAATTCTGTCAATGCTAAATAATGACAATGCTCTTAAGTATCGAACTGAGAAAGTGACTCGGTAAGAAGAGCGGGTGGTGAAATAGACAAATGAAATTATATAAACAGTTAAATCGGTAATCTACTGTCATAACATATGAAAAGCTCGCGCCTGTGAAACATCAACAAAACATTAGAAAAATAGCTCACACCAAAGCCTTCACCGAGTATTCACTGGACAACCCGCTTCTAAGCTGCACGAACCTATTTCACTGTGCATGTGCCATGAGCGCAGCCCAGCTGTTGAAACTCCGATTTCGCGCGGTTTTTTTCATCTCGTTATTTTTCAACTTTATAAGTTGAATTTGCATTTTTGATGATTTGTTTCGGTGGTGTCCTCCCATTTGTGAGAACTCCCAGTTGTGAGACACATTAATTAATGGTTCAGTGCGCATAGGTGGTGTTTCCACATCCCTACAATGAAAGTGGGATCAGCCGAGCCCAGTACCCACAGGAGGCATAGTTCATTGATGATTTGATTAATGAAATAGATTATCAAAGATTATATTTACACAGAAGAAATAGTTCATTGAATATTTTATTTATTCAGAAGAATATGTAATTTTGATAACACATGTATATTGACTATTATGAAGTTTGAAAGTCATTTTGGTTTAAACATATTTTTTTATTATTTATGAAAATGAATTACTGCTTATGTTAACACCGCTCCCATGCAACAAAATATATAAAATGAAATGGAGGATGTGACGTCATCGCTATTAACTATTGCATAAATATATTTTTAAGTACATATAAATATATACAGACTACATCAAATACAACTATTCTCTAAGTAGTCGTAATTAGAGACTTACAGTGGTGTGTGTCTCACAAGCTATTGTAGGAATGTATATCAATCACGAAAAGGTTGTTTCTGGTTTATACAAGGAGTAAATTCTTTGTTTTATAACGGGTAGTTGATATCCACAAGAGCAACTACTGTCTATTAAATGTCTGTTATACTTATCGGCGTTTGGGTCGCTAGATCCGAGCCCGAGGCAGCAATGAACGATTTAACAAAAACAAGAGCCATAATTAAGATCAATATAAATCTTGTTTTCGGTTTTTGTAATTAGGTTTTAAAATTCTTTCAGACTGCATGACTCTTTGGAATTTGGTAGGGCATTCCATAAATTTATTGTGTCGGGTAGAAAGGGTTTGGCATAAGGGGCATTTCGACTGTACATTTCAGAGTTATGTCAGAGTTATTTCTTAAACTATAGCTTGTAGTTTCGGAGACGGAGTAAATCTGAGTAGGTAAATTAATTTCTCTTTGATCACGAAGTTACCTACACAAAGTGTTTCATTATTAAAGACATTTTACCTGAGTATGTTAAATCAATTTATCTTATAAAGTTTCATTAAGTTACCTCCACAAGATTCAGTTACACAGCAAATTGGGCCTTCAGCAACCCATGCGTGTCGTAAGAGGCAACTAACGGAATCGGGTGGTCAGACTTTGTTGACACATGTCACCGTATCCCAATTGATGCTCAGACCAATGCTCATGATGGTGATCACTGGGTTGTCTGGACCAGATACAATTATTTACAGACTGCCGCCATAAAGGTGGAATATTACTGAGTGCGGCGTTAAACAACAGACAAACAATAACTGTTACGTGGGACCATACGTTCATGAGACAAAGTTGGACAACGCCCCTGTTGTTTATATTACTGACTCAACATCTGTGTCTATTGTCACCCACGTGCAAGATACGCGCTCATTAAGGCTAAAACAGAGGAGAATGATATGTCCTACCGTGATATCGCTCGGTTTATTGTGTGATATTTAAATTAGGAAATACATAACTAAACTTACAAGGAGCAGTGTGTAAGCGGGTATTTTTTAACTGCCCGTAAGTAGGTCAGATGAATTATCAGTGATCAAATACACATTATTCATTTTGCCTTTCAAACCTAATGGAATTTATTTTATAAAGAAATATGTGCGTATGCGTGTGTGTGCGTGCGTGAGCGTGTGTGCGGGGTCTTTGGTGTGGGGATATAATAATAATAATAATAATGCATATTTATATGTGCGCCCAATCCACCTCGACAGACATGCTCAAGGCGCTACAGAGTCAAGTTTGAACATATGTACAGAAGTATTACAAGAGCACATTAAGGTAGATACTGCTGGAAGAATTAGGTTTTAAGTTTGGACTTGAACAAGTCGAAATTGTCAATAGTTTTGAGGTCATAAGGAAGAGAGTTCCAGAGAGTAGGGTCTGCATAGGTGAAAGAACGCTGTCCAAAAGTTTTCAGTCTGAAGGAAGGCACAGTGAGAAGATCCTGGCTGTTGGAACGAAGATTGCGTGAATTGGAGTGTGGTGACAACATGTTAGACAAGTATTGGGGAGACCGTGCTTGGCTTTGTAGGTCAGACACAGTATCTTATGCTCGATCCTGGCTTTGATGGGCAACCAGTGAAGCTCCTTCAGTACTGGCTTGATATGACAGCGTTTAGGGAGACGATAAATGATGCGGGCAGAAGTGTTTTGGATTTTTTGGAGTCTGTCACAGAGTTTCTGAGGAATGCCAAATAATACACTGTTGCAATAATCCATTCTGGAGGTTATGAGGGCTCTGACCAAGGCATGGGTAACATCCACTGAGAAATAGGGACGGATGTTACTGATGGAACGAAGGTGAAAATGGCAGGTTTTGCAGATCTGAGAGACTTGAGCTTCCATCGAAATTGAGGAGTCAATGACAATACCAAGATTTTTTGCAGTGGAACAGATAGGGGTGACAGTATCAGCTATTGTCACAGATCTGGTAGGGATTTTCGACAGCAGTTGTTTGGATCCAATCAGAAGAGCTTCAGTCTTGGTGTCATTTAGTTTCAGCATATGATCTGTCATCCAAGATTTGATGTGTCTGGTACAGTCAGAAATTCCAGCTAGACCATCATTGGGATTTTTGCAAGTTATTGCATTGATGAGTTGGTTATCATCTGCATATGAATGGTGCTGCAGATTGTGAGTTGAGATAATGTCAGCAACTGACCAGTGTACAGAACAAACAACAGTGGGACCCAATACGGAGCCTTGTGGCACACCGTGTGGTACGGTAACGCTGTCTGATGCCTTGTTCCTGATGGTTACACATTGGCATCTGTTATGGAGACCAGGACACAATCCACCGGAGGGTTGTCCAAGAGATTCCATATCTTGTTATGAGGACCTGTAAGCAGGACACTGTGATCTATGTGTCAAAGGCCGATGATAGATCTAGGAGCATCAAGGCCCCTGCGTCCCCTCTATCCACAATTTGTCTCAGGATATCACTGACATGTATAAGAGCTGTCTCCAGTGTTGTGATGTTCCCGGTATGCAGACTGGTACTAGTCCACTAGGTCACACCCTGTCAGATTGTTCTTCAGCCTCACACTGACAGCCTTCTCCACGATTTTGGAGAGGAAAGCTAAATTGGATACTGGACGGAAGTTATTTTAGCTCAGACTCCTCAAGGTCGCGCTTTTTGAGTAGTGGTCGAACAAAGGAATTCTTAAAAGCTTCTGGAAATACACCTAATTGTAGGCTCTTGTTCACAATCTCAGTGATTATAGGAATGAGCAAGTCCAGGTGTTTCACAACAAGTTTGGTCGGCATTGGATCAGATTCACATGTTGTAGGCTTAGCTCCCATTACCAGTGATTTGACCTCCTTATCTGTGAAAGGCTCCAGGTTACTGAGAATATGTCCACTGAAAGTAGGACTTTCATCTACCTCATTGTCTGGAGATGTAGATATCAGAGAGTCCCTTATCATCTCTATCTTTGACATAAAGAATTTGTTGAAAGTGTCTGCAAGAAGAGTGTCATTACTTTATTTAGGAAGTTGGTCTTCGTTCTTACTACCCATCAGCGATTTCATGAATCTGTACAGACGGTCAGGTTTACCACGACAGATTCCAATCTCATTTAGACAGTGATCTCTCTTGGCTTGCCTGATAACTGAAGTTACGTGATTTCTGTGTTGTCGGAAGATCTGTCTGTGTACTTCCAGTCCTGATTTACGCCACTGGCGCTCTGCTCGACGTCGCTGACGTTTGACCTCGTGGACCATGTTGACCATGTGGACGGAGTATTATCTGCTTCTCAACAGCCGGAGCATGCTTGTCAAGAAGTGCAGTCAAGGTACTGTTGTACAGTGACACAAGATTTTCAACAGATGCAGGAGGATTTTGAAGAAGTTCCGATGACTTCAGGTCCTCATTGAAAGCATTTTCATAGATTTTCTTTAGATTCCTACACAAAACCATGCGGTTCTGATTTTGTGGCCTCTAAATACAGAGGGTTAATGTTACAATACTGAGGTCAGATGCTTGTCTGTCGACAACTACATCTCTCACAATGTCCCCATCAACCGGGGTAATAATCCAGACCAAAATGTTCCCTGATTTGTGAGTAGGTTTAAGGACGAATTGCTTGAGGGAATAAGTATTGAGAAGGTCAAGGATATTTTTCACATTTGGCTTTGTGTTAAAGTGAACTTTAAAATCTCCCAAAAAATACAGTGTTGATCTTAGCACAAGAAGTAAACTTATTCCGTGCAGATGGTGGGGTCTGTATATACCCATCAACCGTGCTGTTGATTGACCAGTAAAGTGACTAGAACATCGAACAGTTCGAATGATTTGTAAGGAGACTGTGTCTTGCTGTTGGACATGAATGTCTCAACAAGATCTGTAAATAATGGCAATTCCTCCTCGACACCGCCAAGTCTTGGGCAGTGCATTAGACAATATGATGGAGGGGTCATTTCAGCGATCTTGGCTTCGTCTCCTGCACTGTGTAACCATGATTCAGTTATCACGTGGACGTCCATGTTTTCATCAACAATCATGTCATAAATATCCAAGGTTTTGTTCCGACATGATTGGGCATTCCATAAATTGACTTTAATCTCTGAAAGCGATGGGACTGTAGTAGGGACTTCAATCAAGTTTTGAAAGTTAATACCACCACTCTGTTTAGCATGCTTCCTTGGAAAGATATTTTTGACAATCTTTATCTTCCTGGCAATTTTCCTGCCCCCTCTTGATCCTCTCTTTGTTTTTGTTTTGAAAATACCATGCTTATGCAACACTGTCAACAGTTCAGGAGTGAGAAAATCAGTGGCCAGTTTATGGCTCCTCAGCTGATTGATTGACAATAGCTTATCCCGACTGTAGGTGAGGGTCGGATTTGTCCCCATTGTCTCACAGCTTGGGTATGCTTGTGTCCTGATTGAAATTAGACAGAGAATCAGCAAATTATTCAGGCAAAGTGTCACATAAACCAGCAAATAGCTCTTCATCGAATTTGTTGAAATTTCGGCATCAGGTTCCTTGAAGATTGATAAATGTCGCTGACAAGTTTCACAAAGTTACCACTTATACCATATAAAAATCTAGGAATTTCAGGATCAAAAATAGTTGTGGCTGTCGCTACCAAGCGCTAATCACAGGAGTATATATAACCAAAAGTTTTGGTTGAAGGGGATACACACGGTACTCAGGCTAAACTATGATCAGGTAATATACTTTCTTTAATGCTGACAAAACCATCCTACCGCTGGTGATGACACTCTGGTGTAGGTCCCTTGTATGCTTATCGTTGGAGTTGGGTAGACGGGGGTGATAATGGCTGCAGAAGTTGGTATAGTCCGCTTGACGTCATTTTCAACCGATTGAATGTAGGACAGCCAGGTAATCAACAAGCGTTTGCAGTGAAATGTAAGTTTCACACGTACAACTCGCACACCTGGCTGTTCTACCAGTAAGTGTACCTACCTCGTAGAAAATAGAGAAAAGTGACAACAAAATAATGATAGTTTGTTAAACAACTTTTAAACAACAAGTTATAAGACAAATCATCAGAGTTGGTCTGTCAATTTCATGTGACTGTGAAAAATTGTGGTTTTGTTGCAATTATTACATTTTGCGTAAGTGAGCACTTCGTCTGTATAAAATGAAGTCAAACGGACTATAGTGTGTCCTCGTTCCATGTCAGTGTGGCGGTGACTTCCTACTTGTCTAGCAGAACCATTTATGCATTTATTGCAGATTTTGCGTTTTTAAGGTACCAAGATAAAGGTCAGATAAAACGGGGATCGTGAGACTGGACCATAGCAAACCCAAAGTGCTTGAGCTTGACAGATAATATGTGTAGAAAATAAAACATAAAAATAACTGCATTTGTATCGTATTCTTGGTGACTCTACATATACTTTTGATCGCCCTCGTACATATACCTTTGCAGATATTTTGATCTGATATTTATTATCATTTATTTTGACGACATATTTGACAAATAGCACATGTTACATATAATATAAATATTACCCATTTATATATGATTAAATAATTACATACATTGAGCAATACAGTTCATAGCCCTCCATTAAGATGGGAAACAGCAGCATGGTACTCAAACTTAGATGTTTCATGAACAACGAGTTGTCTATTTTCTATCAAGGGCATGACTTTTAACTCTTATCCTATCAAGTTAGTTTTGTTTAACGCTACACTCGGATATATCACAGCTGTATAATAAATATAATAAGTATATATAAATAGGTATAGTAACAAGAAAAAGACAATCCAGTGATCAACAACATAAGCATTGACCTACGCAACTGGGATACGGTGACATGTGTCAACCAAGTCAGAGAGCCTACCACCCGATTCCGTCAGCCCTGTGTTACCTTACGAACTGGTACCTGCCTAATAAATATGCGCATAGATATTTCTTTATACATCATTATTTGTTTTTAAATTATGTGCATAATGGATCCAACTGTGCTTTTCGCTATATAATCTTTTCTTTCCTGTGTGCAGTTCTAAAGTTTTCTCTCCTGTGTGCAGTTCTAGTACATTCTTTCTTGTGTTGGAGTTCTAATGTTTTCTCTCTCTGTGTGCAGTTCTCATTTTTTCTCTCCCATGTGCAGTTCTAATGTTTTTCTCTCCTATGTGCAGTTCTAATATTTTCTCTCCATGTGCAGTTTTAATGTTTTCTCTCTGTGTGCAGTTCTAATATTTTCGGGGCGGTGGGTAGCCTAGTGGTTAAAGCGTTGGCTCGTCACGCCGAAGGCCCGGGTTCGATTCCCCACATGGGCACAATGTGTTAAGCCCATTTCTGGTGTCCCCCGCCGTGATATTGCTGGAATATTGCTAAAAGCGGCGTAAAACTAAACTCAGTCAGTCAGTCAGTCTAATATTTTCTCTCCCATGTGCAGATCTAATGTTTTCTCTCCCATTTGCAGTTCTAATGTTTTCTCTCCTATGTGCAGTTCTAATGATTTCTCTCCCATGTGCAGTTCTAATGCTTTCTCTCCCATGTGCAGTTCTAATGTTTTCTTTCCTGTGTACAGTTCTAATGGTTTCTCTCCTACCTGCAGTTCAAATGCTTTTTCTCCTGAGTGCACGTCTAATGCTTTTTTCTCCTATGTGCAGTTCTAACTTTTTTCTCCTATGTGCAGTTCTAATGTTTTTTCTCACATGTGCAGTTCTAATGTTTTCTCTCCTATGTGCAGTTCTAATGCTTTCTCTCCTATGTGCAGTTCTAATGGGTTTTTTCTTATGTGTACAGTTCTATTGGGTTTTTTTCTCCTGTGTGCAGTTCTAATGGGGTTTTTGTTCTCCTGTGTGTAGATCTAATGCTTCTGTCTCCTATGTGCAGTTGTAATGTTTTCTCTCCCGTGTGCAGTTCTAATGGTGTTGTTTTTCTCATGTGTACAGTTCTAATGTTTTCTTTCCTGTGTGCAGTTCTAATGTTTTCTCCCCTGTGTGCAGTTCTAACGCTTTCTCTCCTATGTGCAGTTCTAATGCTTTCTCTTCTGTGAGTTCGGATGTTTCCTTTATTGTGTGTAATTCTACTATTTTCTCTTCTATGTGCAGGTCTCTATTTCAGTGTATATCCTGAACCGTATGTATCTCATACATGACATCGTCATCGACATTATAGGTGTAGTGTGTATTGTGTCGTGTATACGTGTACTATGATCGTCGTTCTTTCTCGGACAAAAATATGAAAACATGCACGTTGTGCTATTCAAGTCATTGAGTTTTTTCTCTTCCTTTCTTGGGTTCTTGGACGTAGCAAAGCAAACCGTCTTGGCTTTGTATCCATCATTCTTGTAACCAAACATTCTTGAAGACACTTCATTTGTGGCGCCAACTCGATATCTCCAGGGATCATGCTGGACTTCCCCGAAAAAAGCAGCCTGAGTCAACTCTTTCAGTTCAATTTATGACGATCCTTGTCTTCTACTCATATCGACAATTAGTATTTGACAAGACATTAACTCGGGAGACGTTGAGTAACAATGAAGAGGAAGTAGTGTCGTTTGAAGTCGAGTTTCAAGAAACGATTTTGCACTTTCGATTCAGCTTAAATGCTGATAACGAATTATTTTCTGCACCTCTGACATGTCCTACATAGGTAAAGTTACAGTGCAGGGATATCAGTGTTCTGTTGCATGTGTTGAAAATGTACAAGCAGAGGTGCCAGAAATACCGTGTGTATGTGTGTGTGTGTGTTTGTGTGTCTGTGTGTGTGTGCCATTCTCCCTCTTCTTGACGTTATATACTCTCTCATTGTCTTTCATCGTAAGTATAATAAAGACACAACATAAATGAACAACGTGTAATAACGACTGATGTTTACTCGACCTGACGAACATGACCAAGAAAATGCTTTACAAACTATTGGGACACTTTTCAGATGTTCATGTGTGTGTGTGTGTGTGTGTGTGTGTGTGTGTGTGTGTGTGTTTGTGTGTGTCTGTGTGTGTATTTATCATGTGTGTTTGTGTCTGTACGTATAATAAAGACACAACATAAATAAACTACGTGTGATAACGACTGATGCTTACTCCATCTGACGAACATGACCTAACAATGTTTCACAAACTAATGGGAGACTTCTCAGATATTCACCTCTGTGTGTGTGTGTGTATTTCTCATGTGTCTGTGTTTGTCTGTTTGCCTGTGTGTGCACCCCCTGTGTGTCTCTCCCTCCCTCTCTCTCTCTCTCTCTCTCTCTCTCTCTCTCTCTCTCTCTACTCTCTCTCTCTCTCTCTCTATCTATCTCTCTCTCTCTCTCTCTCTCTCTCTCTCTCTCTCTCTCTCTCTCTATCATCTAATCTATCTCTCTCTCTTTAATTTACGATACTCTATTACTTTATTTTACTACACTGGAAAACCAAACACCCGCTTTTGCCTGTCCCTTACACCATACACATGTGCACATTTTTCTTATCCAAAAATGATGTTGCTTTGTTTGTTTAACGCCTCACTTAGCAATATTCAAGCAATATGGCGGCGGTCTGGACCAGACACAAACAGCCCACAAACACAATATGGCGGCGATCTGGACCAGAAAATCGACTGATCGAAATTCTTTAGCCTGACTGCCTGATCCCTTTTGTCGTATCTTACGACAAGCATGGATCGTGAAGGTCAAATCTGACCAAGATCTTCACGGATCCAGACATGAGCTCCCAACGGTGAGATTACCTGCAAGCCAGATCTACCATTACCTCACAGAGTTTATTCAATGAATAAGTGTAACAGTTATTCAATATTTCTTTGGTCACAAACATTACGCTACACAACAGGTTGACTTCCCATGGGAAACTAAATCAATAGTCGTGTTGAACCTAACACACTCGGGTAGTGATTAATATAACACCTCCCGTACAGGCTAAGAGGTTACATCTAGATAGTTAAATAGTTACCACTCGCGTAATCGCGATTAATAAAGGGCAAATTTTCTTTGGGCGTGCTTTGGATTCCCTACATGAGTACAATATGTGAAGCCCATTCCCCTGTCGTGATATTGCTGGAATATTGCTAAAAGCGACTTAAAACATTACTCACTCACTCCTGTCAGAGATTCTACTAAGATGATAATATTCATGTGAAACCAATCTCATTTTTAAATAGCATTGCCTTATTTTACAAACCAGTATTCGCTTGGAGAAACGTCAGATATTTACACACCAACAGTATATCTTAACACATATCCATCAACATCACCAATGAGTGTGTAATTAACAATGAGACATAGAACGTATGTGTATGTATCCAAAGTTCTTTTGGAGTTTGTATACGTTAAAGTTGTTAAATTTACCCAGCTCAAGAATATAAGTTTCGAATATCACAGAAGGATTACAAAGCTCCAATGAAATGTTTCACAGTAGCAAAAACCACTTGAAATGTTTAGTCCCGCATCAAATCTGTGGTTACATATTTCTTCTTTTTTCGATCATCTTCCCTTTCGTGTCCTTTTCTTTTTCTTCTCGTCTCTGAGGTGCTGTCAGGGAAATGTACTGTCATTCGTGGCTCCAACTCGATATCTACAGGGATCATGTTGGACTTTCCTGATCAAATCAGCCTGAGTCACTTGTTTCTGTTTGATTGATGACGATCCTTGTCTTCTGCTCATATCGACAATTGATATTCCACAAGACTTTAACTCGGGAGACGGTGAGTGACAATGAAGAGCAAGTAGGGTCGTTTGAAGTCGAGTTCCAAGAAACGAAGTTGTACTTTCGATTTAGCTTAAATACGCAGCTAAAGTTACAGTGCCGGGGTATCACTGTTCTGTTGCAGGTGTTGATAATGTAAAATGTACAGGCTGAGATGCAAGGAATTCCTTACTTGTGTTTGTGTTTTTCACTTCTGTAAAATGTGTAGTTTTGTAGAGACCCACGCGTCTAGACAACATAAAAGGGATCATGGTCTTTACCAAAAATGATTTCAAAACGAGCAATGGAAAGAAGGTAGTTGCGTTTGAAGTGGCGTTCGAAGAAACAAAGTCATACCTTCGATTCAGCTTAAATAGGCAGCTAAAGTTACAGTGCAGGGATATCACCGTTCTGTAACACCCCCGTCCCTCGCAGGGGAAGGTTAACTACGGCCGTGTGCATGGTTATTTGTTCTTGCGTTTCATTCTGTTAAGTTCAGTTAACGTACCACGGTATTAGTGTCCGTAAACACCATCGAGTTATGTCCCTTTCACCATACACAGATCACAAAATGATCAGCTTCCTTCTTTGTTTAACGCCGCACTCAGCAATATGGCGGCGATCTGAGCCAGATAATCCAAAAGCATTTGTACAGGGACACGATGACATGTGTCAGCCAAAATCAGCGAGCCTGACCACCCGATCCCGTTGGTCGCCGCTCACGGCAAGGAGGGATGCTGAAGACTAATTCCAACTCGGATCTTCAAAACATGAACTCCCATCTGTGAGATTAACTGGCAGCAAATCGTTACCTCATATAGTTTAGCCACGGAGTAAGTGCTATTCAATGCGTCTATATTTATTTGGTCGCACTAACTAACACACTGAGTTAGTGATTAACAACTCACGTACAGGCATTGTTAAGAGGATACATAGATAGATAAATAGTTACTACTCGTGCAATCGCAAGCACTCATTGACCTATCATTACCGGGTCTGCGGCGTGACAGCCAAGTTTAGTCAAGGAATATGTGTAACAGTTATTCAATATTTCTTTGGTCACAAACACAATCACGAACTAAGACATAGTATATCTCCTGATATCGGTATATTGTCCCATGTGAGAGCATTTCAGCTATCTTCTTAGAAAATGACTATTCCATTTCCACGTGTTAACAATTTCGTGCAAACACGCCAATTACAAGCGCTGTTTTTATGTTTTTGTGTGCACATGAATATGGTGGGGGGTCAAATTCGAAATTCAGAGTGAAATCTGTCAGTGTTTTGTTGTTCATTTCAATGATAAATTCCATGAACAAGATTGTATAGTCTGTCTGACACTACCTGTTTGTAGTTGGCCTGCTGATGAGTCATCTTGTGAATGTTTCGCATTTGCATTTAATGACCTTAGACCTCCGACGAGGAAGTTTTAACATGTCAAAGCAGGTCTACTTTCGTTTCAGTGTAGATGGCTCGCAAGCTCATTCTTGGAATCTGTACATTGAGAAAGTACTTCCACATATCGTATTTCTTTAGCCAGTATTTAAATATGGTTAGCCGTTTTCACGGGATGTATTGCCATACAGCAAAGAGAAATCACATTCTAAGGAAAAACTTAAAACAATGTTAAAATTTTGGAAATGGGATGAAATAAAATACATCATTCTCTAACATGATTCGCAACGTAACCTGTATAATGAGGATACTTTTTATTGACATACAACTTCTTTATTGTGAAAGGCGGTGTTTTGATATGAATTCTAATGTCGTTGTCAAGCAATCGTTAGCATCTATGTCGGAACGTCGCCTTTTCACAATAAAGACATTGTATACCCATAAAAGTATTATCATTCTTCATGAACCCAACTTCTAAAACGCCCATCAAGGAAGGTAAACGTAACCTGTAGTTTATCACAATATCTTAAAAGGAAGAAAAAGAACATAAAATTCTGTGCTTTTCTTTTCATTTTTAAATCGAATTGCATCATTTTACAAATCAGTATTCGCTTGGAAAAACGTCAGATTTTTACATGCCAACCGTATATTTCAACACATATCCATCAACATCGCCAATGAGTATATATTAAACCATGAAGCAAAACGCATATGTGTATATATCCAAAGTTCTATTGGAGTTTGCATATTTATTACATTTAACTGTAACTGTGAGTTGAACGAGAGTCTATTTATAGTAAGTGTAAGCATTGTATCTGCGTCCTATTTGACCTAAGTGTTTTATTGATAGCCACTATCATTTGGTCTGGGAATTCCCCACATTCATAACCCAAACTGAAAGCGTTTACTTGCTGTAATCACAATTATTTTCTGTAAGTCGGGTGGTGGGGACCAACAAGTACCATATTTTAACGTCTTTTGGTATGACAAGGTCGGGGATCGAACCCGCGACCTTTCGCTCTCCGGGCGGACGCTCTAACCACTACACCATGGAGGCGGTCTTCTGTCCGGTGGTAGGGTCGCCAAGTGGTTAAAGCGTCACACGGAACAGCCGGGTTCGATTCCCCACATGGGTGCAATGTGTGAAGCCCATTTTTAATGAGCATCGCCATGATATTAATGAAATATTGCTAAAAGCGACGTAAAACCATACTCACTCACTCACTTCTATAAGTCGCTACTCTAAGTGCACTTCTACTTCTTCAATTGGCTATAAATGATTCAATATGTCAATACATCAGTCTCTTCAGTATTCTCTAAACTCCCAATGAGAATGTGTTGTTTTATTGAAAGTGAATCTAGAATAAGGAATCCTTTTTTCCCATTTTCCACAAGTACACGTCCAACTTCTGAATACCAGTTTAGTTTTGACAAGAAGCAGGAGTAGAAATAGACTGTACATGAAAATCAAAGGATTAATACTCAGTTCACGAATATATGAAATTGAACACATATAAATTTCTCAATATTAACTTCCTTGCTGTTTACTAGTATGTTTATTTACTATTATTTTCATTTTATCTAATGTTATTTACATTTGGATAAATCCATGCTTTCCTATTTGATACATAAGACACGACCTCCACCCCCACCGATAAACTTTATTTCCATGTTACGCTCTGTGTGCATGTTCTAATGTTCTTTCTCCTGTGTGCAGTTCTAATGCTTTCTCTGCCGTGTGCAGTTCTAATGTTTTCTCTCCTGTGTGCAGTTCTAAAGTACTGTCGGAAATGCTAGAAAAATGCCTTTTGACTTACATTTAAAATTCAGAGGTATTACAGTTACTTGAATAACAAATATCACTTTAAGAAACATCTACCTAATGTAGACCGAGGGAATCAATTTTGAGACATGCCCTTAAATGCGTTTTTACTGATGAAAATACCCAAAACTTAGAAAAATAAGGGGTAGTGGGACGTTATTTGATTCAAACATTAACTGCCTGTGTTACGTCATCAGCATGCAAGGTATCGAAAGGTGAAATTGACACCTGAGCACGCGCTTAGGCGAGGGGTCATCTCAATAGATGTTTTCGTCAAAATGTTGAATATGTGTACGTATAGTATACGTATTGGTTATGTTAGGGATCATTTGTGTATGTGTGTTTGTTGTGAAATAAACATACGAATTACTGTACATTGGAAAGAATCCTATCACTTGTATTATCTTATCGATTGATTGTTGAAATGTGCAACGTTTTAATAAATGTTTTGCATGTCAACAGTATATTTAATTGAAAAAATATGGATGTAATTCGGTCAGTTTAATCTAGTTGTGAACATTGGCCAAAGATTTAACGAAGTAACTGGTGTAGCTTCGTTAGAATATATATATTATTCTTCTCCTAAAGTTTGTAGACCGCCCGTCTAAGTACTCCCTTGTCAAAGTTGTCAAGGATGGTTTGACGTCCTGGTTTTGCTTTTAAGACGGTCCCTGTCTTGTCTGATTTGTTTACAATATTGTAAACTTGTTGGTAAGACATACCAATAGCTCTACAAGTTCTGTATTAAACCATTTCTATACTAATGAAAGGTTTACCTCTGTCTTTTTCGAGCACAAAAAAACTTATAAACCTTCGCAACAATCGTCTGCAAATAGTTGGCCATAGTGGACGCTGTGATAAAGATGTGCATGCATGACGGGAAATTTATTTATCAAGACTTAACATATATATTAATGTTTCTTCAATAAAGAAACGATAATTAAGTAAAGTAACACAAACATTCAACATTTATTTGTTTAAGAAAAATGTTAATTTATATGTTTACACCACCTGTATTATTAGCATAAATGTAAAGACTATTTCAGATATCTGTTGTTGTTTTGGTACCAAATTCTCTCCTGTAAACTGCCCTTTAAATGCATGGGAATGTTAAATCAATTGAAATAAAAATTAGGTACACTATAGGTGAGTTGATATATTGACAACATAATACATTTATCACCTTTCTAAAGATATTCAGGCTAAAAAGCATTTTTCTAACATTTCCGACAGTACGTTAATGCTTTCTCTAATACGCACAGTTTTAATGCTTTCTCTCATGTGTGCAGTTCTAATGCTTTCTCTACTATGCTTGGTTCTAATGCTTTCTCTCATGTGAGCAGTTCTAATGGTTTTTTTCTCTTCTGTGCAGTTTTAATTTTAAGTGTTAGTCCTGAACTTATGTATCTCATACATTATCTAGCCATAGACGTACACCTCGTGTGATCACTGATTGTTCTCTGGTCCTTTCATATAATTCCCTGAGATGTTTTCCCTTTACACGAAATGGAATATGTTTCAGATGATAGTCAACCTGGATGTTATGCTCCATCAAAGTTTCATGTTTACTAAATGCACATGCATCAAAGATGAACGAAAACTAATTTGAAAGCAAAGTGAATTTAAGCAGGGATTACATTCAAAATCACTGTAAATTGGTAGCAGGTAATGATTTAAAGAAGGTCAGTTTCCCAACATTGAAAAAGGATAAATTGTGCGTTGGATATGGTTGGGGAACAAAGAACACGTTAATATCACTGGGGCAGTATTCAATTACTTATGTGCATGTTTTTTACCATTCACTGCTAACGAAAGGTGAAATGAACATAATCAATAATTAGCGCAGTGCATATTCTATAACATAGAACTATCAATGCTGTGAGAAAACAAGTAATTGATTGAGTGGCATAAGCATCCAAAATTTGAGAAAAAAATATCTCTTTTATAGAACACTAATTAGCAGCACATTCAGGTGAAATCAGTTGAAACTAGTTTCTTCTCCATTGGTTCAGTTCCTTATTATGCACTTTAACATAATGGACTTAATGCTATGACAAAGAGCAACAGTTACTGTATTGACCGACATAAGTATCCAAAATATGATGAAAAAATCCTTTATCGAGAAAATCACTTTGCAGCACATTCAGGTGAAATCAGTTGAAATCAGTTTCTTCTACATTGGTTCAGTTCCTAATCAGCACGAAAACCAATCTCCCAGGACAAGTGTGTCACAGAGGGTCATATGATTCAAAGAAATGGCACACAGACACAAAAGCTCCAGATCACGTCTATTTCTTCTTCATATCGATGGCATACACATAACCATCCCCCGAGTTGCTATAGTTGGACAATTTGTGATCGTTGTGTGGATGGTTTGCGGGAAGCTTGCTGAGGAGTTTATTCTCTTTCATTGCAGGGTTCTGGGACGGAGCAACGTAAATAATAATAATAAGTCCATTGTATAGCGCCCTATATCCAATCACCAAGTGGTTGCTCATGGCGCTAACTATATACATATTTACAATAGGAGTTCATTTAGAAGTCATAGTGCTTCTTGAACAGGAAAGTTTTTAAGTTAGACTGGAAGCTGGCTATTGAGGGGGATTCTTTGAGAGACACGTGCAGATTGTTCCAGAGGATAGCTGACAAGTAGGAAAAACGTCGGTGTCCATATGTCTTCAGACGTGCATTTGGGATGATGAGCAGCGACTGATTGGCTGATCTCAGAGTCCTGGTTGGAACATACTCCCTTACAAGACTAGAGAGATAGGATGGAGCTGCGTTGTTAAGACATCTGTAAGTCATGCTAAGTATTTTGTATTCTATCCTAGCTGGGAGTGGTAACCAGTGCAGACGCATGAGGATTGGGGAGATGTGACTGTGCTTGGTGGTTCTACAGATCAATCTGGCAGCTGCATTTTGGACTTTTTGCAACCTGGAGAGCAGGTCTTTGTTCATGTTCCCAAGCAGACTATTACAGTAGTCCAAGCGGGACAACACCATAGATCTTACAAGATGGTGTGTTGCGTCAGTTGTTAATAGGTGGCGTATGCTGGAGATATTCCTTATGTGATGATAACAGATTTTACATAAGTTGCTGACGTGTTGCTCCATAGAAAGTGTAGAATCTATCATGACACCCAGGTTTTTTTTACTGTAGGGCTCACGGAGATCTGAGATTCACCTATCTTAAGTGAATTCACACTCAGTTTAGCTCTGTTGGCTGGTGAACAAGCTATGAGAATGTCTGTTTTGTTATCGTTTAGCTTGAGTTTACTTGCTGTCATCCATGTCTTCACATTGCCTACACACACTTCAACTTCTGCAACTTGTGATTTTGCATCATTAACATTGAGTTTTCTTAAAAGTTGAACCGTCTTGGCTTTGTATCCTTCACTCTTGTAACCAGACATTCTTGAAGAGACGTCATTTGTGGCTCCAACTCGATATCTACAGGGATCATGTTGGACTTTCCTGATTAAAGCAGTCTGAGTCACCTGTTTCTGTTTGATTGATGACGATCCTTGTCTTCTACTCATATCGACAGTTAATATTCCACAAGACTTGAACTCGGGACTACGGTGAGTGACAATGAAGAGCAAGTAGGGTCGTTTGAAGTCGAGTTCCAAGAAACGAAGTTGTACTTTTCGATTCAGCTTAAATGCTGATAGTGAAATATTTTCAGTACCTCCGATATGGCCTACATACATAAAGTTACAGTGCAGGGATATCACTGTTCTGTTGTTTGTGTTGACAATGTACAAGCCAGAAATACCTTACTTGTGTGTGTGATGGGTTGTGTCTGTGTCTTGTGTATATGAGTATGTGTGTTGTGTATGTGTGTTGTGTCTGTGTGTTTGTGTCTGTGTCTTGTGTATGTGTGTTTGTGTCTGTGTCTTGTGTATGTGTGTTTGTGTATGTGTCTGTGTCTTGTGTATGTGTGTTTGTGTCTGTGTCTTGTGTATGTGTGTTTGTGTCTGTGTCTTGTGTATGTGTGTTTGTGTATGTGTCTTGTGTATGTGTGTTTGTGTATGTGTGTTTGTGTCTGTGTCTTGTGTATGTGTGTTTGTGTCTGTGTCTTGTGTTTGTGTGTTTGTGTCTGTGTCTGTGTCTTGTGTATGTGTGTTTGTGTCTGTGTCTTGTGTATGTGTGTTTGTGTCTGTGTCTTGTGTATGTGTGTTTGTGTCTGTGTCTTGTGTATGTGTGTTTGTGTCTGTGTCTTGTGTATGTGTGTTTGTGTCTGTGTCTTGTGTATGTGTCTTGTGTCTGTGTCTTGTGTATGTGTCTTGTGTCTGTGCCTCGTGCAAATTTATCTGTGTGTATGTGTGTTTGTGTCTGTGTTTTGTGTATGTGTGTGTGCACAGGTTTGCAAATTTGTGTAGAATTGTGTTGACCTGAAATAATATTTTAGAGCTAGCAAGGGATAATGTCAAGTCATCTGCGTATATGCTAGCTTGTAATCGGGTAATGCTGTTTTGAGGGGAGGTTGACCCACATCAACTCGGTGTGTGTATCTTCACTGTAACTGACACTGGCGTTATTCATACAGAAAATACCTTTTGCAAATAGACAACTGCTCGGGTTTTGTTTGTGTATCTTCAAAGTAGGCAACATGTTGTCAGTGACAACCCCCTCAGTTCCACATGGCTGGGTATTGTTGTCATAATGCGAACATTTCCAGTGAGATTAAAGTATATTTTTTAACTTTTAAACTTCTTTTAAATGTTCCAACACATGATTTAAATGCCCCATACAGACTGAATATAATTTCGGCTATGACTTTCATCAGTAAATATATGTCACACAACATGTTGTTTAACCCAATTAAAGATACTTTAGTTGGTTATTTCCATTACTGTTTCATGTTTTTATGTATATATCGTGTTTAATTTCTTAGGAATGGCCGATGGCCGACAAATGTGAAGTATACATGATTGATCTTCAACTGACTGTTAAACCTATGAAGATCCGGATCAGATTTGGCCTTCAGCAACCCATGCTTGTCGTAAGAGGCAACTAACAGGATCGGGTGGTCAGACTTTGTTGACACATGTCACCGTATCCCTATTGATGCTCAGACCAATGCTCATGATGTTGATCACTGGATTGTCTGGACCAGACCCGATTATTTACAGACTGCCCCCATCAAGGTGGAATTTTTGCTAAACAGCAAACAAACGAAAACTAACTGTTACGTGGGACCGTACGTTCATGAGACAAAGCTGGACAACGTCTCTGTTGTATACGAATGTTACTTTGTTGTTTAAACATGTTACTGTCTCACAACATCTGTGTCTAGAATCACTCACGTACAAGGTACGCCCACGTTAAGGCTCAAACAAACGATATTGACATGTCCTATCGAAATATCGCTCGGATTACCAAAATTACGAAATACATTACAAAACTTCCAAAATGCACTGTATAAACGGGTATAATTTTAAAAACAAATCCGTCGAAACAATTTGGCGTGTCCGATGAACAGGTCGATTGTGTTTCAGTGATCAATTCACATATTTTTCACCTCTATTTGGCCTTTCAAACCTAATGCAGTGACTATTTCATCAGAAAATCGAGACTGGTTACTTTCTAGCGTTTACTTTGAATATTTATTTCAAATTGACACACGTGGATCTTGTAGGAACATATACTAGTATAACGATCGTCTAAATACTGAGTAATGTGTAGTTTTGTAGAGACTCATACACGTCCTACATAGATAATAAACAAAATAACTTCATAAGATTTTATTTACGTTAATATTTAGGATTTCATTTGTTTAATATTGTATAATTAGCATGTTAATTAGCCATAATAACACACAATCAGGTTTGTCTGGTTCAACATTGTTTGAAAAAGTTGTAATGCCTTTCACTTTATAGTATATAATTGAGAATATAAACATCTTTATCTTTGAACTTAATCCAAATTATAATCCCTGTATTGTGCACGGCGTACCATTGTTGTACTTATGCATCAAAGAATAGTCTTGACCCAACAATCCGCAAGAACGTGAGGCATGTCCTGACCATCTTCAAAATACAATGAATTTAGTTTACTGATTTGGACAGAAAGAGAAGTAGGATAAGGAGAGGACTGCAGACGAAAAGTTTTCCCGCTGAACCTGTAAAAACATATATTACGATAACTAGTCGAACAAGTTCATAAAAACAAACCTGGACTTATACACATTATATGACTAAGAATAAACATATTTGCATTAATGTCTTTGTTATTAATATATTTTATACATAAGTATCGTAATCTTCATTCTGAATTTTACATCGGTGATGAGGGAATATATCAGATATACCCTCGTAAGAGTGAGTGAGTGTGGTTTACGCCGCATTTAGCAATATTATAGTAATATTACAGCTAGGGACACCAGAATTGGGCTTCACACATGTGGGGAATCGAACCCTGGCCTTTGGCGTGACCAACAGGCTATCCCCTACCATAAAACAGGGGCTATTGTATTTCGGCTTCTCAATGGCAAGCAAGTCAAAAGGAAACCGTAACTAGTGAAGACAAAAAATTATATAATGTACCAACGTACTCACCACATCTTCCCCCATTCATTAAATTCTGTGCATTTTCCAGTTGACTAGCATAGGAATCTGCTCCACAGCCTTTGCTCACTCTCTTAGCACATTCAAGGTATGCGTTGGCAGACCTAATAGAGAAATTCAATAATTGTTGACAACATATCATTTTAAGCGTTTGTTGTATTTTGTGATACTCACTTTGAGCAAAAATGTTTTATGTAATATTTTTCTTGCAAATTTTGCAACAATTTTAATCATTATTTGGCTATCTACGTATACCTTTCCAGAAGTTAACAATTTGATAAAATACTTATTGGCATACTTCCTGGATATTTGAATAGTTAACCACAATACTGAGAAACCTCTGCTGTTCTGAGTTACAGGCATTTGGGTCGCAACCTCTAAAACCCCTGCAACTAAAAGAAGGGTGAAAACTTCTGTTAAAAACACACTCTTAAGTAATCATTACCACCTGTTCAATGTATATATATATTTCTAAATACCGTTTAAGAATCACAAATTGCGATTTTTTTGTTGAATATGCAAATAAAATAACCTATATTTCAGCTTCATTAAATCCCAAAGCAGATACTCAAAAACGACTTTATAATATTTCTAAAAATTGTAAAGAGAAAAAACACTAAAACAATAATGAATGACACCCACCCCAAAAAGTCATACTAAAGTATTCCCAGAGATGTGAATATACTTGAGATATTCAGTGACCATCAGTCCTCAACTGCTTACTATTTCCTGTCTTTAATTCTGGTCAGACACTTCTCTCCTTACATAACGGAAGCTGACCACTTGTGACTATACATTCATTGTAGGCTGTGCGCCATCACGCTGAAAATTATCAACAACCATTCCATGTACACATGATTACAGTCTGACCTTTAAATTACAATAAAGCAATTTCTGGTCAACTTGAACCGGCTAGCTTTGCGAGCACAGGAAGCCACACACAGGAAGCTGAACACATCAACCCCTCAGGTCCGCACAAACTGTCACCAACTTGAACATATCTGTACACGCATAAGCATAAGTGATACAAATGACAGCATTAAATACTTAAAATGGTGGTCAGTTTTAATGACTGGATGGAGGTGCTTTTGACAAACATAACACCTTACACTATTTCATCCAATCACAGCTGTCACATGTCTCTTCAGTTACGGCCCGGCTCAGCGAGCAAGCAATTGTGCTGTTAGTGCATAGACAGCGCCCCATTCACGCATGTCATATACGGGGCCCACATGGCGCATGAATTGTATATGCTAACAGCTACAATCATTTATTGTTCACAGATACATAAAATAAATACTCAGAACTTCATAGTTGTTCCTTGTGTAGCAAATGACAGCGTATTTTAAACTGGCTAGAGATACCTTTGATTTAACAAAAGGTGCTCTGATATTTTCACAACTTTAGACCTAATAAATAGCAGCTAAATTCGCCCTCATATGCATAGTGTGATATTAATTCTACCTTGAAAAAAGATTTTGCTGCGTGAACACTTGAGTCGGCAAACTTATAAGATAATTGAATAATAATCACACACCACTAAGGTGAACCTGAAGGTCACACACACCTGGGCCGGAAAGGGGACTCCCAAAGGAGGGTGGGGCTTAAGGTTTCAACAGTCGATTAGGTCACACCTATGTGATGTTATTAAAAAAAATGGCAGACCAAAAATGCCTCACCACCACCCCCACCCCCCTTACAACACTTGGACTTATATTAACGTGCCAACAGTACATCATATTAACGTGCCAACAGTACATTATATTAACGTGGCAACAGTACATTTTAACACATGCCTATTAACATGTATGAAGTATGTATTAAACAATGAGGAAAATAACATATATGTATATCCAAAGAGTTACATTTACCCAGCTCCAGAGTTTCGAATATCACAGAAGGATTCTAAAGCCCCAATGAAATGTTTCACATCAAATCTGTGGTTACCTTTTCTTCTTTCTTTTCTTGTTATTGTTCTTTTTCGTTTTCATGTCCTTTTTCTTGCCTTTTTCTTTGTCTTCTCGTCTCCATTATCGAGGCCATAAATAAATGGCATACATATCCAAAATATGATAACAAAAGGTTACTTTCATCAAAAAACTTATCTGCAGTGGATTCAGGTGAAATCAGTTGAAATCAGCTTCTTCTCCATTGGTTCAGTTCCTAATCCGTTTCGGCATGGAGAACATGAGTCCAGAACATGTATGTCACAAAGGGTCCTATGATTCAAAGATATGGCACACAACTACAAGAAGCTCCAGGTCACATCTCTGCATCTATTTAACCTTCATATCGATGGCATACACAAAACCCTCACCAGACTTGCTGTAGTTGCTCACTTTGTGAAAGTTGTGTGGATGGTCTGCGGGAAGCTTGCTGAGGAGTTTATTCTCTTTCATTGCAGGGTTTTTGGACGGAGTAACGTAAACCGTCTCGGCTTTGCATCCATCGCTCTTGTAACCAGACATTCTTGAAAACACGTCACTTGTGGCTCCTACTCGATATCTACAGGGGTCATGCTGGACATTCCTGATCAAATCAGCCTGAGTCACTTGTTTCTGTTTGTTGACGATTCTTCTTTTCTACTCATATCGTCAATTAGTATTCCACAACACTTCAACTGTGGAGACGGTAAGTGGCAATGAAAAGAACGTAGTGTCGTTTGAAGTTGCGTTCCAAGAAACAAATCTGTACTTTCGATTCAGCTTAAATACACAGCTAAAGTTACAGCGCCGGGATATCGCTGTTCAGTTGCAAGTGTTGAAATAGTAAAAGCTGAAGTGCCAGGAATACCTTACATGCGTGCGTGCGTGCGTGCGTGCTTCTGTCTGTCTGTCTTCCACACGCACTAGGCTGTTGTGTTCAGGCGCTTGAATCAAACATGGTGTTGGTGTGTTTCAGCACCCTTGTTTTTCGCTGTTTTTGACAATGTTTCATTTCACTCAAACTCAACGAATATTGAATCAGTTGCTTCACTGCATGTTCCAACATGTCGTTTGCAGTGTCCATTACCATACTTTTTGTTTGTAGTATATATATGGCACAAGCCACTGCGCTATCACCCATGGACCCATCGGTAAATAAGGATTTATATGTACATGTATTATATTTACTTTTTTTTAATTGATAATTCTTGTTTATATTGTAAGTCATTAGTTTCTGATTTTGTAAATTTAGTGAGTGTTAGGTCGACTTGTGGCCTAACCAATTGCCAAGGAGGAGAAGAAAGAAGACGGGAAGGAGATAGCACTCACAGAATACTTGTACATGGTATTAAACTTTTTAAAATCTAATGCAGAAACAAAAGGTTTACTTTTTGCTTTTTAGGGACAAAATTACAAATTTTGATATGGTACGGGGGATGTGGTTGTAGCAACTGATCTTTAATCGAAACGTTCCAGCCATCTGTTATTTTTCACAAACTGTTGCAGGAACGAGTTATGGCTAAATAGACACTGTCTAGAGGAATTTAATGTGTAAACCATTTAAAAAAACAGCCGTAAAATTACTTCGACTGTATTTATTTGTAATACTTAACTGTTATATATTTCTTTTATTACATATACAAATATATATATATATGAATACAAACATATATATATAGATTGTGTGTGTGGGTGCGAGCATGCGTGCGTGCCTGATTGTACGTGGGGCGGTCTTGGGTGTGCGGATGTATATCCCGTTCAACCAGAACTTCTACTCAGGCTAAACTTGTGTTTCTAGCTTTTCATTCTTTTAAGTGCAGTTAACGTACCACGATATCAGTGTCCTTAAACACCATCGAGTTACGTCCCTTACACCATAAACAGATACACATTATTTCTGTTATCAAAATGATCTGTTTTATTCTTTGTATAATGCCGCACTGAGCAATGTGGCGGCGGTCTGGGTCAGAAAATCCCAAAGCATTTGTATTGGGACACGATGACATGTGTCAGCCAAGTCATCGAGGATGACGACCCGATCCCGATAGTCGCCTCTTACCACAAAGAAGGATGCGGAAGACCATTTCTAACCCGGACATGAACTCCCAACTGTGAGCAAGACGTACAACTATCTCACAGAGTTTAGTCACGGAATAAGTTCTATTCAATGTGTCTATATTATTTGGTCGCAGAAACTAACACCCCCGAGGTAGTGATTAACAACGTACAGGCATTGTTAACAGGTTACATATAAATAGTTACTACTCGCGTAATCGAGTTTAATGAAGGATACGTTTTCTGTTGAAGTACTTTGGTACCTTCGGGGTTCGGGGCTCGATTCCAAAAACTGGAACAAATCAGTACCCATTCTTTGTGTCTCCTGTCAAAGATTCCCCACATGGGTACAATGTGTGAAGCCCATTTCCGGTGTCCCTCACCGTGATAATGCTGTAATTTTGTTTAAAAACGACCTAAAACCATACTTACTCACTCACTCATGTCAGAGATTCTACTAAGATGCTAATAGTGATGTGAAACCAATGTCACAAACACAATCACGAACTAAGACATAGTTTTACACATCTGGCATCGATATATTGTACCATGTGAGTGCATGGCTATCTACTCAGAAAATGATTATTCCATTCCTACGTGTTAACAAGTTCGTGCAAACACGCCAATTACAAACGTTTTTTGTGTGTTTTGTTTTGGGTTGGTTTTTTTGTTTTTTGGGGGGTGGGGTCATTTGTTTCTTTTTCTTTTTTGTTTCTTATTTGTTTTGGGTGTTTTTGTGATGTGCACATGAACATGGTGTTGGTAAAATTCGAAATTCAGAGTGAAACATGTCAGTGTTTTGCTGTTCACTTCAGTGGTAAATTTCATGCACAAGATTACATAGCCTGTCTGACCCTACTTGTTTGTATGCTACCTGCTGATGAATCATCGCGTTGCATTAAGATAACCTCTGGCCTTTGAAGAGAACGTTACACCATGTCAAAGCAGGTATATACGACATGTTTAAACACTACATGAAATCGATGGATCGCCTCATGTGTGTGTATGGCTATCTACTTTTGTTTAAATATCAAGCACATGCACACTTTTAGAAACTGTGTATTGAGAAAGTACCTCTACACCATGTCGTATTGCTATAGTCAGCAGTATAAATATGGTTAGCTGTTTTCACGGGATATATTGCCATTGCACAACAAAGAGGAATCACATTATAAGCGGAAAATTAAAACAATGTTTAAAACATTTATTTTTTTTAAATGGGATGAAATCAAATGTATCATTAACTTACATGCTTTGCAACCTAATCTATATCACGATCTTATAAATGTAATAATAAAAACATAAAATCATGTGATTTCACAGACTATTTTTTAATCGGGTTTCCTCATTTTACAAATCTGGGACTTATATTAACGTGCCAGGAGTACATTATATTAACGTGCCAACAGTACATTATATTAACGTGCCAACAGTAATTATATTAACGTGCCAACAGTAAATTATATTAACGTGCCAACAGTAAATTATATTAACGTGCCAACAGTACATTTTAACACATGTCCATCAACATGTATGAGTATGTATTAAACAATGAGGAAAATAAGATATGTGTATATCCAAAAAGTTTGTATACGTCCTATTTTTTTTACACTCCAGAAGTTAAGTTTCGAATATCACAGAAGGATTCCAAAGCCCCAATGAAATGTTTCACATCAAATCTGTGGTTACATTTTCTTCTTGCGTTCCTTGTTATCATTCATTTTCGTCCTCATGTCCTTTTTCTTGCCTTTCTTTGTCTTCTCGTCTCTGATGGAGGCCATAACAAATGGCCGGCATACATATCCAAAATATGATAACAAAAGGTTACATTCATCAGAAAACCTATCTGCAGTGGATTCAGGCGAAATCGGTTGAAATCAGCTTCTTTTCCATTGGTTCAGTTCCTAATGCGTGTCAGCATGGAAAACGTTAGTCCAGAACAAGTATGTCACAAAGGGTCCTATGATTCAAAGAAATGGCACACAGTCACAAAAAGCTCCAGGTCACATCCTTGCTGTTATTTCTTTTTCATATCGATGGCATACACATAACCATCCCCCGAGGTTCTGTAGTTGGACAATTTGTGATCGTTGTGTGGATGGTTATCGGGAAGCTTGCTGAGGAGTTTATCCTCTTTCATTGCAGGGTTCTGGGACGGAGCATAGTAAACCGTCTTGGCTTTGCATCCATCACTCTTGTAAGCACACATTCTTGAAGTCATGTCACATGTGGCACCAACCCTATACCTACAGGGATCACGTTGGATTTTCCTGATCAAATCATCCTGAGTCACTTGTTTCTGTTTGATTTATGACGATCCTTGTCTTCTGCTCATATCGACAAGTAGTATTCCACAACACTTCAACTCGGGAGATGGCAAGTGGCAATGAAAAGAGGGTAGTGTCGTGTGAAGTCGTGGTCCAAGAAACAAATTCGTACTTTCGATTCAGCTTAAATAGACAGCTAAAGTGACAGGAGCCAGTGAAGAGGAATAAGTGTCGTTTGAAGTCGAGTTCCAAGAAACGAAGTTGTGCTTTTGATTCACTTTAAATGCTGAAAACAAATTATTTCCTGCACTTCTGACATGTCCTACATGGATAAAATTACAGTGCAGGGATAACACTGTTCAGTTACATTCGTTGACAATGTATAAGCTGAGGTGCCAGAAATACGGGTTAATTCCCACAAATTAGCCTCTAAGCCGCATCTGCGGTAGTACCACACCACCCACCCACCCCCTTCTATTACTACTTAGGAACTTTCACAACACATACACACGTTAAGTGGTCAACCAGTCCTGCAGACGCATTCCAGGATCCACCCTGTGCACGTCCGGATCCGTCATCACCCACGCTCTCTCTGTGTACGTCTTGCTCACCCGCAACGTCGGACAGTAATGACGATGTGATCGAACGCATCCCAGTAGTATCCTTCTAGCAGGTCCAGCATGAAAGCCGTTTTAACCGCACCCCATCTGACCACACACGATGGCGCTATGTGGATCAAGGGGCAGTTCGATATCAATAGATGGCTTACAGGAATCTTCCATCTTGTATATTAAGCTGCACATCCATAATCACGTACAAATATAAATTTAATTTACCGGCGGTTTGACCCTTCTTGGCAATTTGGATGGTGATCCCCTCGCTGCCGTTCTTGATGCAACGCCCGCTATCGTGCAGTCGATCGTCGTCCGTGGATCGCATGTCCAGCCACAGTGCATACTTGGTCGTCAGGTACTCTCCTACTGACACGGAGGCGAGACCGAGGTCCTTGACGATCACGTTGATTTCCGCGAAATTCTTCCACCGGCAGGATCAAAATGCCCTTCATCAATCGCGAGGGTACGTTCAGATTGATATTCCACAGCGTGTCGCTCTTGTTCGCGACGATCTTCCAGTTACGCAGCACGCGATCGTACAGGATGGCTAACGTGCCCGAATACTGGTGGCAAATCTGTTGAGCCAATTCCGGATTCTTCACCTTGTCGAGCTCCAGCAAAATATTGTCGATGGTGTAGTGACCCTCCTCGCTGCTCTCCGTCATGATCACGTGAGTGTAATCGTTAAATGTGAGTTCATACTCCAGCCTGTCGCCCAGCGCGGCTTGGTAAAACGGCATGTGACCCTCCAGCATCTCGAAGTCGAGCGGGATGCAAAATCGGTTCCGGAACGCCTCGGCAATGGCCACGTGTTTTTTCGCCATCGCAGTGAGTTGGCTTGGTCGAAACCATACCCAACGCGCAACCGAGTCGACGGACACTCGGCCGGACAAATCCCCTGGTACTTCATGCGGTTCTCCAGAGGTCCGTGTAGCTGATGAACACGTCGCTGTCGTTGATGGTCAAAATTTCGTTTCCGCTGATTTTAATGGTCGTATTATTCACGATGGCGCATGCAAGGGTTCCCAACGACTTCTCGCTTATCATCGTCGGATTCCAAACTGACAGGCAAGCCTTCCCCGGAAAGATGATGTCGTTCTCGCCGAGGTTGGGAAAGCGCACCAACATCGTTTGTTTTTCGTCGAGTGTGCTCGGATTGTTGGTGATCGTCACGGATTGATGCACAGCTTTGAACGCCAAGGGTTCACTCAATTTTCGGAAAGGATCGAGTTTTCGTCCGTATTGTGACGCTATTTTTTATATTAAAAATATATAATATATGTTCAATAAATAATTAATCATGGCCGACAATATTCCCATGGACGATTTGGGGGATGATAGAACCCAGTTCCTTGACAATGAGGAGACCTCGTTTGCGCAAGGAAACATGGGCGACGATCTGCTAAAAACGACCATTGATGATTATTATGATGCCCTGGAGCAAAAACAAAATATAGCTCCTCCACCTTCCAAGTTCGAACTCGATCATAAAGGGATACTGCGAGTGAAAGATGCTCCGGGCATCAATCTCATGGACTCCCGTATGAAAAAACCTCTCGCTTTGTCCACACTGGCCAGTTGCCATGGTGCCGACTTTATCTGCGACAAATTGAATATAACCAGCTAACGACCAAAAATAAGCAGGAAGTTCGACAAGGCTTTACGAGAAGCGAAATCTGAGCTCGATGCCTTGGTTTACTGGCGGGTGCAGTCAGTCGAGTTGATTTGAGAGACGTACCACAAAGCGCTCAAGACGCATCAAACGACGTCGAAAAACTATTGACCACGTACCTGAATGAACGCTTGCCCGGGTTTGAATTTACCTTTCGGGAACTGCGAGGGCTGGACAAGTCCATGCAAACCATTCGCGGAATCGCTCGTGGACAATGTAGACAAACTTGACGTGCTCGATGAGCATATCACTCGTGAAAAAAACAAACTCGACGAAGCGGAGGACGAGTTCAGCCGACGTCATATCGCGGAAAGATTGCGCAACTTGGGAGAGAAAAGATCGACCCGATTGAAAGTGGCGTCCTGCTTCCGAGACGAGCTTCGATCCAGATCAGCTGCGTGCACGAAACTCTCGACAGAGTGTTGAATGAGGACACAACGTTGACCAACAGGATCCGAAATCTGTTCCGGGAACAAGGGATAACCATCGCCAGTGTTCTGACAGCTTTGGGCTTCATCGTATCGACCCTCGTCTTAGCATTGACGGGCGGCGGTACGACACCGACACCACCACCACCACCACCACCACCCAAAAAAGGTGGCGACGTCAGAGACTGGATAAAAAAAAAACAGTTGAAATCGCTCGGGGAAGCCCTGTTGAGACTGGCCGGCAAAGCCGTGGAAGCCCTGCCAGGCATCTTGAACAGCATCATGTCCTGGTTGCTGGGCTTGTTGTTGAAAATGGTCACGTGGCTCAGGCAGAACCTGTGGGCGGTCGTCGTCAGCGTGGCTGGCCTGCTGTACGTCACCGCTAAAGAATTTTTAACCAAATGAGGCACAACCCGAAAGCGATCCTGCCGACCAAGGGCGCCGTTTTGCAATTGAGGTGTTGCTGATGTTCGACCTCCTTGCGTGGTGATAGGCGTTGTGGTGATGGTTGAACGCTGGGCTCTGGTGCTGGTGGCGGCGGCACACACGATCCCCGTTTCGCTGGTATGCATGGGTGGTGGGACTCGACTCACATTGACATAGGGGTTTATGCCCAACTTTTGAGCCATGTACAGTCCCACACTGAACATGTAGTCGACTTTTGACCGGGCATCTTCCAACGTGTCCTGGTAACGCTGGATGGCACTCGGTAAATCCACCGGTCTGTCGATGCCGTCCTCGACGTACGACACGAACTGTTGCTGCGCATCATAGGCCATCCCTTGACCCACGATTCCGATATGCGTTTGCGACTGAGTGCCCAGCAGTGGCCACACATACGTTTGAATTAAATCGTTCAACCATACGGTGCCTGCGCGAGTGAACCCTTTCGACGTTGTCCAGCATATATGTTTTCCAATCGTCTTCAACGTATTGGGGCTGCTCGACATTTTGGATGGTGAAAGGAATTCTACCTTGACCTGTAATGTTCATGCGATCATCTCTCCATTCATTAATTTCCAGAACATAGGCCGGTGTTAGTAGGATATCTTGTTTTAACAAAGCAGCGCTGGCTTCTTTCACGGGAATTCCATCACTGTAGGGAATACCCAACCTGTGGTTTGTACCCAGTATACGCCAATCCGTATTCGGATCGATTTCGAAATCACTACAAATCCGTTCGTAAGCCCGCCGATCGTACGGATTGTTCGATGCATCCCAATCCTTGTCCTGCGGAAGCGGGGCGCTGATCTCTTTCAGGATGCGTCTGATCTGGTAATACACATGGAAATAGAACACAGACTGACGGACAGACGACGAGTGTCGTTCAAGGTCACGACGCACCCCGTCATCACGCACCACATGGCAAAATTGATTTGATTGTGCCAGAATTGCATTGGGTTGTGAAACCATGCGTGGACTGCCTTGACGGTCATGACAGAAAGCCTTTACTTTTCAAATACATTGATAAATCGAGCTCGTAAGTGGGAACCCTCCCTCGCATCCGCCACGATTTTCATGTGCGTGAGATTGGTAGCGGTGATGAGATCGCTTTTAGGATAAATCACTCCAGGCTGGTACATGGGTGTAGCCATATTGAATTATTATAATTTTTTCAATATGTACGTCATGCTCCCGGGAATCACTAACAGCCAATCTGTTCTGCTGCTGCAAGCGATCGATAACGCGTCAGGGGAACTCGAAGTCACGCTCTGAGATCTCACCCTTCTACACGCGATGGGCGAATATCAGCGTTAGAGAAACAACAACAAGCTGTTTATCGATAACAGCCACCACCTTATTATAACGTGTGTATGCTGGACGACGAAATATTTAAACCCTTAAACTCGATGAGTCGGATGGCATGCTCAAGTTGACGAACGGAGACCAACCCATCAAACTGGGCCAACCCTTGGCGAGAACACTTGGGTTGACGACTTACGAGATAGCAGCTCGAGACAACGTCACGGCTCAAAATTGCCGAGCCTCGTCCCCTATCGCGAACTGTGCATTCACCTCGATCAGCTGAGCACGACAGACAACGTTCAAAGCGAATGGCATTCTACGCTGCTGAGAGCCGTGCCTGTGAAAACGGAAAGTACAACGATGGCAGAACCGAATCGTTTCTGGCCTTGCAGTACAAGAAATTAACGCGAGGCAACATCACGGAATTGAAACTATCAATTTTAGATATAAAATATAAACCCGTTCATATAGGATACCTCAGCGCGACGCTGCACGTCAAACAACGATGACTGAAGCTTAGGGTCCGGGAAAGCTACCGAGAAAACGCGCCAACCTAGCAATCTCCGACCTCGGGGACACGCACGGTTTCGACGAGAAGGGCGTCGTCAGCATACTATATGCCTTGCAACTCAAAAACAAACATTTACAAACACGTCGAATTGAGCGGCGGATCTGGTGGTAACCTAGGAGATTTAGACGATGTTGAGGTCTCTTTAAAAATCACATGCAGTACAATCTCGTTCGCAACGACAATAACACATGGGTGATGGTTCCAGCCTTTGGCGGCAAACTGTTCGACCTGGACGACGTTGAGAAGACGGTCCTCGTTAAAACACGCCGTACACGCCCGTCTTTACCAACGACAACCAATGGGTGTTCGTACACTCTCGAATCGACTGGAATCTCAACAACGCGCTAGACTCTCCCCACATGTTCACGGAAAACAAAGACCACCACCTCACAAAAGTCGTGAACAAAGGACTTACGTCCCCACACAAAGACACAGCATCGTCGTCAGCACGCTGTCGCAACCCATAGCTCACATCCTATTGAGTAAACTCGGGACCTCAAACGCGACGTTGCAGTTAGTGTCGGAATTTGACAGCGTGGTCGACATCCTGCAAAATCTGCCGGCGCAATCCACGCTGATCATCCAAGTCTACCTCGGCGAACCACGGGTTGTTAACATCAACGTCGAAATCGTCAAAGGCATCAAACTCGAGTGGACCCAACAACACCAATACCACGTTTGCTCCGTTTACACACAGGTGGGCGTGGATGCCTTCACCAGTCAGCACGGAGTCAACATCACCGTGGAAGACACGATATTGCTCACGAAAATTTTCTTACACGATAACATACATCTGATGTGTTTGAAATGAACGGCCGAAAAATTATCCGAAAACCAATTAAAATTTCTCTAATATAAACCATGACAAACGTGACTCCGCAAACCACCATCGCGTTCTCCAATCTCGGGGACTCGCGAGGATTGAACGAACACAGTACGGAAAACGCGTTGTACGCCCTGCACTTACAAAACAATGTGTACCAACGTCGAGAAGTCATCGTCGAATTGAAATGGATCATCAATAGCATCCTGACATACCCCCTATCTCGTCATGGATCAGGATCGTAATATCCTCAAACTAAAGCACAATGGGATTCTACTAGGAAGTTTTATTCCGTTTCATAAAAAGGGAATGTACGCATCACGATTACCAGATCTAACGGGTTATGTGCTAGCCCCGCACTCGGTAGACACATCGAAATGGCTCTATTTAGAACGATATAGTGAAGTCCCAGACTCGTGGATCACTGTGATACCAGGTTATACCATTATTATCGACGTCGTTCTTGGAAATGCCTCAAGACAATGGGTGGGACTTCTGGTTTGGGTAATCATACGCTGGCACGATCGCCATAAAAATCAACGCTGCCTTATTTATGTACAACTAGGAACAGCTTCCACCACAAGCCTCGAGGGAGTTGAGGTTTTTATTGGAGATGAAATTTTACTCTACCAGACTTTTTCATGCGAACATGTGTACCTCATCAGCTTAAAGTATATTCATCAATGATTGACGGAGGACCAATTAAATATTTTTTCGTAAACTATATATATAGTGGAAGATGGGATTGTATCCGGCCATGGACGACGAGGCTCAAACGCTTAAAACCGTGGATGGATTTCGTTTGCGACAGATCAGTGACATTAAACACCAATTGGAACGTGAACGCGACCTGCGACTCCGATTGCACAAAAAGTACAATCAGGCCGTCAATGCCGTCGACGGCGTGGACACGATACATTTTCCGTATATATTACATTATAGGGTAAGAGTTGGTGTATTGTACATTTTTTATTTTGAAGGTGGTTAAATCAAAGAGGTCATGGGTTTTCACCTTGTGGAACCTTTATTTGTTGTGTATGTTTTATCTGTCATACATGTAACCGGTATTCAATATATTTCAATGAATAGTGGTGAAGTATGAATGAATGTTCATGTAGGTTTATATTCCTAGACAAGTAATGAATGTATGACGTTTTGGAAGAAAACACAAGTCTACAAAACTCTCTTATTCAACATAAAGTATGGATCCTAATTACGACTCCTATAAGGGGAGTTTGCTTGTGTTTCCCATATATCCAATGCCTTAATTACGGTTCAATGACGACTCAGTGAAACTTACAATCGCGGGGGCCATCTCAAAATATACTTGTAGAATTTTAGCACTGAATTTCTTCTTGCTAAAAACACAACTTTCTTTATGACGATGATGATGATGATAATATAATCATCGAAACGCTATTAAAACTTGTGACGGTCTACATCATCATTATGAGTTCAATAACCATTCAAATCGACACAAGCATTATCTTAACGGGCAGAGAACAACACGATGACATCATTCATGATAAAACAATTCTGTGATGCAAATGGACATTGTCAGCGACGGATAGGATTCCATCTAGAAAACAGTTCATTCTATAGTCACATGCTGCTGCAAGGCGTGGTAGATAGTTTATACTTCAACAGGTTGATAAGTCTATTGTCGTATGGGAAACACAATTAAGCGTTGAATTTGGAGTTTGCCTTTCCTGAGAGTCCACTCTGGCTATTTCTTATCCATTGACATGCTTTGTAACGATTTCCGTCCAGGGGGTCCCAGTTTCACAACTCCTTCAACCTAGATTGAAACTGGGCGTTTCTTGTCGTAATTTAATCGTCTGAGTTTACGAAGTGTTTTCAAGACATGAATCAAACGGGACGTGGGGTGAAACCACATCTTCTCCCAACCGCTAGATTCTGACACTGATACAGAGATATCTTGAACATGGATATTTATGCCTGATCGTTCCGCTCCTCCTCCTCCTCACCATCATCACCATCATCCTCTGGACCCATGACAGATTCAGTGTCACTTTCTACTTCAGGCATGTCTATACGTGTCAGAATGTCTTTCCTTTTGGGCTTCAAAAAGATTTTGATTTTATGTTTGACAATGGATTGTGCCTAGGAAGGATTCATATCTCCCAGACTGTCCAAAACGGCTAGAAACCGAGGTGCCTGTTTAAAGTACGTGGTGTATTCCACCACGCATTTGAATCCATTCTTCTGTTCGGCCCTGCTGCTTGTACTTTCTTCTCTTGAGTTTCATAACGTCATGGTGCAAGTTATACACATGCTTCCAGATACGTTGTAAGTCCACGTTTTGCCACTCCTCATCTTCCATGTCAGTAAATGCTGGCTTCCAAGAGGATATTTGACAGCAAGACCACCCCTACCTTTCTGGGAGGGTAAGTCATTGAAATCATCATCGGCACTGTCGTCCTCGTACTCGTATCTGGCACGTTTTCTCTTTGGTTTCAAGGTATTTTTCGGACACCAAGTTTTGATATATCGTTGTAGATCGTGCATGTTGTCTATGATCACCCCCCAGTCAGCTCATGCCGTGCCCATAGTAAACGATCCCTCACTACTCGTGTCCGAATCTGTGTATTCTTGAGTGGCTGAATAATCGTACGACCTCTCTTCAATCTTTGTCGCGAAAGTCAGAGGACTATTGAGAGAGGCTTTTGTGGCGAACTGGTCCGTCAGCAGGTTGGGTTCAGACTGAACTGTTGCTCCCCCGCGGTCTTCATTTATGACATTGACATGCAGTCGATCCTTGTCCTTTATGCTAGGTTTCAGATCGATGGTGAGTTGTCCAAAGGGTTTTTCAGCAGCTTTTTATACATGGCCATAAAGTGATCCATATATACACAGTAAACATACATACAGAGCTATTGACATATTTTTTCGGAATATATATGCGTTGACAAGATGTCAAAGTGATGACTACCGTAACTCTTATGAATCGGCTTGGCGAGGCCACTCAGGTCTTTACCGAACTGTTTAAGTAAGACTGTGTAAGTAATGACATGCCTAACCTGACCGAATCTCTCCTTGTTGTTATTTGTGTCACTGTTGTATGTTCTCTCTTTCCTGTACATTTCGACTCCAGGACATAACATATTCGTGAACTGTGATAAGGCATGTCTAACCTTAATACAACAGTTTTAGTCAACATAGTATGAGTGAGTGAGTCAGTTTAGTTTTACGACGCAATATTCCAGCTATATGGCAGCGGTCTGTAAATAATCGAGTCTGGACCAGACAGTCCAGTGATCAACAGCATGAGCATCGATCTGCGCAATTGGGAACCGATGACATGTGTCAACCAAGTCAGCGAGCCTGACCACCTGCTCCCGTTAGTCGCCTCTTATGACAAGCATTGGCTACTGAAGGTTCATTCTAACCCGGTCCTTCACGCGTCGAACATAGTATGAACTTTCGCTAGCAGACGACAATCCTAAAACAGACGAACGTTTTCGTAACCAACCCGTAGCAGACGATCAACCGCTAGCAAACGTCGAACACCTGTCGACGCACCATTCACACCGCTCAATTCAATACCTTCCTTTGTCCCCATTGTTACCACATCTTTAGGTAACTTTATCCATGTAGAGGTGCAGGAAATAATTTGTTTTCAGCATTTAAGGTGAATCGAAAGTGCACCTTCGTTTCTTGAAACTCGACTTCAAACGACACTACTTCACTGTACGACACTGTACACTCGCTCAGGCTTCATCGCTTTCCATTGAAATTGGGAGGTAATTGATATTGTTGTCATGAACTCCTACTTTTTCCTCTACCATCTGTGTCTGTCTCTGTGTATCTGTGTATCTGTGAGTGTGCATGCCCTCTCTCTCTCTCTCTCTCTCTCTCTCTCTCTCTCTCTCTCTCTCTCTCTCTCTCTCTCTCTCTCTCTCTCTCTCTCTCTCTGTGTCTGTCTCTCTCTGTCTCTCTCCCTCTCTCTGTCTGTCTTTCTCTCTCTCTCTCTCTTTCTCATAATAACCAAAATAACTTCATTCCTATATTGACGATAACATCATTTCATTTGTTTAATGGTATGTGAAAAGAATAAACATTGAATTAGCAATATTAACACCCAATCCAGTTTGTGTAGTTAGATGATAAGATATTTATAAAGAATGTTGCAGTGTCTTTTAGTGTATAGTATATACTTGAGAATATAAGATCTTTATGTTTGCACATAATCCAAAATTGTGCATGGCGTACCATTTACTTCAAATATTAAGTCTTGACCCGACAATTCGCAGGTACATGAGACATGTCCTGGTTATCTTCAAATTACAAAATGGATTTAGTTTACTGATTTGGACAGAAAGATAATTAGGATAAGGAGAGGACTGCAGACGAAAAGTTTTCCGACTGAACCTGTAAAAGGATTACGATAATTAGTCATAAAAGTTCATAAAAATAAACCTGGACTTAGACACATTATATGGTTAAAAATATATTTATTAATGTTAATCGCTTTGTTATTGATATATTTAATGCATAATTGTTGTTATTTTCATTCAGAATTATACAGATGATTAAGAAACATATACTTGTTTTAACCCTCGTAAACAAAAGTAAGTGGGTGTGGTTTTACGCCGCTTTTAGTAATATTCCATCAATATCACGGCGGGGGACACCATATATAGGTGGGGAATCGAACCCGGGCGTGACGAGCGATGATCATCATTAGTATCTGCCTGAGCAATGGGATACAGATAATGGGAACGAATTATTTTCTGCACCTCTGACATTCCCAACATAGATAAAGTTACAATGCAGGGATGTGCGTGTGTGTGTGTGTGTGTGTGTGTGTGTGTGTGTGTGTGTGTGTGTGTGTGTGTGTGCGCGTGTTCTTCTCATTGCCTTTCATCGTAAGTATAATTAAGACACAACATAAATAAACAACGTGTGATAACGACTGATGTTTACTCAATCTGACGAATATAACCAAGAAAACGTCTCTCTCTCTCTCTCTCTCGGAATTACCCAGTTACCGATTACTTTTCACAAACTGTTGCGGGAAGGAGTGATGGCTAAATAGACATAATCTGTTTTGACAAGAGTTCTTCCATTTTTCAAATAAATAAAACACAGAGTCGGCATATTTCTTTAGTCCTTCAGTTGACAGCAACAGTAAAATATTGTAATGTAAACGTGATGTCACGACAGAATCCTCCATCCTTAATACTGCTACTGGCTGTATGGCAGGTTAACCATGTCGCCGACAGCCTTTTTTTCCCTTTTATTTCACCAGAAGTCTGCGTCTCCACTGTCTATATGTAGAGAGTTGTACGTGCCACCCGTATTTGGCTACCCGCCAAATCACGTGTGTTCCATGCCTGTGACGTCTGACACTTTCATGTCACCACCCGACCGTGTCCGACGTGCAACATATTTTTCATGTTATAATCTTCTTATTTCACAGGCAATAAATTGGTTTATATCTTACGCGACGTTCCCCGTCCCATCATTTTATTGTCCTTGGGACAACTCAAGACAAGACTGTAATAAACATGATATGTGATATCTGTGATCATCATTGAGGCATTGGGAGACATTCAGCTGCAACAGTGCATTTATATGTGACATTCTTTTATATCCATGAACTTGCCGTATTGGCATTTGCATTGATTTCATGGATCAGCTGTATTCATACTGTCAACATTTGTTTACATGCCATAATATTGTTAATTAGTTAGATCAGTTTAATTAGTTGGATTAATTTAGATTAGTTTAGCCAAGTTTAGGAATATTTATAGATAAACAACCTATTGTCTGTAAAAACGACAATGCATGCTTAGTACGACATTAGTGTCATTTTAACTTGCACTACCTACACAGTCATGCACTCGCGTAAATTATTCTTGCGTTAAAATTTCCGCGTCCGCGTTTGTTAACCTTATAAACTGTAGGATAATAAACCTAGGGTCTTTATAACTTTTCTCTATCCTGTACTGCTTCATTCGCCCTATCCTATAGGCGATTGCCTCCCTTTGCTTCGTATCAACTGGTTTTGTGTTTGTTTCTCTATCGTGGTGTTGTTTGCTCTTTGCCTTTGTAAGTATTTTGCTTTTGGGTGCTCAAGTCTGTATATATTGTGTATATTTCCATATATTATGTCTTTTCCTTGAGTTTGCATTTACAAACTTGTGCAAGTTTTATACTCTATGTATACCCTTATCATTTATTACCGTAGTAACTCAAGAGTTGCGCTTGCGTTTAGCTCTTGCATCACACCTTGGTATACCACACACAGTATCATACACTCTGCAATATCAGAGCATATCCTATCACAGATACATTCATGTTTTCCACCATGTTTGCTATTCCTTGTATACTGTTTGTGCACAGTTGATACTTTACCTGGGGTATTAGTATCAGCATAGTTTATATATTACTACCGCAGTTACTCTACTGGATCTACTCGTGGTTGTATAAACGGGTAAATACATTGCCAGTGCTTCCTGGCATCTTAGTGACAAATCAATCACCTGTTTTTGCCTTTTCATAAACTGAAAATAATTCGGCCACATACACAGTGGGTTCTTCTTTCCTGGCAGGAACATATTAACCAGGGGTTGTACTGCACAGTGTAGAGAAGCATTTTGTGAGTAACTGATTAAAAACTAGCCCTGAGGTTACGCTTGTTGTACATATTTGTCAGAACTAACTTTTAGATATTGCTTTTATTGAGACATAAATACATGTCTATTTTCACCCATTTATCTCCAAAACAAATAATGCAAAATACGTTGAAGTCAAATCTTAAACAATCATACAATACTGAATGTTTAAATATTAGTAAGTGAATATATATACGTGAACATATTTGCTTATGTTTGTTTTGCATTTCTTGCGTTTTCTTCTTTTAAGTGCAGTAAGGGAACACTGTATGAGAGTCCTTCAACACCTTAGATGCAGAGTTATGTCCCTTACACCATACACAGGTGCACTTTTTACTTATCACAAAATGATGTTTCTTTGTTTGTTTAACGCCGCACTCAGCAATATTCAAGCAATATGGCGGCGGTCTGGACCAGACACAAACAGCTCACAAACACAATATGGCGGCGATCTGGACCAGAAAATCGAGTGGTGGAAAGCATTTTGAGACAAAGGACATTTGTCAACAAAATTAGCGAGCCTGACCACCTGATCCCGTTTGACGTATCTTACGACAAGCATGGGTTGTGAAGACCAATTTTAACACGGATCTCCCAACTGTGAGATTACCTTCCAGCAAGACGTACCATTACCTCACATAGTTAAGTCACGGGACAAGTCTAATAGTTATTCAGTATTTCTTTGGTCGCAGACATTACCCGACACGAAATATTGATTTCCCATGGCAAATCAATGGTGGTGTTGAAACTAACACACTCGTGTAGCTATTAACAACTAATGCACAAGAGGGTACATATAGATAGTTTTTTGCTTCTCGTGTAATCGCGATTAATATAGGGCTGGTTTTCTGGTGGAGAGCTTTGGTACATCGAGGTTGTGACGTGGACCCCGTGCGGGGCTCATGGGTTCGGGGTTCGATTCTGGAACAAAATAATACCCATTCTTTGTGTCTCCTGTCAAAGATTTCCCACGTCGGTACAGTGTGAGTGAAGCCCATTTCTGGTGTCTCCCGCAGTGGTATTGGTGGAATATTGCTAAAAGCGGCGTAAATCCACACTTACACACTCCAGTCAGATATTCTTCTAAGATGCTAATAGTGATGTGAAACCAATCTCGCAAACACAATCACAAAATAAGATATACATTAGTTTAACACATCTCCTGAAAGCGATATATTGTCCCATGTGAGTGCATGGCTATCTTCTTAGAAAATGTTATTCCATTCCCAAGTGTTAACAAACACGCCAATTACAAGCGGTTTTTGTGATGTACACATGAACTTGGTGTTGATGAAAACATTCGAGTGAAATCTGTCAGTGTGTTGTTGTTTATTTCAGTGATAAATTCCATGCACAAGATTGTATAGTCTGTCGGACTCTAATTGTTTGTATGTTGTCTAAGTTGCCATTAAGATAACCTTAGGCCCTCGAAGAGGAAATCACAAGGCGTCAAAGCAGGTATATACGACATGTTTAAACACTACATTAAGTCGATATATCATCCCATGTGAGTGTATGACTATCTACTTTCGTTTCAGTATCAAGCACAAGCAGCGTAGATGGCTCAAAAGTTCATTCTTGGAAACTGTACGTTGAGAAAGTACCTCTACACCATGTTGTATTTCTATAGCCAGTAGTGTCAATACAGTTGATCAAACACAATCATGGTTAATGCATAATGACCATTTTACTCAGAGCCTTTTTTTTTGTCTTCAGTTAAAGAAACCCCCCCCCCCCTCTCCCTCTCTCTCTCTCTCTGTCTGTCTCTTTCTCTGTCTCTCATGAGCATGAGCATCGATCTGCGCAATTGGGAACCGATGACATATGTCAACCAAGTCAGCGAGCCTGACTACCTGCTCCCGTTAGTCGCCTCTTATGACAAGCATTGGCTACTGAAGGTTCATTCTAACCCGGTCCTTCACGGGTCGAACATAGTATGAACTTTCGCTAGCAGACGACAATCCTAAAACAGACGAACGTTTTCGTAACCAACCCGTAGCAGACGATCAACCGCTAGCAAACGTCGAACACCTGTCGTCGCACCATTCACACCGCTCAATTCAATACCTTCCTTTGTCCCCATTGTTACCACATCTTTAGGTAACTTTATCCATGTAGAGGTGCAGGAAATAATTTGTTTTCAGCATTTAAGGTGAATCGAAAGTGCACCTTCGTTTCTTGAAACTCGACTTCAAACGACACTACTTCACTGTACGACACTGTACACTCGCTCATGCTTCATCGCTTTCCATTGAAATTGGGAGGTAATTGGTATTGTTGTCATGAACTCCTACTTTTTCCTCTACTCTGTGTCTGTCTCTGTGTATCTGTGAGTGTGCGTGCCCCCTCCCCCTCTCTTTCTCTCTCTCTCTCTCTCTCTCTCTCTCTCTCTCTCTCTCTCTCTCTCTCTCTCTCTCTCTCTCTCTCTCTCTCTCTCTCTCTCTCTCTCTCATGCCCACATATATATGGGTAACATAATGTTACAGTGAATGTGAATAACGAATATACATGTACAGTGTATATGTTGTTAACATTAATTTGCCAATATAGCGTTTCTAAATAATTTGCACCAGTTTGTAGTAATTACAATATTAATATCCACCATAATAAAACAGTAAGTTTTGTTTTTTCTATATTGTAGTCCATATTTGGCAAAGGCATTTATCAAATATAATTAGACGAATAACAGATTCATTCTCTTTGGTGAGTTTTTGTATGCGTCCATAATCTGTTCGTGGTCCTGCCCAGCCTTTTCGTCATAGATGGACGGTGGGGTGGCCTAGTGGTTAAAGCGTTCGGCCGTCACGCTTAAGACCCAGGTTCGATTTCCCACATGGCTACAATGTGCGAAGCCCATTTCTGGTGTCCCCCGCCGAGATAGTGCTGGAATATTGCTGCATGCGGCGTAAAACTAAACTCATTTACTCTTGGCCATTGTGCTAGATGCTCTCTGAAGTGCATTACACCATCATTCATAACACAAGCTTCAGGGTATAACTGATGTTTACAAATGCTTTCCTTCACTTTTGAGTGCCATTCCTGAAATGAGAATTCTTTAAATTCATTTGACGGCATTTTGAAAGTATTCAGTATTCCTAACATCGTGACAGACCCATGCATACCATAGAGCAAGTGTAGTGTTGTATGATATCCCAGTAAAGCTATTTTGTGTATGTCTTCACTTAAGCATATCGTAATCCTTTTGTTGAAGCCGATTATTTGTCATATGTATGAGGGACAGCAAGTATTTGATACTTATCTTTCATTGAACACTAGGGATTGCTAAACAGATCGATAATGGGAAATATTATAGGAAGTATTATTCATGATTATCGATGGGAAATTTGTGTTATCGACAATATCATACATAAACGTTTGTGATAGAATAAAGATTTGATTTACCCACACAATACACAGTGTTAGGACTTTATTCTTGAGCTTTTATATTATGTTGAGGACGCTGTTTTGTTAGTTATCCATGCACAAATATGTCACAACTCACCAGTGATGTGAAATATATTCATTTGTTTCAAATATTTTTTGGCATTTTTACTCAAAGTTACTTCTCCGATATTTATCTATAATTGATCAGTATTTAGTTAACGATTATCGATCTCTTGGATCTGTATCAATAGCAAGCCCTATTAAACACGGGGTGTCGTCCAATATCCCCAGGTGCCGTTACATTTGGTAAGCAATTCGGCACTGTAGAAAGTATAGGGTTTTATCCATAGGTAAAGCTAGTGGGATATAGGATGCAGGGTGCATATGTCAGCCAGCTTTCATAATTATATATGCGAAAGAAACAAAATAATATATGCCATTTTTTTAAAATCTGTTTATTTTTAGATTTTAAACATTATCTTTTTTATGTTCCGTTTATTACAGTGTGTAAAGAGATGTCTTGCGATGAATGGTAATAAAGATTTTCATAAATTCATATTGTTATATTTCTATAAAAGTAACGTGTTTCCAACTAGAGTGTCAATGTCATCTATGGCCGTCAAGTGAGTATGATTGCTGATGATTTTGGAGAAAACGTCAGCTTACTGACGAGGAAATGATATATAGATGTTGCAACAACTTTTTAGACCTGTGGAATACAGCTGCCGATCGAATCTAGTCCTACATAGGTGCTGTCAATTCGCAGGTACATGAGACATGTCCTGATCATCTCCCAATTACAAAATGGATTTAGTTTACTGATTTGGACAGAAAGAGAAGTAGGATAAGGAGAGGACTGCAGACGAACAGTTTTCCGGCCGAACCTGTAAAAAGATATATTACGACAATTAATCGAAGAAGTTCATAAAAATATACCTGGATTTAGACACATTAGAGGATTAACAATAAATGTAAAACTATTAATCTCTTTGTTTATATATAACCTAGTGCTCAAAAGAAACTATGTACAGCAAAATATTACATACAAATCCATAAAAATAAAACTGAATTGATAAAACCAAACTGAGTCATGTCACACACGTAAAGACCAATCCTTTCCAGGAACAAACGGCGAAACAAATGAACGTCGCAAAAAATCCAAAACGACTTTTTCTGTTGAAACACGGAATGCACGTGCATACTGACGGTCTAAAACAGCCTACGCGACACGTGAGCAACACAGTAGTAAAAGGAACACAAAAAATATGCCACGTTTGAGGCACATCGAATGGGTGGGATGTTACGACGTAACTTGTAATAAAAACGTAAATTGTAATACTTGCAGCAAATTGTAATAACCCTTGACGTAAATTGTAATAAAAACGTAAATTGTAATAAAAATTGACGTAAATTGTAATACGCAAATTGTAATAAAAATTGACGTAAATTGTAATAATTTTTGTTGCGGTAAAATGTAAAAAATATTTTCGTAAATTGTAATAACAGTTTTAATCATCCGTGAATACGCGTGTGTTCGTTTTTCGTTGCATGTCATACATCATATAAGCTTGTTAAGGCGATAACTCAAGAAAGAAATGATGGATTTTGATTAAATTTGGTAAAAGGTGTCGTGGCGAGATTCACCTACAGCAGTTGAATTGAGTGTTGAGATAATTTGCAAGGTCACAGCAAACATCTGAGGGATTGCAAATATAAGGATTGTTAGTGCGTTAACTCAAGAAAGAAATGGTGGATTTTGTTCAAATTTGGTACCAAGGTGTCGGGCGAGATTTGTAAGGTCACAGCAAACATCTGAGGGCCTTACCAATGTAAAGTTTGTTACCGCGATAACTCAAGAAAGAATTAATAGATTTTGATCCAATTTTATATCAATGTGTTGGCGGGATTCCCCCTACACCAGTTGATTGGGAAACTTGTGCTCATTTTGAGTTTACAGCGAAAATTGTATTGATTTGCACATGTGTAACTCTTTAGTGCGAAAAAACAAGAAAGAATTAATATTTCTGCTTAAAAGTATGTTGGGAAAATGTGTTGGGAGTATCTCTAACGCCAGTCGAATTCAGTGATCTTCGGCGAGTATTCTTGCGAAATCCCCCAAACTAATGGATTGAATTTGTTCGCTTTTAGTATCAAGGCATCCGATGACAGTTTCGGTAACGTTTAGATAATTTCAAGGGCCACCCAGAGGATTATTGCGATATTCAGATATCGGCAGGTGGCGGAATTAATAGCTGTGTTTGTGACAAAGACCTTTACATTACGGATGTTCAAAATGTTGTTAGCTATTGGTTTCTATAATTTCATGTTAATTCTACCAGCTGTGAAATTATTTGTGACTCGTCTTAAAACTACCAGAGATTAATTGTGTTTGTTTCGAAGATTAAAGTTAACTGTTTTTCATTATGGAGTTATTTTCACTGTTGACGCAAGGAAATATTTTACGAGCAACAGCTTTCAATATTTTAATGTTAATTACATTTTGAAGTTCTTCATGGCATAACCAAATATAACAGGATATTGTTTGTTTACGCTTTGAAAAGTACGTTTATTCTTGGTTTAAACATATTATTCATGAAATTATGAATGGATTAGCCAACAAGCTCCGAGGAGCTTATTTGAGTGAGTGAGTGAGTGAGTTAAAATTTAACGTCACCTCGGCAATATTTCAGCCTTATAGTGACGAGAATTGTTGGGCATACACAATAGAAAACAAAGTAGGTAAAAACGGACTGTAAAAAACTAGAGTATCACAGATATGGATATAAAACGAGCATGGAAAACTAAAACCTTTTAATTAAAGCATACATAACAATATAAAACACGGGCTTTAGATCGCCAGCAACTAAAGGTAGATCACCATACTAGGAACCATTGGGACTTACATTACTTTTGCTACCTGTATGGAGCGAAATTGACTTGGAAAGTTTTGGGGACTTACGTATCCTCTCAGGAGGACAATAATTTACGCTACTTGACAACGACATTAGAATCTATGTCGAAACGTCGCCTATATATAGAATAAAGAAGATGTATAGCCATAAAAACAGTCCTCATTCTTCACCACTTGCTTGACAACGACATTAGAATCTATGTCGAAACGTCGCCTATATATGGAATAAAAAAGTTTTTAAAAAATGGTCCTCATTCTTCATATATCATGTTGTGGCATGTTCCTCGAACTGCACCACTTATTGATCGCAACGCATCTAGATTGGTTGTATCCCATTACCCCTACATCATGTGTTTGGGCTAGTCCATTGTCCAGGTAACAGGTAACAGGAAGGGGATTAGCAGTGCTTTGTTGTTATAAGCTGTAGGGGTAAAGGGATGTAGGGGTGATGGGAGGATACCGCTGGGGACACCCCGTTTCGGCGTAGCTGCTGAAACCGTTATCAAGCAAGTGATGTCTACTGGGTAGTTCCGTAAGTTAGACCCTTGTGTCGAGGTAAACATCCTTGGATGTTTGATGTTGTGACGAGAGTGTTGTTTTAAGGGAATAAGACACTAGCTTTCTAAATGTAAAATGTGTTAACTCAGCTCACTCAGGAATCGAGATCAGACACGTGTACCAGAATGTGAGTCAATTTGCCAGTTATGGCAAATGCACAATTAGACTTCAAAGTTTTCCCTACTTTTCGAGATGGAAGATACCTTTGTGTAAATGGTTTAATGTTCATAGTGAAAAAGAGGGAAAGGGGAGAATGGATCTTGTGAAAATGCATTCAGAAAGACTGCATACAGATCAACACTCTCAACTGTCTTAGCGACATAGTTTCTAAAATACCAAGAGGCCACAACCACGGACCTGTACACAACAAAGTCAAGGTAAATCTTTTCGGCTGTAGCAAAAATATTGACAATTTTTAAAAAGATAAAAAAGTAAAAGCAAACTCAATCTTGAATATATTGTGTATTCCTCATAGCCTAATGTAAAGATTACATATAAATACTTTGGATATTTCAATGTATAGTTTAAACATGTTTTCTTCAAGTAATCATGACGGGATTGGCAAACAAGCATAGACATGCATATCATTGCCGCTCCATAACAATAATACAATTACATAGATAGTGATGTACACTGTGTGCAACACATAATGTGTGCAAATCATAATGGAAATCTATAAGGGAAAATATTGCCTGCAACTTATTCTCTGGTGTCCTCCGATCAGTTAGACGTCCAATTTGTCAGACACATTTAAACAACAAAAGTTATGGTTGGTTGCACTCAGGTACACTGCACTGTTACCTTTATTGAGTAATGGATTGATCCAAAGTTATGTGCATAAGAATATATTAAGCCATATAATTAATAGGGCTGTAATGATGCATCAAACTATCGCTGAATTGCAATTGTTGAGTCTCCGATAGCAATTACTCGATGGTAGAAATGAAAAACTATCGATGCATCGATAGTACGTGTGACTATCGATAGTTTAGTGATGGTTTTTTATTCTTATTAAATATTTGTGTTGCTTTGATGTTTTTAATTGTTTAAGTGCAGGCTAGCAGCTTCATTGAGTTTATGTTTTAACTGTTTACTCGATCTTGGTTTCAAGTTTCTTGTCAGTTATTCATAGGGGGAGCCGAGAAAGCCCACAGCCCGTCGTATCCACCTCTGTACCTCTGGGAGTAACTCAATTAGTTACATGGGAAATCTGTAATCCTGATTTGATCAAAGTTATCATTATGAACACAAACTGGGAAAAGCCGAATTCGTAATCCTGATTTGATCAAAGTTATCATTATGAACACAAACTGTGAAAAGCCGAAGTCAATAAACATTAGTATTCTGATCAAAGTATTTCTGCACAAAAAGTAACAAACTCATAATAAATTTACATGTTTTGGCACATAAAATGGCCATCACAGTGCAAGATAAAATGAAACTAGTTTTAGTGATATCATCAGCAGTATTAAACTCGGGCCACACTTCAGCACATCTCTGCAGGAAAACCTGTCGAACATCATTGTAGAGAAGACATCGCAGCAACACGTGGGTTTCGTCTTCGGTACAGTCAAATTCAAATTCAAATTCAATTCTTTATTGTATGAAAGGCCATATGCCCATATAGAAAAGAGATACATCTTGACAATGGTATATATAATCAGCTTTCTAACTAATCAATTCTTTTCTTAACAAAAATGCATTGTAGATAAATAAAGCAACTTTGTGCTGTTTTGGAGGTTCTTTGCTGGAAAGTAAGGAAGACAATAGATTAACGTTGATTTGAGATAAAGACAGTAACGGTAGATACTTATTTCTTACATTTTCATATACAGGACAAATAAACATAAAATGGAATTCGTCTTCAATAATGTAACAGAATGGACATAATCTTTGTTTTTTTTCCATAGAAACATATCTTCCACGGTTAATTAATAAATCATTAAGGCCTAATCTAAATCGTATGAAAGCATTGCGAATATTTCTGTATTGAAGGTGAGCAAGATAACACTCTGGCTCAAGCAACGACTTAAATTGACGATATGAATCATATCTAGAACTTTCATTAATAGTTGAATGCCATTCCTGCTTAAACATATCAATAGCCCGCATACGAAACTGTTGAATAAACATATTTGCATTGCCAACTGTCTGTGATGACCAAATAAAACCATATCTAAATAGTAAGGTGCGAATATGAGATGTCCAGTTATTCTTTCCAAGATAATCAATATGTAAAAGCATATTGAAAGCTTTTTTAGGTAAACGATGTTCAGGCATATTAATTATTTTACACCAATATTTTAAACAACGACAATAAGATGATATGTACAATGGGAACCTCCCACATTCACCATAAACCATAACATTTGGTGTTGACAAACCAACATTTAGAAACTTTTTACAGGCAAGCAAATGAATTTTTTCTATGGTATAATACTCTTTAACACCCCATATTTCAGATCCATACAGTAAAGTTGGTTGTATCTGAGAGTCAAATAATTTGAAGTAAATAGTCGGTGGAAAAAGACCGAGCATAGGAGGAACAGAGTGAAGTTGTAAAAGAGCTTTCTTTGCTCTCCTCGCCAGGTTAAGTACGGACTTATTCAGATTCAGCGTATGGGTAAACAATATGCCAAGGTATTTATAATCATTCACAACATTCATACGTTTATCTTTAAAAAACAATTTCTCTCTAGCCGACAAAGGACCACCTCTACGGAATATAACGATGTTTGTTTTATCTAGATTCACACTCAACTGCCATTTATCTGTATACGCTGAGAGTATATCTATTTGATTTTGAAGACCAACTACAGAGCTGGACATAAGAATGACATCATCAGCAAATAATAACATAAAAAGTTCGATTACATCGGGAGAAAGTTGGATGCCATGTTTACCAGACTTCATGATATCTAAATATAATTCGTTAATGAAAAAGGAGAAAAGTAAAGGACTTAAAATACATCCTTGAGGCAGACCGACAGGACAATCGAAAAAGTCACTTACACCATAGCCACAGCGGACACATGACTTTAAATTGGAATACATCGATCTTATGATACCATACAATTTACCTCTCAAACCTATATTTCTTAAGCATTTCCACATTCTACCTCTATCTACAGAATCAAACGCCTTTTTGAAATCTACAAAAGCTACATACAACTTTCGCTTGCTAAAGGATAAATATCTCTCAATAATGGCATACAAGGTAAATATATGATCAAATGTTGAGTAGTCCTTTCTAAATCCTGCTTGAAGTTCCGGTATTAAATCTCTCATATTCGACCATTGTGTTAACCTACTGTTGATAATAGATGTAAAAGTTTTACCTAGAATACTAGTCAGAGAAATACCCCTATAATTGTCAGGATTTTGTGCATTTCCGTTTCTATATAACGGGATAATAATAGATTGCGCCCATACGGAAAGAAAACGACTTGTATCAAATACTCGATTGAACATTTTAACCAGGAAGGGCATAATGTCAGGTAATGAGTATTTCAGCATTTCTGAAATAACACCATCAACTCCAGCAGATTTACCAACTTTAAGACGAGACACAGCATCCATTATATCATATTCGGTAATAGGTGATTCCAGCACAAGCCTATCAACATCATTAAACTCTTCACTTAGCACATCGCTGCCACAATCTGATAACCAATTGTCAACATCGTAAGCAATATTGTCGTTTGAAAAGAGATTCTTAAAATGACATAACCATTCCGTTTGCGATATATTTACTATGGGGGTAGAACGACTTTGCAGAGAACGTATATTTTTCCAAAATAGTTTCGGGCTGTTTAGGGAGTTATTAAGTCGCTCAAGTCTTGATGATTGGATATCATATTTGAACTTTCTGCAAGAAGATTTATAAATGTTTCTAAGTCTGCAGTAACCTTTACGATTATATTCACTGCGACATCGTCTAAATTTTCTTAGGGCTTTCCTGCTTTCTGTCCTCGCTTGTCTACAAGCTTTATTCAATTTAGGTTTACTAGTTCCAGGATCAAAATGTTTCATTTGTCTTTTCATACTTGAAGCTGAATCAAGAAGACAATGTACAAAATCTGCAATGCCCTCTACATGGGAATTTTCAAGTTTAGTTAATAAATTATTATCATTGATATGCAGCATCTGTCTCAATGATGCAGTAAATAAGTCTATCTTCGATTCATCCCAGACAAATCTAAAATCAGCGTCATGGTCATCACAATCTACAGTACGCTTAGCATGACTACTTTAAGGAAACCTGCAAGATAACTCAAGGGGGGAAGTGGTCAGAGTCTAACCGATCACCAACATTTAGCATTTCTACAAACTCAAAAAAACTATTTAGCATTTCTACAAACTCAAAAAAACTAACAGATGCAAGAAACTAATCAATAACACTAGAACCCCTTTCTCCTACATAAGTAAACTCGCCGCCTTTGTCACCTTCAACTCTCCCGTTCAATATATACAGACGACAAACATAACACAAATCCAATAAAATGCGTCCAAATCTATTAATAGTAGAGTCATGTGACGCCCGCTGCTCGACAGGGGCATTGTCTTCTTCAATATATACATCATCATTACCAAAGTCTACACTTTGCTCAAGGATTGGATTATTTTCATTAGCTGTGCGAGCATTAAAATCCCCACAAAGTAATACATGTGATGACGTGAAATCAGTCCAATGATCCAGTATAAAAGCCTCAAGTTTATCAATAAGGCAACCAGAATTATTATTTCTGTTGTAAAATGTAGAGCCTACAGGCGGAACATACATACACAACAACATGAAATCATTAATTAAACTAAATGTAGCTTTGGGAAATTTTAAACATATCAAATTGTCTATCTGTGTGTTAAGTTGAAAGCACTGGTTCACAATTTCTTGTCTAACACAAACACACACACCACCAGAACATCTACCTGATGAAGATAGTTTTACGGCGGGGCAAAGTATGTCTGATATCCAGGTAGCCAGTACAAGTTCGCAAAATCAGTGATAAATGTCTCCGTTAAACACACAATATCAAATGACTTGAGATAAGCTATACAGTCAAGGTCATCAAACTTTTTTTACACAAGCCACTAATGTTCCATGATAATATTGACAGTTTATTGTTACCGGAGCGCGAGTAGTTTCCATCCTGTGAGAGAGGGTCCTGGGCCTGGCCGCACTGCTATCTCCTGTTATGAATGTCACTTCGCCTCGTTTGTCGACTGGTTTTCTCCGATCTTCCCGTGTCTTGGGGTTGCGCATCATTACGTGGTTTAGTCATCAGCTTACCATTTTTAAAGTAACCGATCAATCCCTGGACCTTAACATCCTTAAGTTCTTGGCGTTGTCTGGCGGTTAAATCATTGGACACGCCATAACCGTTACTCTTGAGTGTTGCTCGTGATTTCAGAACCTCGATCTTGTCATCAGAGAGGCGTAGTTTAGCGATGAGCGGTCTCGGTTTAGAGATGTCAACACGTTGGGAGCCGAGTCGATGTGATCGTATGACGTCATCAGCAATCCAGGTCTTAGTCTTTACATTATTGTTCACATTGTTAAGTACTTTGTACTTACAATCGTTGTGCGACTCCCCTGTACCTTCTGCAACGTTGTATATAATAATGTTGTCACGTCTGCTGAAGGCTTCTACTTTGTTGATCTCGCTGTCGAACTGTGATATTTTCTCCTCTACGTTTTCCATCTCGACGGAGATCAAGGAGACGTCCTCGTACATTATGTCCTGATTGTGACGCACATTTTCCAGATCACTATGGGGGTTTGACAGCTTTGTTTCGAGATCTGTAAACCTGGTACTTAAATCGCGGACTTCTCTCGAGAGTGAGCTGATCTGGGCTCCAAGCTCATGCTTCACATTCTGTAGTTCCTTCAATATGGTGTCCCTAACTTCGTCTAGGGTCACTGGTCCAGGGTTCATTTCTACGTCGTTAGCACACAGAATCCTATTTGTTATAACCCCAGCCGGCACGGGATTACCTCCTAATAGACAAGCGTCGGGCGTACGTTGAGATTGAGCTACCCAAGCTGTACAATCAGCTTCAAAAGGCATGACGTCAGTGGCATATACAAGTTCATAAACATGCTCTTTTGGTAAATATGAGTGAAAATCGATATTTTCACATGTGACCATAACAGCATAACTCAATCCCATGTGCAGTGAAAACATCATTGCACACAAAACAAGTCTGAAATGCACATCAGTACCAACGACAGTAGGTAAATACTCGCCATGTTTGTCGAGCGTTACTTGCCGGGTGCCCTTGGGTTGAGAGAAGAGTCCAATTCTTGCCCTATATACGCCAATCGACACCATTTCTTCTTTTTGGAAAGGTCACTCGTAGTATCACACACACGTTTTACACCACTTTTGATGTCATAAGTGTGGATTATCACGAGTAAATCAATATACAGGCATTACAGTTAAAACAAACTTACGTGTTTCTATTATAGACGTCAACGTAGATACATGCTCAACCGTAGACCTGCCCCGTCTGAACCCATTTTGACCGTCCGAGAGTAGGTTGCAGAGATCAGCCTTCTTACTCAGCCTGTTATTTAGAACTACACAGTACAGCTTATAGCTTGAACTTGCAAGAGTGATGCCTCTGTAGGAGAGTTGGTCCCTTGGATCTTCAGTAGAGTTCTTCGGTATAGGGTTAATGATACCCTTTGTCCACAAACGGGGGATGTTACCACACTTCAGGCATACATTGAAAGGTATGTGTAAAAAAGTCAAACAGTTATTGTTCTTTAGTACCTCAACTGGGATTGAATCGTATCCAGGGGCTTTCCCGCTCTTGGCCTGTATGAGAACCTGCATTACCTCGTCAATGGATATATCCTGGTTCAGATCGTCGTCGATATCTTCACTATCTGTACACACGGCATCTTCCATGTTGTCACTAACATTACAGTTTAGTAGATCAGCATAAGATTTTTTCCATGCCTCCAATACTACATCACTGTCGTTAGAAATGCTCCCATCTTGTAGCCTCACTTCCAATGATATCGATTTCGATCTATTGCTACCAACACCAAATCTTCCTATCTTCCTTCAAAATTCATGTTGGTCAGTATCACACAAGGATTCAAGTTCCTGGATTACATTTCGGGTATGACGTCGTTTAGATTTAGATACACCGGTGTCAAAGTGTTGTCTCTTCTGCACATACGTATCCTTAAGAGTTCGACCTGCCTGACCTTTACCCTTTCGCCATCTCCTCTCAGCCACACATAACTCGTTCCACAGTTGGGTTAGATCCTCAGACCACCATGGCTTCTTTCTTCTTTTCCCTCTAGTTCCAGAGTCATGCCGGACTACGATATGCTTTGTCGAAGATTGCTTGTCATCTCAGTTCTTACACAGTTTACAAACATATCATATGCACAATCAAGGTCTTCTTGATGTTTAGCAGACGATTCTAATACATTTATAGTGTCACTAAGAGTTTGTACTGCTTCCCGTGATGAGAGGAAACTGTCAGGTATAACGGACGTATCACATCTGTGATATGAGCTGGGTAAGGGGGTATCGTCTTTAGTATCCTGGCGAATATCAAACTCAGTGAGTTCAAGTCTCCAGGTTAGGATCGAGTGGTCAATCTTAGCCATTGCCCCGGCATCAACACAGCCTACTACATCAGCTGCCTCCATCAAGTCATTAGGACGTATCACTTTAAAGTCTGAAATATATCTCAAAGTCTCGTACGGTGTGAGACAATAATCCACAACAGACGTCCCTCTCGTAGATACAGACGTAAATTCATTCAGAGTATTCCCACGACCATTTACGATACACAAATTAGCATTAATAAGAAAGTCCACTAACAGCCGACCATGTTGATTAACGCTGCTGTCTATCACCTGTCATTCTGGAAGAAAATCAACACCTTCAATATAATCCAATAAATTGGCACACCTGCTATCAAAATCGCCACAAACATATGCAACATTGAGAGACTGATATCTTAATATCTGTGTTAATAATGAATAAAAAAAGTCTGAGGCATCCACACTCCTCGTTGAGTTCTCAGGGGGTAGGTAACAAATACATATCACAAAACTAAAATGTGTCTCTTGTTTATGAGTAAGTTGTCATTATCTAACGCAGAAACATTAAAGTTGTCACTGAGACTATTTTTAACTAAAAACCCGACCCCATTGGCATTTCTGTTGTAAATATAGTCGATTGTGGCCATACCACTTATATTCATTAAAGTCAAGTTCTTGTTGTTTGATAAGATGGGATTCAGCCACTCCTACAATGTCCACATCAAAATGATGTACACAAATTTCACGAAGCTATCCTTTGTCAGAAAATGTGTCAGTTGACCAACTTGAGACATTCCAAAATGCACACGTGATTCACCTTCTAGCGTCCTGATTGGTTCTTTGTCTGTGATCTCTACCATGACCCTGTTCACGACCCTTGCCTTCCGTGTTCCCTCCACGCTGATTGGCTAATCGTTCTTCGTCACGTGACATTTGTTGACAAACATCACCCCGAGCACATCTGGTAGTCTGTCACCTCCGGAAGTAGACCGGGGGGTGCTGTATTCTTTCCTCAGTCGTCCACCACTCAGTAGCAGATTTTGGTCACCTATACTTTCAACCAACACACGCATATTTGCTTCATAGATGCGTTGTTGCAAGGGTTTATCGGCCATAATGTACCCATTCCGAAAGTTCCTCGAATCCTTCAGCTTTCTTTTCTCAGATAAAATAACCCTTTTGTCTTCAGATGTGCGGCACATCGCAATGATTACACCAGGGTATCTGTTTTGGCGAGCGTCTTTCCTCTCAGCATGATCGATTTCCATGATCCTTAATCTAAGACCATCTTTGATTATCCCATTCTGACATTTACTTTGGATTTTACATTTTCTCTCTCTGATTCTGGGACATTTCTGAGAACAATGTTTAGGTGAGTTGAGTCTTGCCTAGCATTCTCTGTCAATGTCAATGTTTTTCTCCATTTCCTTATTAGCACATACCTGTTAACTTTTAAAGCCTGTCACTTGTTTTCGAATGTCAGACAGCTCATATGATATTTCATTTTTCACCTTCTCCACCTCGGCTGTAACCAATGTTTCTACCTTTACCATTATTCTATCTTCAAGAGAGTCCACTCGTCTATTAAAGTGGTCAGTTAATTTCAGGATGGCTTCCAACACATCAGTCACACTTTTCGCGTGCTCGCCATTGGTCACAGTTCGTGTATTTTCAATTACATTGCTCGATCCAACACATTTCTCACATTTATCTGAATTCTCAACCCTCAGTTTCTTATTAGATGAATCATCAGTGTAATCATCACCTGAGTAGTGTCTACTTACGGTCGATCTGCGGGTGGATGTACTGAGGCGACTGTTGTTATGATCGGTGACGCCATGACCAGATCAACATAGTTTTTTGACGCTTCGTGCTCCATCACAAAATATTGTTTCAGATTTCACTTTTTCGGGTCGATGGGAGCTTGTACGTCTCCTCAAATGTCTCACACACAGCGATGTTCAAGACAATTTCATCAAATTCACGTACATGCTTACTTAATTGTCTTGAAAGCTTCAAAATTCGCCAGTGTTGAAAAAACGACGACCGACTCCGACGCATGCGCAAGGATGAATATGAAAACATCTCGCTAGTCTATGGGATAGGTCTATTACGTCAGTCGGTAAAACTAGGCTGTAATCACAGTCACGCCTGATTGATCCAAAGTTGTCTGATAATTGGCGTGTCTGACACATGGGATGTCTAACTTATGAGAGCAAAAGCATACATGGAATAAATTTGCAGATGTTTAAAGCAGCGAACAGGCAATTGGAGACCCCCTTCTTCATCTCGGTTAAATGTGTGTTTAGCAATAATAAATACGTTGACAAATTAATAAATAAGCTCCTGTACTGAGGCTTATATGTTGCCGTGATTTCTGTTCTGTTTCATGAATCAATGTATCATTGAAGCAGTATGTCAGAGTAGTACCTTTGTGTTGTTCTATGAAGCCATATCACATAAAAATGATAAAACTCTGGATCATTCGCAGATTGTTGCAAAGCGGAATTTTTGACAATATTTTCAGTCATCACTCGATCCTGAACTGGGTCACCAGTGTTATGCCTTTGGTGGTAAAAATACTATACAATATCACGTCATACAGTAGTAAGGTAACTTATTCAATGGCATTACTTCTAATGTTTTAAGTGCCTAGTGACTACATATGAGTTTAACGTCTGCTTTGGGCTGCAGACAATATCGCCGACGGGGTAGATGGGAGCTAGTAATAATTAATATATTCATAATAAAGGATAAACCACCATACCCCAAAAATGTAAATGATGGGGCGTTAACTTAAGTGAAGTTTGAATGAAAACGGTTACAAACATGATAATAAAATAAATAAAAAGCCGTGATTATGAAGGGAAAAGAAAAAATAATGTAGTTTGATTTGATTAGATGAGAAGAGATGAGAAATAGAACTAAACTGATAGATATAAAGTGGGGCTGGTTAGGGGGTGTGTGTGTGGGGGGGGGGGGTGGTATAGCATAGTGGGAGCTTGTTTTGGAGACAGTTAAGCTGTTTATAATTAAATAATGGGTAAAGAAAGAAAAAGGGTTTAAACGGGCTGGGGTGAGGGGTTGTATGGGAGCATTGAGGGGGGAGGCAGGCTGAGCGAGTGTAGTAATTGAGAGGCATTAGTAAGCTTGGTTGAGCGGCCTTGACTGTGAGCTATGGGCGGCCTTGACCGTGGAGTTTGTTATGGTTGGTGATTGAGAGGTAGTGGGGGTCGGTGGTGGCTGGAGGCGCGCGGACCTCGGAGGAGACAGCAGTCGTTGGGAAGTAGAGTTGATGTGAAATAATGAAGGAATAGAGAGGCGTGTGGACCTCTGAGAAGACAGGTGGATGGAGAGAGAGGTGAAGTTATAGATGGCTTGATAGTGAGCAGAAAGTGGATCGTGATGGCTAGGGTGGTGGGGGCGGACGTCGGAGAGGACAGTCACGCACATATGGTGAATTTGGAGTGACTAAATACCTATCCGTGAAACAATTTACTAATGAAACAATAGGCGAGAGCTTTCAATACAACTGACACCTCATGACAGGTAATTAATGACAAATGGTTGGATTGGGGTGTGCGGATAGTTATAGCCCGGGAAAGCCACTTTTAAGAAAAGAAGAGTTGAAAATGGTGTGGCTCAACCGATAAATGAGTATGGTTGAGTGATCGCGTGAATGTGGGTCTCCCGGCAATGCGTTATTAGCTAATCCATGTTACCGTAAATAATGCAGATTTTTTTTATATCGCTCTAAATTAGCCGAATTAAGTCAAAATGAGTTGAATTTTGTGCCATGAAACTTATAAACATACATTCATTCATTTACAACCTTCCAAAACATGGAAAAATATGTTTTTTGAGTAAAAGTAAATATTCTCGCCCATGGGCTTAAATGTTTTTCTTCCATGGGCGAGATATTTTTTAACATCGCTCTAAATTAGCCGAATTAAATCAAAATGAGTTACAATTTGTGTCATGATGCTGTTAAGCATACACTCATTCATTTACAACCTCCAAAACATGAATTCTGAGCGAAATTAAACATTCTCGCCCATAGTCTGGCCCATGGGCGAGCGAGTTTAAATTTTGAGTTTTTGAAAAAACAAATTTTCATTTTTTCATCCTTAGCATATATTCATAGCAACTGCATGTTCAATTTTGTCGAATCCCTTGTCAGAAAGTGTCCACAGTGAGGAGAGTTTCTGGACTTTTGTGAGTCCAGAAGTAAACTTATGATGTCTAAAGACGGCTAGGTTAACATGACACGTATCGTAAACATACCTACACAATCACTATCTTATATTAAACGGCCTTGGCCTACCTCTCAACATTTTGTTATTTATTATGTGAGCTAGGTTATGTAACTCGAAAACATCAGACATACAATTTTGCTAATGTTTTTGTCGCTTTTGCTGTTGCTCATGAGGCTGAACCGTAATGGATCGCCACAATAGTTCCGGTTAGAAATGCAGTCTATTTATCTCGTCATTTATGATGTCTGAAGACGGCTAGGTTAACACGGCTAGGTTAACATGACACGTATCGTAAACATACCTACACAATCACTATCTTATATTAAACGGCCTTGGCCTACCTCTCAACATTTTGTTATTTACTATGTGAGCTAGGTTATGTAACTCGAAAACATCAGACATACAATTTGGCTAATGTTTTTGTCGTTTTTGTTGTTGCTCATGAGGCTGAACCGTAATGGATCGCCACAATAGTTCCGGTTAGAAATGCAGTCTATTTATCTCGTCATTTATGATGTCTGAAGACGGCTAGGTTGACAGGGCTAGGTTAACATGACACGTATCGTAAACATACCTACACAATCACTATCTTATATTAAACGGCCTTGGCCTACCTCTCAACATTTTGTTATTTATTATGTGAGCTAGGCTATGTAACTCGAAAACATCCGACATACAATTGTGTAATGTTTGTGTCGCTTTTCTAGAGGCTCATTAGGCTGAACCGTAATGGGCCACCACAATAGTTCTGCTTAGAAATGCAATCTTTTTATCTCTAATGTTCAGCAGTTAACAAAGTCGTGGTCACCCAGCGGCGGTTTGTAAATAATCGCGCCTGGACGACACAATCCAGTGGTCAACAGCATGAGCATCGATCTGCGCAATTGGGAAACGATGACATATGTCAACCAAGTCAGCGAGCCTGACCACCCAATCCCGTTAGTCGCCTCTTACGACAAGCATATTCGCCTTTTGTGGCAAGAATGGGTTGCTGAAGACCTATTCTACCCCGGATCTTCACGGGTATGAGGAGGTGGGTGACAAGTATCCAGATTGAGATTAACCGTATAAACTGCATGAGAATGGTGCAAACTGTAAATTTACTGTACATTAACAAACAAAGGGGCAGGGTTCAAAGCACGACCTTGAACATGAACATTGGAAAGTTATAAACTTTTGATATACATAGTGTAACTGAAATATTACTATATTACGGTCAAAGAGAGCAGATATGTATTTCGTTTAGATGAACATTTTTTAAATATGTCGCTGATATAACGATAAGTGTGGTTAAGTCTTCAGAGGAAACATCAAAGAGCGACAATGGCGAGTGACTTCATGCAACAACCATTCTCTCTCAACTCTGATCGACCATGGACTGTAATTAATATGTTCGTTTTAAAATTTGGTCGAATGAATACGTCACTATTATTGTTAGTGGCTGTATCCTCGGAGGGGGTTAAAGTAGCGAAAGATAGTGCCCTCCAAAGAGGGTACTTAAGAACACATCATTCAATCTTTGTTGATCATTGCCAGAATTTTAATCGTAGAATGTTTGTAGTTTAAATTTATGGCTAAATTGCTCAAGATTCGCCAACAGCTGAGGGAATGATATAAATCCAGCTAGGGACCATGCAGGTAGCAAATATAACGTAAGTCCACATGGTCCCTAGGATGGTGATCTACCTTCAGCGATCTATAGCCCGATTTCATTTTGTTATTTTGAAATGATTAAGCATTTTACACTGAACTCAAACTAGTTTCTATTAATGTGTCCTTTGCTTTAATACTGCCATTAAAAGTATAAAATAGTCTATATACTTCTACATACCATTGTTGTCGTCACGATATGGCTGAAATATTGCCGATGTGACGTAAAATTTTAACTCACTCACTCACTTGCACATTTTGTTTCCTGAAGCATGTATTGCAGATTTTGCGTTTCTGGGAGTACCAAGATAAAAAAGTCAATCAAATGGGGATCGTGAGACTGGAACATAGCAAAACAAATTTGCTTGAGGTTGACAGTTAATATGGAGAAAAATAAAACATAACAACAGCTGCATTTGTATCATATTCTAGGTGAGGCTGACTATATTTTGAACGTCCCTCGTGAAAATACGTCCGTCAGAACACACACACACACACACACACCAGCACACCCCCCAACTCTACATGCATTTAAGTGTGTTAGATATACCCGTTAAAATCCCCTCTGTCTATGTTTCCATATCAACACCTCAACAGATATTTGCACCCAAAACATGATAGAGAGAACAGTTGGAGATTTTATATCGATTATATATCAGGTCGAATATCATTTTTCGTCATTCAGCTAAAAGCACCATTGATACTACGGTTATTATACTTTCCATAAGTTCATTTATCACTCTGAAGGTCGCCCAATTCAATTAGTGCCCGCACGTCCTCCTAACGCAACTGGGTACAACTTTTAAGCAAAATTTGTCAATTCCTTTTAGTGATCGGGCTAACAATTTTTTATTGACAAATCCTCAGATTTTTTTGCTGTGACCTTGCAAATTATCTCATGGTCACTCAATTGAACTGCTGTCGTTGAATCTCGCCACGACACATTAGTACCAAATTTGAACAAAATCCATCATTTCTTTCTTGTGTTATCGCCCTAACAAGCTTATAGGATGTATTAAATGCAACAAAAAAGCGAACACATGCGTATTCACGGATGATTAAAACTCTTATTACAATTTACGTAAATATTTATTACATTTTTCCGCAACAAACATTATTACAATTTACGTCAATTTTTATTGCAATTTCCGCATTACAATCAACGTCAATTTATATAACAATTTGCTTTACGTTTTATTACAATTTACGTCGTAACATGGGAGAGCTGTCGGAATGGCCCAACAAGGAACTATCCACACCGTCATTGCCAGAACCTTCGGCTTGATTGCCACATCAGGACAATTCATCTGAGAAATCATTTTGTAACGGCGACGTCAACGGCCGCGAGGGCACTAGAACGCCAAAGCAGACGAAATGCAGAGCACCGACGACGAAGAGAAGATGGGATTCGAGCACGTCGACGCTTCAAAACCGACGTCGTCGATTGACATGGGCCAGACAGAGGAGTGATTGTCGACGTGCGATGTTCACTGACGAGAGTATATTTGGCCTGTTGATACAGTAATGACGGCCGGGCTCGTGTTTACAGACTAGGATGTGAACTTTTAGCGCCGAAATGCGTTTAGCAAGTCCGACCGTTTGGAGCCGCCCCAAACTCGTAAGGAGCTTTTATATTAGGGGCTATTGTTTTTCGGCGTCTCAACGGCAAGCCAGTCAAAAGGAAAATGTAACTAGTTAAGACAAAGTAATTATATAATGTACTAGCGGTACTCACCACAGCCTTTCTCATTCATTAACTTCTGCATCCTTTCGAGTTGACTAACATAGGAATCGGCTCCACAGTCTGTGAGTATTCTCTTAGCACAGTCAATGTATGCGTTGCCAGACCTAATAGAGAATTTCACTAATTGTTGACAAAGTATCATTTTTAAGCGTTTGTTGCATTTTGGGATACTTAGCAGACATGTTTTGTGTATTTTTTTCTTTTCAATAAAGGACGTCACCCACAATTTTAGTCAATATTTGGTTACCTACGTATACTATCCCATCCCTACCCACACCCTACCACCTTATTGCCATTTGTTAAAAGTGGAAACAATTCTGTTCATATTCCTCTTTGTGTAAACTGCATACAATTCCAAAACAAAATGATACTTTTCAAGAAATTAAACAATTTGTTAAAATTTACTGAAATATATGTTCATTATCACGACTCCATCATTGTTGATACAGTAATGCGCATATTACTAATAGCTTCCACAAATAGAGGCGAAGAGAATATACATACTGGCATAATTCCTGGAGAGTTGGATTGTCTGACAAAATTCTGAGATACCTCGTCTGTTCTGAGTTACAGGCACTTGGATTGCATGCCCCTTTCACCTTGTTGCTGAGAGCTGTAATGAAAAACCATATGTACAGAACTGTATACAGAGAACCTTATATCAAGATAGAATGTCACCACGCAATCCACACAGTTCCCAACGTCGTCATACAATAACGCTTTTATTGCGTTTGCCAACCAGTTTAACATAAATACCTTTTCTTGTTTGTTTGCTGTTCAACGCCACACTCAGCAATATTCCAGCTTTATGACGGTGGTCTGTAAATAATCGAATCTGGACCAGACAATCCAATGATCAACAGCATGAGCATCGATCGGTGGTGGCGCGTGGTCCTGTGCTTAAAGCTCAGGTCACAAATCGGTGAAGTTAAGCAGCGTCGACCTCGGAGAGTCCTTGGATGGGTGACCGTGTTTGGCAGCTTGACTCCTGAGAGTTTCTAGGACTTGAGTCCTGCCCCACAACGAAGCACATGTGACACATGTGGTCTCACCTTAGGCAAGTGAGTTTGTTCAAAATTGTCTCTGTTCACCCAGCAGGAAAATGGGTACCCGGTGGAAAAAAGTCATATGACTATAACCTTCTAGCGCCTAACAGGCAGCTTGGGTTATCCGGGGTAATAATGGCCTTGATTGTTAGCGCTATGAGCATACCTAGTGTGAAGTTTGGCGCTATATAAATGGACACATTATTATTATTATTATTATCTACGCAATTGGGATATGATGACATGCATCAACCAAGTCAGGGAACCTGGCCACCCAATGCCGTTAGTCGCCTCTTAAGACAAGCAAGTAACGTGTCAGAGACAGTATACTGACTCAGGCCAGTGCTTATTTAACCCCTTCATATTGGGCAGCAGGTGGTATCACCCTTAAACGTGTAAAATATTTGTTCCTTGAGCCTTGTGTTGATAGGTCGGAGCAGAGATTCCTTCATCACCAGCATCGAGTGTGGACTGCAGCAACTGGCCCCCAATGGCAACGTGGACTACCTCCTCCACCAGATCGCCAACATCATCAAGAAGGCCCCCAAACCAAAGAATAACCTTACCAGAGATGAGAGACGTGCCATGGCTGAACTACAGAAAGATAACATCATCACCATAACTGAGGCAAAAGGCAAAGTAGCAGTCATCATGGACACCCCGGAACTCCTCCAGCTCATCAACAAGAGCCACAAGAACCCACCTAAAGCCAGGATAGTAGTCTACTCCAGAGAATCAGTCTTCGACAACACCGCCCAGTTCCTCTCCCTCCTCTTAGCCCTTTTGGAAAAGAGGGTAAGTCCTACATCAGCGACTCCTCATCCTTTGTCAATCAGCTGGAAGACGCCAACCTCACAGGTATCATGGTCAGCTACATGTACGACGTCATCGACCTCTTTACCAACATCTTTTGTACTAAGCTCCACACCAGAAAAGACCAACTCGAAACCAAGCTCACCATAGACAGCATCATCAACCTCACCTCCAGCTGCTTTGAAACCTCCTACTTCACCTTCAACGACAAGATCTACAGATTCACGGACTCCTCATGGGTTCCCCTCTGCCCCCCTCCCCCATCACAGAGATCTTCCTGACATCCCTCGAAAAATCAGCTCATTCCAACCTCTCTGCTGTTACCGCAAAGTTGATTACACCTTCACCACTATCGCCCATCATAACGAACCCGACCACCTGCTACATCTCAATGCCCAACATCCTAGAATCCAGTTCACCATGAAAACAGAGGCCGACCACCAACTCCCCATCTTACATGTCTCCCTGCAATCCAAGGGACTATGGACTCAAGACTTCTGTCTATCGCAAGCCGACACACACTGACCAGTACTTCCACTACAACTCCTGTCATCACCCCCAGATCAAGCAAGCCACCGTAGCCAACCTCATCAGATGTGCCAAATCCATCTGCCACCCAGACGCCCTCAGCAACGAACTACAACATTTAAAGGACACATTTACAGCTCTCAATGGATACCCAATGCACCTTGTCACCAAGACCATCAACAAAACCTTCGTTGTCTAGGTCGAACAGTTTGCCACCGAACGCTGGGTATATCATCCATTTATCCTCACCACTGTAGACTAGGGCGTACCGAACGTTGCTGACAGCTCCTGAGGTATCGACGATATCACTCAAGTCACTGTCGGATCTGTAAATAATCGAATCTGGACCAGACAATCCATTGATCCAAGTCACTTGCAGGACTTCAAAGCGATTTTATACGTTATTTTTCAGTTGCAAGGCGTACAGTTTACCTTCTATTCCTGGGTCGGCAAATCCACGAGTGTCACCGAGGTCGGAGATCGCTAGGTTGGCACATTTTTTTAATTGCATTCCTGGGCCATGGGCGCTAGTCATTATCGTATGTGTAGCGTTATGCTGAGGTACCCTATATTAATAGGATGGGTTTTTATATCCAAAATACATATTTTTAATTCCAAGATGGTTAATTTCTTGTACTGCTGTGACGAAAACGATTCGGTTCTGCCGTCGTTGTACTTTTCCGTTTTCACTGATACAGCTCTCAGCAGCTTAGAAGCGCATTCACCTCTGTATGTTGCCCGTCGTGCTCAGCTGATCGAGATTAATGCACAGTTGTCGGTATGAAACGAGATCAGGTAATTTCGTGCCGGTCACAGTGTTTTTTGGTGGAATGTCGTTCGACAACGTCAACCCGAGCATTTTAGCCAACGGCTTACTGAGTCTCAAGTCGTTTTTTCCGCTGTTGGCTAACACGACCGTGCTGTTCGAGACGTTAATTTTGAGTTTGGCTCCCACCGGTTTGAAGATTTCTTCGTTGAGAGAGCACACACTGTAGTAGCCGTCCGTTATTCGATTGCGTTTGTCATTGACGAACAACGTGTTGTTGTTGCTGTAATGTTGGTCCATTGCGGGTGATAGGTGATATCGCAGAGTACGACTTAGAGTTGGCCTGACGTGTTATCGATCGCATGCATGAGTTGAACTGACTCACCGCTCGTTATTCCTGGAAGTGTTACGTATATATTAAAGTATATATGTCCATTATATGAAAATTCAAAATGTACAAACCAGGAGTGTTTTACCCTAAAATGGATATAGATTTCACGAACATGAAGACCGTGGTCAATGCGGATGGTTTACATTTCAGAGCGCAGTTTATTGATGTGTTTAAACATTACAGGGTTTCAGTGACGAATGTGAAACCGGTGCACGATTGGTTTAACAGATCAGACGTATCCTCAAAGAAATCAGCGCCCCACTTCCACAGGACAAAGGATGGGACGCAGTAAACAATCCATACGATCAACGTGCATACAAACGAATTTGCAACGAATTCGAAATCCATCTGAAGACGGATTGGTATTTGCCTGGGCCGAACCATGGTTTGGGTATCCCCATCGTCCACAACATGCCTCTCGCGGAAGCCAGCAAACAGCTAGTAAAAGATTGGGGTTACAAGTCGTATCATTAGGTCACAACGAACGAATGGAACGACGACTACATGGCTTTTGACGACAGCAACAGTTCGCAGGCACAGTTCGTGTCCAAAGTTGAGGATGCTATTAATGCTCCAGTTGATCTACTGAGCACCATCCAACGCTACCAAAACGTGTTGGAATACGCCCAGTCGAAAGTCGACTACGCGTTTGGTGTGGGATTGTATATGGCTCCGAGCGACATGCAACTGAGAATCCATAAAGTGGTGGGCTACAACAACGAAATCATCATCGCCACCGCCGATCAAAATTTGGGTATCAACCCGGGTATCAACGTCTCAAACATCACAGCTACGAGCACCAGTGAAACTGGCATAGTGGCATCATCCCCTAAACCTAGGGCTGTTCGACCACAACCACAACAGCCCCTTTCGCCACGTGAGGTGGTTAAAAATAAAGAACACCTCGATAGTAAAACAGCACTGGTGGTCGGTAGGACTGTGCCTAATTTGGTAAAAAATTCCTTAGCCGCGATGTACACCAGACCCGCCAAGGCGACAACGACCACCCAAAGGTTTGGGCGGAGCCACGGGACAGTTTTAGCCAGCGTACTCAGTAACCCACAAGACGATGCTACCCGGGATTCCCGGAAGTGCTTCGGTGGCTTTACCTGCAAGTTAAGCCAGGGATTCACCGCGTTTTTTTATCCAATCTCTGATGCCACCACTTGGTGATGTGGTGTGCCTCCGCCGCCGCCTGTCAGCACTACGATCAGGGTCGATATGATGAAGCCCAAAGCCGTAAGAATGATGGCAATGATGATCCCTTGTTCCCGGAACAGAATTTGGATTCTGTCAGCCAACGCGGTGTTCTCGTTGAGGACTTGATCGATAGTTTCCCGCACGCGGCTGATCTGAGATCAAAGATGTTATCGATTCGAGGAAGCGGATTCCAATCGGGTTTGTCTCTCGTCTTGTAAGTCACGCAATCATTTCTTGATGATGGTTTTTAGAGACTCGTCGTCTTGGACCTGCCTGAGTTATATTTTCTCGCAAGCATGTGCTCATCGATCTCATTCAGTTTCCCATATTGTTCACGAGTTCTCCACGAATGTTTCGCAATGCTCTGTCTAGCCCTTGCTGTTCCCTAACAGGAAATTCGAAGCCCGGCAAAGGCTCGTTCCAATACATGTCCAACAGTTTTCCGATGGTGTCCGACATTTCTTTGGCAACTCCGACATTGCTGAGCCTCCTGACGTTTTACAGATCACAAACTACTTTGTGTGGAAGTTGTTTGGGTCATGCACCGCCGTAATCTCGCATGTTTAATTTATCGCGGATCAGTTGCCCACCATGACGACTGGCTAGCGTAGAGATTAAGAGAGACTCTCGGCAACAAAGCCGTGCGTCAGTCGGTGACCATCACCAACAACCCGAGCAAGATAGATCAAAACCAAACGTTGTTGGTTCGATTCCCCAACCTGGGTGAGAATGACCTTATCATACCCAGCAGGGTTCGACTGGCATTAAACATTGCATTGACTTCCGACAACAACAAACGTGAACTCGTGCGGAACGTCGGTCGTGCCATCGTCAAGAAAACTCACCATCAAAATCAGCGGTAACGAGGTGTTGAGCATTGACAACAGCGACGTGTTTTACTGTTACATGGATCTCTGGAAAAGATAGGGTGAACGCGATAACGATGTGTACCAAGGCATCTGTTCACAGGACTGTAAATTGGCGTGGGGTTGTGCCGTGGGGTACGGCTTCTCACAAGACCAGCTCGATAAGATCCCGGCGAGTGAAAAAGTCATCGCCTAAGTGTATGGGAACAGGTTTTGCGTGCCGTTCGACTTCGAGTTGCTCACGGGACAATCGCCGTTTTACCAGGCCGTGCTGGGCGATCCGCTGGAATACGAACTCACGAACGGTGATGATGGTAGTTACTTCATCGACAACATCTTGCTGGAGTTCGACATGGTAACGAGTCCGGAGCTGGCCCGGCAGATTCAGAACCAGTACTCGGGAAAGCTGTCCATCCTGTACAACCGAGTCCTGCGACACCGGACGATCATTAAGGACAAGAGTGACACATTGTGGAACATCAACTTGAGCGTCCTGGCACGATCGATGAAAGGCATCTTGATCGTTCCTGTGGAGGAATACGTACCATTCAAAAGAGACAGCAAAAGGTTTTTCAACCCCGAAATCACGAAGGTGGAAGTGACCGAGGGAGTGCCAAACCAACTGTTCAGCCAAGGCATGAGGGCATACCAGCAGTGGGATGAGATAACAAAGCTACTGAGCATCAATCGATACCCACCGGCAGTCAGCAACGTTGCCAAAGAACTGGATCTATCCTCCGTGCAGATTGGGGATTACCTGACCAAGTACCTGCTGTGGTTTGACATGCGATCCACGGACGATGATCGGTTGCATGGCAGTGGATGCCGCGTAGACAACGGCAGTGAGGGGATAACCATCCAAATAATCAAAAAGCCCCAAACCGCAGGTTAATTAAAATTATATTTGTACGTGATTATGGTCGCGCAACTTAATATAGACAATGGAAGATTCGTGCAAGCAATTTATTGATTTACCTCACGATCCACAGTGCGCTATTCATGTGGTCAGACGGGCTGTGGGAAGACGTTTTTTGTGTTGAACATGCTGGAAGGATACTATCGGGACGTGTTCGATAACATCGTTATTATTTTCCCTACTTTACACATCAACAAAACGTACACGGAGTGATCTTGGGTGATGACGGACCCGGACGCGCACCAAGTCGATCCGGGAACACGTCTGCAGAATTTCTTGAAAGCTTATCGCAACAAATTTAAAGGGGAGTCGACGCTGTTCATCCTGGACGACTGCAGCGCTAATAAAGAGATAACAAAAAAGAGAGACATGCTATGGTATTTAGTGTTTTCTGACTGACATGCAAAACACAGCATTTGGGTGCTAATGCAGAAATTTAACTCAGTGTTGAAAGACCTCAGGGAACAGACGCGATGGGTAGACTTATTTCACTGCAAGGACAGGGATTCGTTCGAGGAATGCTTGAGAGAAAATGACGTGATTCCTAGCAAACTAGAATGGGAACAAGTGAAAAAACAGCTCGCCGAAACGAAACACGCCAAACTCGACTTATCGAGTGTTTTAGTTTAGCAAATGTTTAGCAATGCTTAGCAAATGCTTAGCAATTAAAAGTCATAGCTTTAATATTAAATGCCGGCCTTTGAAATTTTCATCTCGCTGCATTGGATATTATTTTGTTAAACTTAAAAATCGGTTGTTACATTATAAGGAGTGTAACGAACTGCTCGAACAAATGTTGGTGGTGGATGATAAAAGCAGCGACAAGCGAGATAGACTGGTGGCGCTGGCGGTCGGAGGCAAAGCCAAACAATACTTGAGCGGCGACCACACTCCCGATAAAATTCAGAAAATGCCTCCCGATGGGATCGATAAGCTGTACGTGAGATACGAAACCTGGCTCGGGGTCGACCACGACACAGATCTACACCAGTTTAGCATCTTACTTCCTTCCTATTACCCCCGGAAGGTCGACTATCTGTGAGAAGATCTCGAGAAAGATCTGTTCATCGAACACGCTTTGAGCACTCTGAGCTGTGCGTTGTACCACAAATACAGTATGATTTAGCCCCTGTGACAGCTGCGATTATCACGGCAAAGTATTGCCAATTTAAAGAGGGGGAAAATAATAATAATAGTATACAAGATGAAAACTGCTCAGCAATATATGACTCCGACTCCAACACAGGAACCAGCACAAGTCACCAAGAAGAAGAATCCTAAAAGAGTCGCCGCCGGTACAAAAGGTGGTTTAGTTAAGCAACATGAAAAAAATTATACTCTGTGGATCGCTGCAGGCGCAGCTGTTGCTGCCTTGGCAACATTTATTATGTTATATAATAAACCACAACCCACACCGCAACCACAATTAGAGACCAACCCCGGGGCCCCATATTATGTTATATTTGATAAAATATATTTTATATTATATACATAATGTCTGAAGGAAAAACATTCATTAACGCCACATTCCACGCCACCTGCCAGCCGTAGGTTACGCTCGTTTAACAAAAATGGTTCTCAAACAACGTGCAGGACATGGGCATGCGCATCATGAATTTGGGTATGGCGATGGCCACCAAGGACGTTCTGGTAAAACAAGGAATCATAACGGAAAATATAACATATATATAATGGCTACGATCGCTATGATGGTCGGGGTGCTTTAGTCAACGCCCTGGCATTTTCGGGGAGCAATTACCTTTTCTCAAAATTATGAGAGTCGAATGGGGCCGAGGTAGAAGCGAAACGAAAACGCCACGATATAGCCATGGAGAAATTACAAGCCGTGCAAACTGAGTACGCGAGAAAACACATGCAGAGACTCGAGTTCATTAACGATCAACTCGAGCGTGAAACCATGGCGTTTGAATGTTCAAGGACGACACTGCAAAAGAATACTACCTGCTAACCGGTAAACAGCTAGAACCTCTCGACGATGAACCCACACTCTCTCAGTATTATGCGCCTTCCCCAGAACAAAAAAAATCGAGAACTGATCTTCGTCGCACTTGGCCTAGCAGCGACCATGTTAATTGTGAAACAATTAGACTAAATATTCATAGGAATATAACAAAGATGAGACCCGATCCAAATCATTGTCAATACGTGCTTATGGGGAAAGCTGAGACTTGCGGTAGGAAATGCAGGACCGAGAGGTATTGTTGCATACACATGAAGAGTATCAGAAATGGTTTCGTGTACTACACGTGCTCTGTATGTGGCATTGGAGTGAAATGTCATTACTGCTTATGTAGATCCCAAGGGGCGATCGTGGTCTGAAACCAACTTATTTATGAGAAGAAAAAAGATTATTTGAACGAACGTAAGCGCCTCCTCAGAATGAAAATTTGCCTGGCAGATAAGGCTGACGGAGTTACCTCCCCTCCATAACCGGGGGCTCAATTAGAGATTGGGTTTCAAGCTAAGTATAACAATGACCGATCTACAGTTTGTACGAACTACTATGACCCCAAAAGGTTATCTGAGCAGCTGGCGGATGAAAGTAACCAAAATTATGCGCGTCACCAATATCAAACCTATAATCACTAGCAAACTCGAAGAGGAACTGAACGACCTGGGATGCTTCAAATTTTGATTCGTATTGAAAATAATGCGGATTGACAGGGGGTTTAAGAATACTTTGCCCATCACAGGTGCACAAGAACTCGCGACTCAACTTGAGATAGATGCGTATTGAGGAAACCTCAGCTGTTGAGAACACACAACCCTTTCCCACTGTGAAACAACTCAAACTCCAAGCGAAACAGCTGGGGTTGGTAGGTTATTCCCGTATGAGGAAAGCCGGGCTAGTCGAACTGTTGCACCAACACAGAGTCGTCAATTTACAGTGCGTGCGAACTGAACGCACGATAGGTAATTATCTGAGAGGTTGGCGGATGAATGTAGACAAAAACATAGACATCAACGACGTCAGCCTTGCTTCAGAGGCATGCAAGAAGTCGCAACTCAACCCGAGACGATAGACAGGTCCATCGACACCTCGTCGCAAAAAATACAAGAATACCTGGAACGCTACACACACAGGGGTTCCGGGTGGGTCGTGGACAGAATCGATAAGGTCTATCTAGACATAGCTAACTACATACCGTTCAGAGGCAGATCGTACCTGGGCTTGCCACCCTACTACAAGACGAACCCACCCCCATATCTCAGATCACCAAAATCGAAAAACAGAACCACATAGCCATCAACGTATTTGGACACAATATATTCATGATCCAGCGAGGTGACAAGTATCACTACACGTGGTTTAAACACTTCAGCAGACTGTTGTACAATCAATCAAAACACAATGGGAAAAAACACTTTTGCGAACGGTGCCTGCACAGCTTCACGCGAGCTGATTTAATAGAATCACACTGGGAGGATTGCCTAGGTGTAGGACAGACGGCCGTACGAATCGACATGCCCAACGAAAACGACAACATCTTAAAATTCACCAACCAAAAAAGTCAAATGCCCGTGCCTTACATCATCTATGCCGACTTTGAAGCCCTCATCAAACACGTTGACACCATCGGGCCGTTCCCGGACAAAAGTTTCACGCACAAAACGCAGGAGCACGAGGCCTGTGGATTCGGATACCTGGTAGTCCGATGCGACGGGAAAACGGACGCTCCCGTGGTGTACAGAGGTCCCGACGCTGCTGAAAAATGTCTCGAAGAGAAAATGATCAGGAAAAAGTTGTACACCGTCATTCCCATGCACATGACCCAAGCCGACCGGCGAGCTCACGACGGCAACCACATGTGTCACGTATGCGACGAGCCATTGAACGGCGATTCGGTGAGAGATCACTGTCACATCACCGGCGAATACAGAGGCGCTGATCACAACGCATGCAACCTCAAACTCAAAATCAATCCCAAAACCATCCAAATCCAGGTCGGGATTCACAATTTGAGAGGGTACGACTCTCACTTGATCATGCAGGCCATTGCGAAGTTCGACGGCAACCTGACGTGCATCCCCAACAACATGGAAAAATACATTTCCTTCTCGTTAAACCGTCTTAGATTCAACGACAGCGTTCAATTCCTGCTGTTGTCTCTCAATAGTTGTGTCAAGGCCAACGACCCAAACGACTTCAAAATCACCAACCGATACACCGACGCCGAGACTAGACCTCTGCTGATGAGGAAGGGCGTTTACCCCTATGAATACATGGACAGCTGGACCAAGTTCAACGAAACACGACTGCCTCCCATCAACCGATTTTACAGCAACTTGACCAACTCACCCATCACCCAGGACGATTACTCGCAAGCGATTAACGTATGGGATAAACTGGGCTGCAAAAATCTGGGTGATTACCACGACCTGTACTTGAAAACAGATGTACTCCTGTTGGCCGACGTGTACGAGATATTCAGAAAAACGTGCTCGAAACAGTACGATCTAGACCCCGCGTGGTATTTCTCCTCCCTGGGTCTCTCTTGGGATGTCTTGTTGAAAAGACCGATTGTGAAACTCAGACTATTGACAGATTACGACATGCACCTGTTCATCGAAAAAAGGCTTTGCGGTTGGGATTTCCATGGCCTCCAAAACGCGCTCGAAAGCCAACAACACGCACGTGAAGGGCTGTAATTCTACCCATCTCCCATATCCTCTATCTCGATGCCAACAACCTGTAAGCCTGGGCCATGAGCCAGTATCTACCCACCGGGGGATTCGAGTGGACATCCGAGCTTACTGCCAAATTCGGGGAAAGGTTACATACTCGAAGTGGACTTGGAGTATCTAGCAGCATTACACAAATCACACAACAGCTACCCCCTGGCTCCCGAACGATTGACGGTGAACCCGGACTGGATGTTCGAATATCAACAAACGTTGCTGGGAAAAAATAAGCCAGCCAACGTCGAAAAACTCGTAACGAACTTGATGAACAAGAAAATATATATCGTTCACTATCGCAACCTGCAGCTGTACCTGTCGCTGGGCATGAGGCTCACGAAAATTCATAGGGTGCTCTCAAGTTCGACCAAAGTCCGTGGATGGAGCCCTACATTAGAATGAACACGGACTTGCGGAAGCGGGCCACCAGTGACTTTGAGCAAAACCTGTACAAGCTCATGAACAACTCGGTGTTCGGTAAGACGATGGAGAAAACGTGAAGCTAGTCCGATCGAAAGAGGAAGAAAAACTCAGGAAACTGATAGCCAACCCATCATTCAACCGGAGCAAAATATTCAGTGACGATCTGGTGGCGCTTCACATAAGAAAAAGCCACATCAAATTCAACCGGCCTGTTTACGTGGGGATGAGCATCCTCGACTTATCCAAACACCTGATGTACGGCGACAGGTGTGAAGTGCTGTACACCGACTGCGGATTCCCCTGCTGATGGAAATTCCAACCGATGACGTGTACGAGGACATGAAGAAAAAAATACACCTGTACGGCACCAGCGACTACCCCAAGGACCATCCGATGCATGACAATATCAATAAAAAAGTGCTCGCCAAGATGAAGGATGAATGCGCCACCACGCGGATCACAGAATACATCAGTTTGAGACCCAAGATGTATTCCATCCTGAAAGCAGACGATAATGAAATCAGAAAAGCGAAAGGCGTAAAAAGATATGTTGTGAAAATACAAATCAAACACGCCACATTCAAGGAAGCCCTGTTCAAGACTCGCACTTTCAAACATCAAATGATTACGCTGAGAAGCGACGGACACAGGATATACGGACTGACGATAAACAAAACGTCCCTGTCGCCGATGGACACAAAACGTTGGATTGCCATCGACGGAATCAACGTCGCGCTGTGCGGGCACGCGAAAAATTGAAATTTAAGAATAGATATATATATATATAATGTCACGACATCAAAATGTTTTGGAAAACATTTATTACAGCCCGTGTGGATACCGGAAAGGCACGAGCACCATACACAAGCTTGCCAAGATAGCAAGAGTATCACAAAACGAAGCCAAAGCATGGTTGAAAAAACAAGCCCTGTGGTAAATCTACCCACCAGCACCGGGCTACGCACCCTAGAAGAAAATTTGACATGTCGACGCCAATCGCGTTCACCAAGCCGACCTCCTGTTTCTACCTCGCGATAAGGTGAGGCGTAAAACATACAAGAATGACGACCTAACCGTGGTTGGCGTGGCCAGCCGCTACAAAGCAGAACCCTCAACCGCGAAAAGATTCGAGCCAAGTAGCTCATGCGTTCGGTATATACAAGCGCAGTCCGCTTACATGGCCCACCGAGCTGCAAGTCGATCGGACTGGAGTTCATGGGTGCCGTATCACAACTGCTACCCAAGCACGACGTCGAAGTCAGGCGTGGCGCGGCCGGAGCTCATCGCAGCCAAGCCATGCGTCGAGATTCAATAGGACTTTGGCGAACGCTTATTCAGACATCAGTACACGCGGGAAATAAGTCTAAATAAACCTAACACCAAATGGGTCGCGCGGCTACCTCAAGTGGTGTTGGCTATCAATCACGAAATCACTCGTCTCACCAATAAAAACCAGCCGGACGCTATTAAATTAAAACGCAGTGAATGCTGAATGGGTCGGCGCCGTCAGCGTAAAGGAAAAAAGAAACAAATACCGACCGGGTTCTTGTGAGGTACCTCTATCAGCCGGAGAACACGAAGGAGACACTCGAAACGAGCCACCGACCCGACATGGTCGGTCAAAACTTACAGCGTAGATAAAGTGGACATCAAAGACGATGAATCGAACTTGTACTATTTGAAAGATGGGCCACCGAGAGGTTTCGTCAGAGAGGAATTACTGATCATACCTCACGACACAATGTTACCACCACCCAAGAAGTAGTGATTCAAAATATTTAACACTTACCTCCATGTCGAGTGATCACAATAGTGTCAAGTGACCAGGAAAGTATTGGCTTGCGGTCATAGTGACCAGGAAGCCAGAGGTATTGATCATACCTCACAACACAATCAAGAAGTAAACACAATAGTGTCACGTGACCAGGAAAGTGTTGGCTCGCGGTCTTAGTGACCAGGAAGTTGGCTGGGGATTCAAAAGTGGTATATACACTAGCGGAAAAGATTAGGGACCTGATAAAAGCTTTATTTAATAAATAAAACTTTACAGAGGATTTTGTCAGAAGTGGTCTCGTACCGCCATTGTATATACCACTCCACCTCATCAGCCCACTGGCCTCGTGTTTGCTTTGCATAACTAGCCTCTCTTCCTATGTTTATACAGTATCGCTATCTCACTGACCACCTTCTGTTTGCATTGTTACCCCATCGATTACCTTGTTGTTTTAGTGTATCACTGACCTCATGTTTGTATTACATATTCGTTCCTCAACATGTTTAAACATGTTTTCTTTGTAGCGCCTCATATATGTATATATATCCCCCCTCATACTCCCTACCATCCATCTGATGAAAGAGCAAGCATACATTCCGTAACGTCGTGTTATTCACAATAAAGAAGTTGACATCCATACCTTGAGCAACAGACGCCTACGTTCAGGTTCGCTAAATTGTGCAGATTTATACTGATCTGAAATATTTTTTACAGAGTGCGCAACTGGTAATGTCAAGTCATCCACGTATATGCTTGTAATTAGGTAATGCTGTTTTGGGGGCTTGGCCCACACCAAGTGGGTGGGCCTTTCTTCACTGTAACAGACACTGACGTTATGATCATACGTTAGATACCCTTTGCAAAACGACAACTACTCGGGATTTGTTTGTGTATTTTCAAAGCAGGCAACATGTTACCCGAGACATGTCCACATGTCTGGGTATTGTTGTCCTGATCCGATTGAATACATTTTCAAAGCTTAATAAAATGTTTATTTAAATGTTCCAACACATGACTGAAATGCCCCATTCAGAATGAATATGATTTGGGCTTTGACTTTCATCAGTACATATATGTCAGCCAACATGTTTAGCCAATTAAATATACTTTATTAGGTTATTTCCACAACTGTTTCGTGTTTTTATGTATTTATCGTGTTTAATTTCTTAGGAATGACCGATGACCAGTAAATGTGAACACACTTGATTGATCTTCAACTAACCGTTAAACCCGTGAAGATTCAGGTTTGAATAGGTCTCAAGCAAACCATGCGTGTCGTAAGAGGCAACTAAAGGGATCGTGTGGTCAGACTTTGTTCAAACATGTCACCGTATCCCAATTGATGCTCAGACCAGTGCTCATGATGTTGATCACTGGATTGTCTAGACCAGACCCGATTACTTACAGACCGCCGCCATAAAGGTGCAATATTACTGAGTTCGGCGTTAAACAGCAACAACCGTAACCTAACTGTTGCGTCGGACCATTCGTTCATGAGACAAAATTGGACAACGTCACTGTTGTTTAAACATGTTACTGCCTCACAACATCTATGTGTTTAGATACGCCCACTTTCAGGCTCAAACAGAGACGAATGACAATTCCTACCGAGATGTCGCTCGGTTTATCTTGTAATAAGCAAATTACAAAATAAACCGTACATAGGTAGGTCAAATAAATTTTAGTGATCAATTTACACATTATTTATTTTGCCTTTCAAACCTAATGCAATCTGTTTCATAAAGAAAATCGAGTGCATGTGTGCGTGTGCGTGTGTGTGGGGTCTTGGATATGGGGATATATATCCCCTTCAACCAGCACATGTACTCAGGCTAAACTTGAATTAGGTAACTAAATGTAATATCTTTAATGCGTCCTTACAGTGGTGATTCTTTTGTTGTCTGTTTGTGCACGACAGCCGCTAACAAACACGGTCCAGGTTTATTACCATGAAGTAGACATTCGTGATGTTTGTTACGACACATAAGGGCGGCATGCAGGGATTTTCAAGAAGTATCCTCCCAAAACTTCCACAGCTTATAGCAACAACATTTCTGGTTGACTGCACACACCTTAGCATAGTGATTACCTCAGTCTGTAATGCTTTAATCCATCAATCAGTAATGAATACAATCACTTAGTAATGAATTATATATTTTATTAAGGAAGGGCTATTAATAAAAGTGCATATCTTTTCTAATTATATATAACAGCCTGTGTAGAACATTTATGTAAAGCTTATGTCCTATAGTGTCCACGATTTCACCTGCACATTTGACAGTCATAGCCCTGTCACTCGGAGCATTATATACCGTCACAGTGTCACGGCCGTAACATGCAGTCTTTACCCTTTTCTTACTTGACAGGGACATCCATAAGTAAATCTTTTGCCTATTACATGTTTTTCAAACATTCCGAAATATCTGACGGACACATTTCATTAAAATATCTTTTAAAGTAAACATATAAAACTGGCTATTATTAAAAATGTCACTACCGTTATTGTGTCACTACCATAACAATTAATTCCAATGTCCATACCATAACATTATCAATTTCCTTATTTAATTAAAAGTGATTGATGTGTTTATGCCTGGATTTGGTAGTGCAAGTATTTTTGGAAGTAGAGCTTCAAGTAATCATAATACAATTCATATTCTCATTTTGAATTTTTTGCTACATATTACTCAATGATTGCAAATCAGAAATGAAAGGAATTGTTTGGCTTGTTGGCCACTTTTAAGCAATAAATATGAAAAATTCAAAACTGATTAGGCATGTTATATTGTAAAACTACATATTTTAATACTGAACCTCAACAGAAACGTCGCTTTGCAAAACCAAATGCAAAACTTTGTTCTTGCAAGGTGTTGTTTTTATTATGTTTGTACCGTTTTCTTAACATGTTTTTCAATCCAAATTGACAGTTATTAGTGTGTTTTCTGATGAAAACGCATATCGACCAAACGCACCGAAAAAGGCAGACATGGTTAATGGTTCCGTATGACATTCGTGACATTTCTTTTGTGGTTCAGTATACGTGTACATCAAATATACTTTAAGCTTGCATAATTTACGTTTTGTATATTCAGAATTCTATGAAGGTAATCAACAACATTTCAAGGTAAAGCAAGAAAACAAAATTTACATTTTTTTCCTACATGAAATATGCATGAATGTATATTATATATTTCAGATTTTGTAACTCACTGCTCTCTTCTCTACTCAAATCTCTACTCTGCTAAGTCAGGTGATGTATCATTATCTGTTGTTTCAGTTCAGTGCACTTCCTGGGCTCTCCTATTACCTAAAAAGGGGTGATGAGCAGTTGTTGTTTTAACAATGTTTGGTAGTATTGGGATGTGGAAGTTTTGGGATATAACCCAAGTTTAAAGATGTATGCTAGTTTTAATTCTTGTTTCTGTGTTATTCTAGTTGGTTTTACTGTCCTTCGTCGACAGGTTTTTCTTATTTTGCTGTATTTATTATGAATTTGTAACTAGTTCTACTCACGATATGGCTGAAATACTGCCGATGTGACTATTAACTTAAACTCTCTTATGGAATGAATATTTTAGCATCTTAGCACTTCGTGAAGTCGGAATGAACTTGTACTCTAACTGCTGGTTTGCCCTAATGATAGTGATGATTTAAACAGTATTTTATTTCCCTAAAGACATGTAATATACATTAAACATTAATAAATTGCGAAAGGAAAAAGGATCAGCAAACAAGCTGTATCAGCCTATGTAAATGCTTCTCCTAAACATAATCTTATACAGAAAAAGTTTATAAATACATTTGTGGAAATAAAGAATTCAGTAATTTCAAACTAAGTACAGCATATGGTACCACACTTTATGGAAAACGGTTGGTATCATTTAAGAAATTATAAACCGAATTTATTATAAATTCTTTTTCATACTGGGACAAAGATTCACCGCCGCTTAGAATAGCATGTGAACTTATATTATTTTGAAAGAAGTATTTATTAAATCTGAATCTATCATATAGAGGACACTGAAGGAAATAATTGAAAGGATCCTCTCGAGTGTTTCCACAGAAGCAGTTTCGGCTGTCTGACAAACATCTAGCAAACAAGTGAGAGTTAAGATCACTGCAGCCCAGGCGAAAACAACAGAGAAGAATTTGACCTCGCCTGAGACCATACGATATATATATTTTAAATGTTGGGGATAATGTCATGTCACAAGATATACATTTCTTAAATTTTGATAATGATTCAACATTTCTAATATCGATGTCTATCGAATTCCATGCCTTAACAGTTAATGGGAGAAAAGAGATATTAAAGTAAGACACACGCCCTGCATTACATTGGAGATTATCGGAGTTTCGCAAATTATAGCGGCTTTGATTACAAACATTTGGTGGCGCCTTTCGACTAAGGTGCTATATCCCGTCTCAGCATAGAGGTTTTCGTGACTTGTGCCTCTTACTGCACCTGAAATAGTCCTAAGGGCATCTAAATGTAGCTTCTCTATCAGATGAGCCTGCTCCTTGGTACAATTATCCCAGATGGTATCACAGTAGTCAAAGATAGGCAAAAAAATGATTTATACATAGTTCCAAGCGATATTCTGTTCAGACTGTATTTCAAACTTCTCAGACAATTTATTAGTGAACTTGCTTTGGCTAGCATATTATCAATATGTTTCTGCCATTTTCCATCATCTTGTAAAATCAGACCAAGGTGTTTATGTTCACAAACTTCAGAAATCGGAGTATTATTAAGTGTTAGTTGATGATTCGGACTTGCATTAGTCCTATTGGAGAATAACATAGCTTCTGTCTTTTCAGGATTGAAATTAACCTGCCACTTGCTAGCTCAGTCTGAAATACGTTCTAGGTCATTATTAAGCAATGTCTGAGTCTGAAACGGATCTTCAATTACTAAGTATAGGGAAGTATCATCAGCGAGGAGTTTAACGTTACTTACTATTCCATTTGTTTATATAGACGAGAAATAATAGTGACCCCAAGACAGAGCTTTGAGGAACACCAGCTAATACAGATTTTGGACTTGATTTGTGGCCATTAATGACAACTGACTGTTTTCTATCACTAAGATAATTTTCAAACCAAAGCAATAGTTTTCAAGTTATTCCTATGGATTCAAGTTTTGATACCATTCCCGCGTGCCAAACACGATCTAAAGGCCTTGCTGATATCACAAAAGACAGCTTGGACTTCTTTACCCTCATCTAGAGCCTTTGATAAAACGTGATAAAGTTAAGTTAATTGGTACACTGTGGAGTCCCCAGGTTTAAATCCAGACTGGTGTTTCGATATGATATCATTACCCATAAAAAAGTTATAAACATTCTTGAATATACACTTTTCAAATACTTTAGCTAAACAACAAGATAGAGCAACTGACCTATAATTATTACAATCGTGTACACTTCCTTTTTTGTGAAGAGAGACAACTGCCGAATATTTCCAGATGTCGGGAAATTGAGAATGTTTTAGTGATAAATTAAATAGCTTCGTAACGGGTCTATGAAGAGGCCGAGCTAAAACTTTTAATAATTTATTGCTGATATTATCAGGACCCTTAGCTTTTTTGTGTCTAAACACAGCAGGATACCATAGACTTCATGTTCCGTTAGAGAAAATACATCTAATTTGTTTTCGCTGTAAATTGGAGGAGGTGAGTCGATATAAGGTTTGTCGACTTGGGCTTACTCTGTGAAATATTCATTAAACGCATTAGCAATGTCATCTGCATCTTCTAGAACAGTACCGTTGTGGGTGATAGGTGGGAACTGTTTACCTGAATTTTCTATTTTTCTAAATATGCTTATTAACTAACCGTCACCATGATTTAGTTCCTCTCGCAGTGTTAATGATATCATCAGGTTTCAAATCATATGCGCGTTTAGCTTTTCTAATTCCCGAAATGACTTTGTTTCTAGCGACTTTAAAACATTCCCAATAATAGGTATCATTTTTACGTTTGGCAGCTTTATTTAGGTGGTTTCTTTTCCTCATTAATTTTCGCAGATATCCGTTCATCCATATACAGTATCGAGGTCTTATAACGACTTTTTTATTTGGAATATAATTATTGATTAGTCTACTGAGCGTAGATGTAACAGTTTCAACAGAGCTATTAATATCATTACTAAACAGAGTGTCCCAAGCGGTTTATGATATACTATCACTTAAACCATCGTAGTCTTCACGGTTATAGTCATCAATGGTTCTCTTAAATGCATTCTTGGAGTGTTTCCCAAATTTCAATGACACATAAACTGGGCAATGATCGATGCAGATTGGACTGAGAACGCCAGAATTATTTACAATGCCTGAGGCTGAAGTAAGTATAATATCTAACAAGGTGCTAGTGTTTTGCGTCACCCTTGTAGGGTCAGTAATGAGCTGAACTAGGTCATACATGATTTGATGATTATTTATCTTCTTATTACTCATGTCGAGCATATTGGCATTGAAATCTCCAAGTATGAAGAATCAAACATTTCTGTTTAAAGCCATTGCAAAGGAATCATCAATCACATCCCAATAACGATTGCTTAAGTCAGCTCTATAGAACGTGCCAATTAGAAGTTTATTATTGTTTGTAATAACCTCGACCTACATAGCTTCTAAGCCGGGAACATCAAGATCTGCTGCATGTTTATCCTTCACATAAATCGCGACCCCTCCTGCCCTTGTCGGTCTATCTTTACGAAGTGGGCCCGTGAAGATCCGGGGTCGAATAGGTCTTCAGCAACCCATGTGCTTGCCATAACAAGGCGACTATCTTGTCGTAAAGAGGCGACTAACGGGATCGGGTGGTCAGTTTCGCTGACTTGGTTTACAAATGTCATCGGTTCCCAATTGCGCAGATCGATGCTCATGCTGTTGATCACTGGATTGTCTGGTCCAGACTCGATTATTTACAGACCGCCGCCATATAGCTGGAATATTGCTGAGTGCGGCGTAAAACTAAACTCACTCACTCACTCACTTTACGAAGTGGCGGGTGATACCCGGATACAAGTATAGAATCATTTGTTAAGTGATGACTTAACCAAGTCTCAGATAACCAAATGACGTCTTAATGACTGAATTCGGCAGCAAGTAGATCAACTTTACCTCTCAAGCTACTTATGTTTAAATGGATAATACTAGGATCTGGACCCGGGCTTGGATGTACATCCACACAGCATATTAATAATAAAGAAATCATTACAAAGTAGTGAGCACCTAAACACATACATAGGACTATGCAGCAACATGTGAACCTATCAACACGGCGACTATATCTAGTAGAGGTAATAGCAGCAAACAACCCAACTACCATCATATACTGAGTTATGTCAACCCCCATCGATCTGTCTTACAAACGGGGCGGTGGGATAGTCTAGTGGTTAAAACGTTGGCTCGTCACGCCGAAGACCCGGGTTCGAATCCCCAAATGGGAACAATGTGTGAAGCCCATAAAAGCGGCGTAAAACCAAACTCAGTCTGTCAGTCAGTCAGTCTTACAAACAATATGAAGTTGGAGGCAGTGGGAAGTGCTGCTTGAGAAATATGCTTCATGTAATAAGATAAAACATCATTTGAAACCTTTGAAGTACGAGGAAAGTAAACAGAAAATGAGGTTGTGGTACCAAGATGCAAGGATAACTTCTGTTTAGACATCTGTACATGCGTGAAATAAATGAACGTAGTACACGTCGGTTTGTAAGCAAAAGATAAAAAACTAAATACAAACAAAACTCCAAACAATGGAGAACGTGGGTGACTAGTCATACCTTCAAACAAGACCTTACCCATATGAAGAAATATATAAAAAAGTCGAAGTACTGGAACGTTATTTACAATTCAGTAAGTATCCTAAGACATTATGATAATCCCCCGAGACACGTACTGACAACTGTACAAGATATTGGAGATAAATAATTACAAAATAAACCAGACCAAAACGAAAATACCAACAAACAGACATAAATAAAAACACACAGAAACAACATGTAAATAATGGTGTGTCAAGAGTATTTAGGGATTGTAAAACAGATACAATGAAATGAGTGCTTTCACTTTTCATATTGTCTGTTGTAAGGGGGCGGTGGGGTAGTCTAGTGGTTAAAGCGTTGGCTAGTCACGCCGAAGACCCGGGTTCGAATGCCCACATGGGTACAATGAGTGAAGCCCATTTCTGGTGTCCCCCGCCAAGATATTGCTGGAATATTGCTAAAAGCGGCGTAAAACCAAACTCAGTCAGTCAGTCAGTCTGTTGTAAACAGCTGCTATGTATGCATGTTCTGAATGAAGAGCCCGTGCGGGTCGTGTGGCATGTTATGCTTGCTCAGCTGACACTCAATGTGGATACCTGGTGTACCTGGATAATGTTTTGATTGGAAATTACACGCATGTAATTTTATTTATGGTTATTTATGGTTATTTCAGATGTTGCATGAAGAGTTGAATATTCAGAATAGACGATATGCATCATTAAGATAGTCTGCTAAGTTGCCCGATGAGCAGGGATCGTTGTTATCCGTATGATTGATTTGTTTGATACGAATATACACATTTGCATTTCAAGGGTTTTTAATCTATCAATTTTAGGTTTATTTGCATATATGTTGAGTGAAAATATCGGTTGTGCTTTCACCAGGTTTTCAGCATCAGAGTGACGATGAGTTTATCGTAACACAGGGTTTATCACTACACTTTACACATGCAGGCACAATTATACTTACAATATATAATGTGCTAATATCCCGCCATAAGTTGAATGTCTTGAAAAGATGGATTAGCACAGAATAGATTTCCTTTTGTTAAGAGGACACAGTCCACACCCATGGAATATGAGGCATTATCAACATATATTCACAATTTTACTTTTTTCCCCGACCGCGTCATACCAAAAGACGTAAAAATATGGTACTTGTTGGTCCCTGCCTGGCGCTCGGCATTAATGGGTACAACAAGGACTGATCGGCTCGGAGTCAGTATACTGTGTCTGAGTGGGGTATTCATGCTTCACTGCGGCATGAGATCTCAGTGAGCTAGCACTATAAAACCAGCTTAAGTCTGGGCTAGTACAAGCAGCCGCACATACACATACACACGCATGCAAGTCGTCATATGAACGAAATATTCTCAAGCACGACGTTAAACCCATTTTCACCTCACCTCACCTCAATTTTACTTTTTGTATGAAAGTACAACATTACGTGTGTTATTTGGAGTACGATTAGAATAAACAGAACATGATTCTGTGGTACCAAACAGTTTGCGTGGAAGAACGGACGTATTAACGGTGTGTAAACGAGCATTAAAGAACTAAGTACAAACACAGCCCCAAGCAATGGAGAACGTGAATGAGTAGTCAAATAGATGACTTTAACCGGACATTACAAATATAAAGTGATGTGTAGATAAATCAAAGTATTGGATCAGTATTTACAAATCAGTAAATATCGTAACATTGTCATAATCCCCCTAGACATGTACAGATAACTGTACAAGAAAATTGAAAATAAATCAATAAACGGTAAACAAAGCCAAGAAACATTAACCATGTGTGGCATGTTATGCTTGCTCAGCTAACACTCAATGTGGATACCTGGTGTACCTGGATAATGTTTCTGAATCAAAATTTCGGGCATGTAATTTTATCAATATGTCAATTTATGGTTATTTCAGATGGTACATGTAGAGTTAGAATATTCTGAGTAAGCGATATGCATTAGAATAGTCTGTGAAGTTGTCCGATGAGCAAGGAACGTTGTTGTTCGTATGACTGATTTGTTTGATACGAATATACACATTTGCATTTCAAGGATTTTTTATCTAACACTTTAAGGTTCTTTTGCTTATACAATGTATAGTGAGTAAAAATATCAGTTGTGCTTTCACCAGGGACAGGCATCAGAGTGATGTGTTTATCGTAACACAGGGTTTATCACTACGCTGTACACATGCGGGCACAATAATACTCACAATATATAATGTGCTAATATCCCGCCATCAGTTGAATGTCTGAATGTCTCCGAAACGTAATGTTATTCACAATAAAGAAGTTGACATCCATAAATCTTTCTTTTCCTCACAGGCTCATTTAAAACATTAAAATCACATAAACCTCACAAGTTGTACACTGGTCAATACGTACCCAACACCAATATGGCAACTATCACCAGGTTACGAACCATGCTGCTCTCCCAAAGAACCGACTGAATCTTGTGATAGAGCTTGAGCAACAGACGCCGCCTACGTTCAGGTTTGCAAATTTGTGTAGATTTATACTGACCAGAATTATTTTTTACAAAGCTCGCAAGTGATTATGTCAAGTCATCGGCGTATATGCTAGCTTGTAATTGGGTAATGCTGTTCTGGGGGTTGACCCACATCAACTCGGTGGGTGTTTCTTCACTGTAATTGACACTGACGTTATACATACGTAAGATACCTTTTTCAAACAGACAACTTCTTGGGATTTGTTTGTGTATCTTCAAAGTAGGCAACATTTTACCAAAGGCATGCAGCCTCAGTTTTACATGTCTGGGTATTGTTGTCATTATGTATTTCCACATTAACATTTCCAGTGAAATTAAATTTTTTTTTTTCACTTTTTAATCTTCTTTTAAATGTTCAAACAAATCATTTAAATGCCCCATACAGAATGAATTTGATTTGGGCTATGACTGTCATCGGTAAATATATGTCAGACAATATGTTGTTTAAAGGTCACATGCAACCAAATAATCAAACATAATTAAAACAAAATTATCACTTATTCATGACATATAATATATATTGCTGATTATGAAAAACATATAAACAAAATTATAAGCGTACAATCGCAAATCAAAAGTGCAATATTTTGTGCTTGGGTTTACTTCCCAAGAAACGAAGCAGCCGGGATACCGAACCCAGTCAGAGCGGGTGGGTGTGCACTCAAGTGTAACGGCTGGTTCATTTGCCGATGCCCAGCGGCTTTAAACAACAGACAAACAAAAAACTGTTACGTGGGACCATACGTTCATGAGACAAAGTTGGACAACGCCCCTGTTGTTTATATTACTGACTCACAACATCTGTATCTAGAGTCACCCACGTGCAAGATACGCGCTCATTAAGGCTCAAACAGAGGAGAATGACATGTCCTACCGGGATATCGCTCGTTTTATCGTGTGATATTTAAATTAGGAAATACATTACTAAACTTACAAGGAGCAATGTGTAAGCGGGTATTTTTTCAGTGCCTATAAGTAGGTCAGATGAATTTCAGTGATCAAATACACATTATTCATTTTGCCTTTCAAACCTAATGAAATCTATTTTATAAAGAAATATGTGCGTATGTGTGTGTGCGTGTCAACCAAAACTTGTACTCAGGCTAAACTATGATCAGGTAATATACTTTCTTTAATGCGCCTCTGCAGGGAGATCCTTCTCTTTTCTGTTTGTGCACGACAGCTGCTAACAAAATCATCCTACCGCTGGTGATGACACTCTGGTGTAGGTCCCTTGTATGCTTATCGTGGGAGTGGGGTAGACCGGGGTGATAATGGCTGCAGAAGTTGGTATAGTCTGCTTGACTTCATTTTAACCGATTGCTGGTAAGACAGCCAGGTAATCAACAAGCGTTTGCAGTGAAATTTCAGTTTCACACGTACAACTCGCACACCTGGCTGTTCTACCAGTAAGTGTACCTTCCTCGTAGGAAATAGAGAAAAGTGACAACAAAATAATGATAGTTTGTTAAACAACTTTTTTTATTCTGGTGTCCAAAATTAAAAAACAAATCATCAGAGTTGGTCTGTCGATTTCATGTGACTGTGAACAATTTGGTTTTGTTGCAATTATTAGATTTTGTGTAAGTGAGCACTTCGTCGGTCTAAAATGAAGTCAAACGGACTATAGTGCGCGTCCTCGTTCCGCGTCAGTGTGGCGGTGACTTCCTACTTGTCCAGCAGAACCGTTAATCCCCAGCATGGTTTGGTTAGTGGCAGGTACCGTTTCAAATATATTTGCCAGTGATGCTCCATCAGCAGGTCCCCCTCATAAGGATGTTTGGAATATACGTGGGTCGATCAAAAAAGTACGTAGACTTACTGTATTCTAGATGTCCAATGTTTGAAAAGCTTCCATTTTATTTTGAAGGAATCTTAGGCAAAGTCATATCCACAATTGCACATATGTGAGTAATGTGGTTAACGAGATATTAGTCATCACAACACATTAGGGTATAACATTTCTAACAAAACTGCAGAAAATGAAAAACGATCTGTCATTTGGTACCTCTTGGATAATGGTATGCCCTCAGAGTATGTCATATAAAATATGTTCAGTATAGTATCGGATGACTTCCTGTCATAATCAACAGTATAAGATTTGGATTGCATAATTTATATTCGGTCGAGGGCTGTTTTTTTAAAGGACACCCCCATTTCACTCTTCCTAAAACATTGTGTCCAGATATTCAAGCTGGTACTGTTTACAATATATTGTGAGCTGACACTTGCATGACCATTCAGTGTTTAGTTTGAACCCTTGGTATCATGTATGAATAAGTGAAAACATTAGAATCAATTATGTCCTTATGATTACGTCATCTAAAAGGGGATGGGAAGTGTCTCCCAAACAAGCTCTTTCAGTCCAAGGGGGGGGGGAGTCACTTTAACAAGCGATTGTAATTTCAAATTGCTTTTTTATTAACTTTAATATCTAAGGGTGATCAATCTCAAACACACAAAATATTACTTGCATATTTTGTTTCCTGACGTTTTTGATGCATTTATTGCAGATTTTGCGTTTTTTAAGGTACCAAGATAAAAGGTCAGATAAAACGGGGATTGTGAGACTGGACCATAGCAAACCCAAAGTGCTTCAGCTTGACAGATAATATGTAGAAAAAAACAACATTAAAAATAACTGCATTTGTATCGTATTCTTGGTGACTCTACATACTTTTTGATCGCCCCTCGTACATATATTTTACAGATATTTTGATCTGATATATATTATCATTGCGCCACATGTGTCATTTATTTTGACGACATATTTGACAAATAGCACATGTTACATATAATATAAATATCACATATTTATATATGATTATAAAATTACATACATTTAGCAATACAGTTCACAGCCCATTAAGATGGGAAACAGCATCGTGGTACTCAAACTTAGATTTTTCATGAACAATGAGTTGTCTATTTTCTCTATCAAGGGCATGACTTTTAACTCTTATCCTATCAAGTTTGTTTTTTGTTTAACGCTACACTCGGATATATCACAGCTGTATAATAAATATAATAAGTATATATAAATAGGTATAGTAACAAGAAAAGACAATCCAGTCATCAACAACATAAGCATTGACCTACGCAACTGGGATACGGTGACATGTGTCAACCAAGTCAGAGAGCCTACCACCCGATTCCGTCAGCCCTGTGTTACCTTACGAACTGGTACCTGCCTAATACAAATGCACATAGATATTTCTTTATACATCATTATTTTTAAAAATAATATGTGCATAATGGATCCAACAGTGCTTTTCGCTATATAATCTTTTCTTTCCTGTGTGCAGTTCTAAAGATTTCTCTCCTGTGTGCAGTTCTAGTACATTCTTTCTTGTGTTGGAGTTCTAATGTTTTCTCTCCTGTGTGCAGTTCTAATGATTTCTCTCCCATGTGCAGTTCTAATGTTTTCCCTCCTATGTGCAGTTCTAATGCTTTCTGTCCTGTGTGCAGTTTAATGGGTTTTGTTTCTGTGTACAGTTCTAATGCTTTCTCTCCTGTGTGCAGTTCTTATGTTTTCTCTCCTGTGTGCAGTTCTAATGTTTCTCTCCCATGTGCAGTTCTAATGTTTTCTCTCCTGTGTGCAGTTCTAATGTTTTCTCTCCCATGTGCAGTTCTAATGTTTTCTCTCCCATGTGCAGTTCTAATGCTTTCTCTCCTATGGTCAGTTCTAATGCTTTCTCCCCTATGCGCAGTTCTAATGTTTTTCTCCTGTGTACAGTTCTAATGGTTTTGTTCTCCTGTGTGCAGTTCTAATGGGTTTTTGTCTTATCCTGTGTGTAGTTCTAATGTTTCTGTCTCCTATGTGCAGTTGTAATGTTTTCTATTCTGTGTGCAGTTGTAATGGTTTCTCTCCCGTGTGCAGTTCTTATGTTGTTGTTTTACTCATGTGTGCTGTTCTAATGTTTTCGCTCCTGTGTACAGTTCTAATATTTTCTCCCCCTGTGTGCAGTTCTAACGCTTTCTCTCCTGTGAGCAGTTCTAATGGTTTCTCTTCTGTGAGTTCTGATGTTTCCTCTATTGTGTGTAATTCTACTATTTTCTCTTCTATATGCAGGTCTCTATTTCAGTGTATATCCTGAACGGTATGTATCTCATACATGACATCGTCATCGATATTATAGGTGTAGTGTGCATTGTGTCGTATATACGTGTACTATGATCGTCGTTCTTTCTCGGACAAAAATATGAGAACATGTACGTTGTGCTGTTCATGTCATTGAGTTTTTTCTCTTCCTTTCTTGGGTTCTTGGACGTAGCATAGCAAACCGTCTTGGCTTTGTATCCATCATTCTTGTAACCAGACATTCTTGAAGACACTTCATTTGTGGCGCCAACTCGATATCTACAGGGATCATGCTGAACTTCCCCGAAAAAAGCTGCCTGAGTCAACTCTTTCAGTTCAATTTATGACGATCCTTGTCTTCTACTCATATCGACAATTAGTATTTGACAAGACATTAACTCGGGAGACGGTGAGTTACAATGGAAAGGAAGTAGTGTCGTTTGAAGTCGAGTTTCAAGGAACGAATTTACACTTTCGATTCAGCTTAAATGCTGATACCGAATTATATTCTGCACCTCTTACATGTCCTACATAGATAAAGTTACAGTGCAGGGATATCACTGTTCTGTTGCATATGTTCAAAATGTACAAGCTGAGGTGCCAGAAATACCGTGTGTGTGTTTATGTGTGTGTGTGTGTGTCATTCTCTCTCTTCTTGACGTTGTATAATCTCTCATTGTCTTTCATCGTAAGTATAATAAAGACACAACATAAATGAACAACGTGTAATAACGAATAACGACCTGACGAACATGACCGCGAAAATGCTTTACAAACTATTGGGACACTTCTCAGATGTTCCCATGTGTGTGTGTGTGTGTGTGTGTGTGTGAGTGTATTTCTCATGTGAGTTCGTGTCTGTGCCCTTGTGTCTGTGTGTCTCCCTGTGTCTGTTTGCCTGTGTGTGCATCTCTCTCTCTCTCTCTCTCTCTCTCTCTCTCTCTCTCTCTCTCTCTCTCTCTCTCTCTCTCTCATAATAATCTTAATTACTTCATGAGACTCTATTACTTTATTTACGAAACCTCCTACTGGAAAACCAATCACCCTCTTTTGCCTGTCCCTTACATCATACACATGTGCACATTTTTCATGTGCACATTGACTGACATAAGTATCCAAAATATGATAAAAAATCCTTTATCGAGAAAATCACTTTGCAGCACATTCAGGTGAAATCAGTTGAAATCAGTTTCTTCTACATTGGTTCAGTTCTTAATCAGCACGAAAACAAATCGCCCAGGACAAGTGTGTCACAGAGGGTCATATGATTCAAAGAAATGACACGCAGACACAAAAGCTCCAGATCAGGTCTATTTCTTCTTCATATCGATGGCATACACATAACCATCCCCCGAGTTGCTATAGTTGGACAGTTTGTGATCGTTGTGTGGATGGTTTGCGGGAAGCTTGCTGTTTTGGTAAACTTACGTCATAGACAGATTACAATTGAAAATTAAAACAACAATGTCTTTATTGTTTTAACTAAATGCCTATATGTTCACAATCCAATGCTACGTACCGCCATACATAAACATACATAATTAGGCCCATTTGCATACAGTAATAACTGAGATAACCAGATGTAATTCAACTCATTAAAATTTAGCACCAGACAAGAACAACTAGTCAACCTTCGTTGACTAGAGATTCCCTACAAGGAAAGGGAGGTAACTCTGCGTAATCTGTCTGACTACAGTTTTGGTAAACTTACGTCATAGACAGATTACAATTGAAAATTAAAACAACAATGTCTTTATTGTTTTAACTAAATGCCTCTATAGTGAGTAAGGGAAATGATAAAGCAATCTGCCATATTAACATGTCAAACATGTTAAACTCTCAAAAAAACACACAAAAAAACCCCCAAAAAACACAATAGTACACCAGTATCTTTAAAATCTTAAAGAAAATATTAGGCTTACTCATGGTAACAAGAAAATGCTGAAATTCTGTAATTATGGTAGAAACACTGATATCAACCATTGAGTACCGACTCTGAAAAGTCTTTTGGTGTTCTGCTGTGTACATAATGTCCATAGAAAACAGACTCTGTTTTCCATCTCCCGACCTTCATGACAATTTTAGGATCCTGACAATTCTGAATCGCCAGTGTTGCTCCAGTTGGACGGAACGATTTTGCAGAAAACCCCTTGGAAGAGAGTCCGGCATCTTTTATGGATTGTTCTAGAATTTCTGAAACAGTAGATGCTTGCACGCCTCTGTGGGGTGCATACAGAGACAAGAAAACACTACTAGTGTCCGTTCGGGAGAGAGTCTGTCCGCTCTATGTAATCCTTCAAGGTCTTTACAGGGTCCAACTTGCTGCAATCTGCAGGCTGAACCAAAACCTCAAAACCAGTACGTGAAGTGTCATTTTTTATGCCAAAGAAGTTTATAGTCAGAGAACCATCTGCATGAAAAGACAATTGATTTGTGGTAAACTCGTTGCTCTTAGTCAAGCGGGTCTGGGCATCATAATGTACCGATTTCGGGGCGATATCTGATGGGCGCAACATAGCCACCAGAGCTAATAGAGTCACTGCCTTTTTGGCGGAGCTGTTTTATTGACAATATTTTGTTATCTGGCCATCTCTGAAACAAATCATTCAATGCAGATACTGGCATCACCGTGGAACGTTGCATAGGAACCTCTGTACCAGACTTCACCAGAGCCTGTACTAATCTAGATACATCAGGAGTGTGCACAATGTTCTGAAGATTCATAGTTTCATACAGACAAGATATAGCCGCACATGCACTTTTCAGCTGAGATCTAGGTTTAGGCGATGAATCCGCAACCTTACACAGAAAGGTTGCTAACACAGATGTACCAGTAGGTGGAAAGACACATTTCTCTTCAACACAAAAATCTCTAAACTTGTTAACAAAGGAATTGTACAAATGTAGAGTACTTGGCGCCAGAGCATGTGATATCTGATCAGCAGCTCGAGTCGTCCACTCAGAACGAATTAACCGTTCCCTCCATAGATCCTCCAAGCGAACAGTCTCCATTTTGGATTTGCCAGTGGTTCCGGTTTTGCTAATAGTGGTAGGCAACAACGTCGTTGACGAGGAAGCTTTAGAGGTGAGCAGACTGATAGTTTCTGAAGACGAGGAAACCACGTCTGGGCTGGCCACCATGGTGCTATCACTGTGGCAAAGGACTTTGTGGACACAACTTTTTGCAGAATGTCTGGTATCAATCTGAACGGAGCGTTGACAAAATTGTTGTGTATATGCCAATCGTTCTGAGCCAGCCCGTCGACTCCTTGAGTGTACGGATCGCATGTTCGACTGTTGTATACTTGCAGCTGTGTGGTTTGATACGACGCAAATCTGTCTACCGTGTGTGGTCCCCACATGTAATCCAGCATATTGAAGACACGTGGGTGTAACCTCCACTCGTACCGGTCGAATCGGCGGGATAGCATGTCCGCCTCTACATTCTCCACCCCGGGTAGATGGCGAGCCACTAGCATAATGTCTCTGTCTAAGCAGAGCTCCCATATTCTTGTTGCCAGCTCTGTTAACTCCTTGATGGGACCTCCCATGTGACTGAGGTAAGCCACTGTTGTCACATTGTCCGATAGCAATTGAATTTTTCGGCCTGTCAGGTGAATCGAAAATGACTTTAGAGCCATTAACACAGCAAGCATTTCTCGAAAGTTTATTGACTGAAATGAAGTGTCCACTGTCCATACACCCTGCGCTGAAAGGCCTTTGAAAACTGCTCCCCAGCCGGTGTTCGAGGCATCCGTTTCGAGCTGTCCGTCGAAGGTCCTCACAAGCATAGTGGTACCGTTCCAAGAATCCAAGGCGCTTATCCACCATTTCAGATCTGAAAGGCTATCATCAGTCCAAACTAATGTTGATTCCCATGTGTGTTTGCTCGCAAGAAGCCTATACACTGACCTAAGCTTAAGTTTTCCTGGAAATATTGCTCTACAGACAGAGATACACTGGCCTGCAAGGCGCGCTAAATGTCTAGCTCTAATGTAAGGGACAGATATCGCTCTCCGTATGTCCTTCTTCAACTTTCTCACCTTGTGATTCGGAACCTTTAGAACAGGCACACCCTTAGGTCCGACAGAATCCACCAAGAATCCAAGAAATTCCTTTTTAGTACTAGGAGTGAGAGAAGATTTGTCATAATTTATCACCCATCCGAGAGACTCTAACACACAAATTACCTTGTTAGCATGGTCTGAAATAAGCTCCTTCTTAGCTGCAATGATAATATCGTCCATGTACACCAGGAGTCTTATTCCTAACCCGCGAAGATGTCGAGCAACTGGTCTGAGAGTCTTACAAAAGAAGTAAGGGCTGACTGATAACCCAAAAGGGAGCACATTCCACTGATAATACCATCCATGCCAATAAAACCCTAAGTATTTTCTATCATCACTGTGAATTGGTACATGGTGAAATCCATCCTTTAGATCCAGTGTAACCAAATAGTCATTTGGCTCAATAATGTGTGACAACATAGAGACATCTTCATATCTAAATTTTGGTACTGAACAAAAAGAGTTCACATATCGCAGATCGACAATTAAGCGCGCGACTTGTGATTGCGTTTAGGAACAACACCTAGAGGATGCACACAATATGGTTTATCAGACACTCTTTGTATAGCTCCAGAAATTGTCAGTCTTGAAATCTCTTCATTAACAAAGTTAATCTGAGAACTTGTCAAGCGATGATTGTCTTGAACACTTACAGAAGGAGAGCAATGGAAAGGTAAGTTAACACCATTCTGAATCCAGGATAATATAAACTCTGGACATCCAATACTTTGCCATTTCTGGTAACACCTAAGTAGAGCCATTACTGTTCCTGATCCACTCGAGGATTGTTATTGTGAAAAAGTGGTCCGTCCCGGCGACCGTAGGAGAATCTACCCCCCTGAACCGTGGTAACCTCGGACATAACCACGCCCTCGGTTGAACCCGCTGTTCCGTGGTGGCCTGAATGCAGCCGCAATGGTGGTAGCGTTACGTAGGGTATTCAAGGATTCTTCATTAAATGAACATGTATTTCTCTGCAGTGTCCTGTATATCCTTGCAGTATTGCGGTCAAACTGGCCTTGAACTATCAGAGATGACTGTTCCTCCTGCAGATAGCGTATCTGTGCGAGTTGAACTTGATATAGTTTAATCAATGCGTCCTGTGTAATGTTTCTTGCATCTGCCACTTGAAACAAAAGTTTCAATGTTGTTTCACTATAACGCGCACACCTTGCTACAACTGCCGCATGTTGTTGATCCTCACGTTTAATACCCTGCTTAGAATCAGGCACTTTCAAGTCTGCAGGGGAGTTTTACATTGGTTACAGTGTCACGTATCGTTTGATACTCTCCCTGAACATCCAAAGCTGCACTTCGTATAAAAGCGGCACCCTGGGCACTATCGTGCTGAATCCCCTCGGGATTGAAATTATTACTTGATATATCATCAGTTTGGCTAGCACTGTTGCTATGTCTATCTCGCACACATGCGGTAGGGTCAAAGTTCACTGAACCATGCGGTCCCGACTGACTATCAACGCCCTCAAAGATATTAGACAAGCGTCTAAGAGAACAAATATCATGGTCTAAACGATCTAACCTATGTCTTGTTTCACTATTCTGCACTTTCACCTCCTTCAAAGCTTCAAGTATATCATTAAACTTGCAATTTTCTTCATCAGCCTTTTCGGCCATGTCGGCGGACGTAGCACCAGACAAGAACAACTAGTCAACCTTCGTTGACTAGAGATTCCCTACAAGGAAAGGGAGGTAACTCTGCGTAATCTGTCTGACTACAGTCTACAGGGATCATGTTGGACTTTCCTGATTAAAGCCGCCTGAGTCACTTGTGTTTGATTGATGACGATCCTTATCTTCTACTCATATCAACAATTGATATTCCACAAGACTTTAACTCGGGAGACGGTTAGTGACAATGACGAGTAAGTAGGGTCGTTTGAAGTGGGGTTCCAAGAAACGAAGCTGTATTTTCGATTCAGCTTAAATACACAGCTCAAGTTACAGTGCCGGGCTATCACTGTTCTGTTGCATGTGTTGAAAATGTAAAATGTACAGGCTGAGATGCAAGGAATTCCTTACTTGTGTTTGTGTTTTTCACTTGTGTAAAATGTGTAGTTTTGTAGAGACCCACGCGCCTCCACAACATAAAAGGGATCATGGTCTTTAACAAAGATGATTTCAAAAAAAGCAATGAAAAGAAGGTAGTGGCGTTTGAAGTGGCGTTCCAAGAAACAAAGTCGTACTTTCGATTCAGTTTAAATGCGCAGCTAAAGTTACAGTGAAGGGATATCACCGTTCTGTAACACCCCACTCCCTCGTAGGAAAGGTTAACTACAGCCGTGTGCTTGGTTTGCTGTTCTTGCGTCATTCTGTTAAGTGCAATTAACGTACCATGGTGTCAGTAAACACCATCGAGTTATGTCCCTTTCACCATACACAGATCACAAAATGATCAGTTTCCTTCTTTGTTTAACGCCGCACTCAGCAATATGGCGGCGATCCGAGCCAGATAATCCAAAAGCATTTGTACAGGGACACGATGACATGTGTCAGCCAAATTAGCGAGCCTGACCACCCGATCCCGTTGGTCGCCTCTCACGGCAAGGAGGGATGCTGAAGACTAATTCCAACTCTGATCTTCAAAACATGAACTCCCATCTGTGACATTACCTGGCAGCAAAACGTATCGTTACCTCATATAGTTTAGTCACGGAGTAAGTGCTATTCAATGCGTCTATATTTATTTGGTCGCACTAACTAACACACTAAGTTAGTGATAAACAACTCACGTACACCCATTGTTAAGAGGATACATAGATGGATAAATAGTTACTTCTCGTGCAATCGCAAGTGAGATCACCTGCCAGCACAACGTATCATTACCTCACATAGTTTAGTCAAGGAATATGTGTAACAGTTATTCAATATTTCTTTGGTCGCTGACATTGCCCAACACAAAAGGTTGACTTCACGTGAGAAACGAAATCAACAGTTGTGTTGAAACTAACACACTCGGGCAGTGGTTAATTAACATAACAACTCCCGTACAGGCTAAGAGGTTACACGTAGATAGATAAATAGTTACTTCTCGCTAATAATAAAGGGCAAGTTTTCTTTTGGAGTGCTTTGGTACCGAGATGTTGGGACGTGGACCCCTTTTTCAGGGGACGTGGGTTCGGGGTTCAATTCCAAACACTGGAACGAAATTCTACCTATTATTTGTGTCTCCCGTTCTTTGTGATTCCCTACATGAGTACACTGTGTGAAGTCAATTTCTGGTGTCCCCTACCGTGATAATGCTGTAATACAGCGTAAAACCAAACTCAATCACTCACTCACTCAGTCCTGTCAGAAATTTTACTAAGATGCAAATAGCGATGTGAAACCAATCTCACAAACATCACGAACTAAGACATAGTATATCTCCTGAAATCGGTATATTGTCCCATGTGAGAGCATGGCTGCTATCTTCTTAGAAAATGATTATTCCATTTCCACGTGTTAACAATTTCGTGCAAACACGCCAATTACAAGCGCTGTTTTTATGTTTTCGTGTGCACATGAATATGGTGGGGGGTCAAATTCGAAATTCAGAGTGAAATCTGTCAGTGTTTTGCTGTTCATTTCAGTGATAAATTCCATGAACAAGATTGTATAGCCTGTCTGACACTACCTGTTTGTAGTTGGCCTGCTGATGAGTCATCGTGTGAATGTTTCGCATTTGCATTAAGATGACCTTAGACCTCCGACGAGGAAGTTTTAACATGTCAAAGCAGGTCTACTTTCGTTTCAGTGTAGATGGCTCGCAAGCTCATTCTTGGAATCTGTACATTGAGAAAGTACTTCCACATATCGTATTTCTTTAGCCAGTATTTAAATATGGTTAGCTGTTTTCACGGGATGTATTGCCATACAGCAAAGAGAAATCACATTCTAAGTAAAAACTTAAAACAATGTTAAAATTTTGGAAATGGGATGAAATAAAATACATCATTCACTAACATGATTCGCAACGTAACCTGTATAATGATGATACTTTTTATTGACATACAACTTCTTTATTGTGAAAGGCGGTGTTTTGATATGGATTCTAATGTCGTTGTCAAGCAATCGTTAGAATCTATGTCGGAACGTCGCCTTTTCACAATAAAGACATTGTATACCCATAAAAGTATTATCATTCTTCATGAACCCAATTTCTAAAATGCCCATCAAGGAAGGAAAACGTAACCTGTAGTTTATCACAATATTTTAAAAGGAAGGAAAAGAACATAAAATTGTGTGCTTGGTTTTTGTTCATTTTTAAATCGAATTGCATCATTTTACAAATCAGTATTCGCTTGGAAAAACGTCAGATTTTTACATGCCAACAGTATATTTCAACACATTTCCATCAACATCGCCAATGAGTATATATTAAACAATGAAGCAAAACGCATATGTGTATATATCCAAAGTTCTCTTGGAGTTTGCATATTTATTACATTTAACTGTAACTGTGAGTTGAACGAGAGTCTATTTATAGTAAGTGTAAACATTGTATCTGCGTCCTACTTTGACCTAAATGTTTTATTGATAGCCACTATCATTAGGTCTGGGCATTCCCCACATTCATAACCCACACTGAAAGCATTTACTTGCTGTAATCACAATTATTTTCTGTAAGTCGGGTGGTGGGGTAGCCAAGTGGTTAAAGCGTCACACGGAAGACCCAGGTTCGATTCCCCACAAGGGTGCAATGTGTGAAGCCCAGTTTTAATGAGCATCGCCATGATATTAATGAAATATTGCTAAAAGCGGCATGAAACTATACTCACTCACTCGCTTCTATAAGTCGCTACTCTAAGTGCACTTCTACTTCTTCAATTGGCTATAAATGATACAATATGTCAATACATCAGTCTCTTCAGTATTCTCTAAACTCCCAATGAGAATGTGTTCTTTTATTGAAAGTGAATCTAGAATAAGGAATCCTTTTTTTTCCATTTTCCACAAGTACACGTCCAATTTCTGAATACCAGTTAGTTTTGACAAGAAGCAGGAGAAGAAATAGACTGTACATGAAAATCAAAGGATTAATACTCAGTTCACGAATATATGAAATTGAACACATATAAATTTCTCAATACTAACTTCCTTGCTATTTACTAGTATGTTTATTTACTATTATTTTCATTTTATCTAATGTTAATTGCATTTGGATAAATCGATGCTTTCCTATTTGATACATAAGACACGACCTCCACCCCCACCGATAAACTGTATTTTCATGTTACGCTCTGTGTGCATGTTCTTATGTTCTCTCTCCTGTGTGCAGTTCTAATGTTTTCTCTCCCGTGTGCAGTTCTGTTTGCTCTACTGTGTGCAGTTCTAATGCTTTCTCTAATACGAACAGTTTAATGCTTTCTATCATGTGTGCAGTTCTAATGCTTTCTCTACTATGCTTGGTTCTAATGCTTTCTCTCATGTGAGCAGTTCTAATGTTTTCTCTCCTCTGTGCAGTTTTAATTTAAGTGTTTGTCCTGAACTTATGTGGCGTATAATCCCTGGATACGTGTACTATAATAGACGTACACCTCGTATGATCACTGATTGTTCTCTGGTCCTTTCATATAATTCCTGAGATGTTTTCCCTTTACACGAAATGGAATATGTTTCAGATGATAGTCAATCTTGATGTTATGCTCCATCAGAGTTTCATGTTTACTAAATGCATATGCATCAAAGATGAACGAAAACTAATTTGAAAGCAAAGTGAATTTAAGCATGTATTACATTGGTAGCAGGTAATGATTTAAAGAAGATCAGTTTCCCAACATTGAAAAAGGATAAATTGTGCGTTGGATATAGTTGGGCAACAAAGGACACGCTAATATCACTGGGAGAGTATTTAATTAATTATGTGCATATTTTTTACCATTTGCTGTTAACGAAAGGTGAAATGAACATAATCAATAATTAGCGCAGTGCATATTCTATAACATAGAAGTATCAATGCTGTGAGAAACAAATCAGCAGTCATTGATTGTGTAGCATTAGCATCCAAAATTTGATGAAAACATCTCTTTTATAGAACACTAATTAGCAGCACATTCATGTGAAATCAGTTGAAATAAGTTTATTCTCCATTGGTTCAGTTCCTTATCGTGATGCTCTTTAACATAGTGGTCTCAGTGTTATGAAAAAAGCAACAGTTACTGTCTTGACCGACATAAGTATCCAAAATATGATGGAAAACATCCTTTTTCTAGAAAAGCACTTTGTAGCACATTCAGGTGAAATCAGTTGAAATCAGTTTCTACTCCATTGGTTCAGTTCCTTATCGTGATGCTCTTTAACATAGTGGTCTCAGTGTTATGAAAAAAGCAACAGTTACTGTCTTGACCGACATAAGTATCCAAAATATGATGAAAAACATCCTTTTTCTAGAAAAGCACTTTGTAGCACATTCAGGTGAAATCAGTTGAAATCAGTTTCTACTCCATTGGTTCAGTTCCTTATCGTGATGCTCTTTAACATAGTGGTCTCAGTGTTATGAAAAAAGCAACAGTTACTGTCTTGACCGACATAAGTATCCAAAATATGATGAAAACATCCTTTTTCTAGAAAAGCACTTTGTAGCACATTCAGGTGAAATCAGTTGAAATCAGTTTCTACTCCATTGGTTCAGTTCCTTATCGTGATGCTCTTTAACATAGTGGTCTCAGTGTTATGAAAAAAGCAACAGTTACTGTCTTGACCGACATAAGTATCCAAAATATGATGGAAAACATCCTTTTTCTAGAAAAGCACTTTGTAGCACATTCAGGTGAATTCAGTTGAAATCAGTTTCTTCTACATTGGTTCAGTTCTTAATCAGCACGAAAACAAATCGCCCAGGACAAGTGTGTCACAGAGGGTCATATGATTCAAAGAAATGGCAATACAGCGACAAAAGTTCCAGATCAGGTCTATTTCTTCTTCATATCGATGGCATACACATAACCATCACCAGACTTGCTGTAGTTGCTCACTTTGTGATCGTTGTGTGGATGGTTTGCGGGAAGCTTGCTGAGGAGTTTATTCTCTTTCATTGCAGGGTTCTGGGACGGAGCAACGTAAACCGTCTTGGCTTTGTATCCTTCACTCTTGTAACCAGACATTCTTGAAGAGACGTCATTTGTGGCTCCGACTCGATATCTACTGGGATCATGTTGGACTTTCCTGATTAAAGCAGCCTGAGTCACTTGTTTCTGTTTGATTGATGACGATCCTTGTCTTCTACTCATATCGACAGTTAATATTCCACAAGACTTTAACTCGGGAGACGGTGAGTGACAATGAAGAGCAAGTAGGGTCGTTTGAAGTCGAGTTCCGAGAAACGAAGTTGTACTTTCGATTCAGCTTAAATGCTTATAGCGAAATATTTTCAGCACCTTAGATATGGCCTACATAGATAAAGTTATAGTGCAGGGATATCACTGTTCTGTTGTATGTGTTGACAATGTACAAGCTGAGGTGTCAAAAATACCTTACTTGTGTGTGTGATGGGTTGTGTCTGTGTCTTGTGTATGTGAGTATGTGTGTTGTGTCTGTGTGTTGTGTCTGTGTGTTTGTGTCTGTGTCTTGTGTATGTGTGTTTGTGTCTTGTGTATGTGTGTTTGTGTCTTGTGTTTGTGTCTTGTGTATGTGTGTTTGTGTCTGTGTCTTGTGTATGTGTCTGTGTCTTGTGTATGTGCGTTTGTGTCTGTGTCTTGTGTATGTGTGTTTGTGTCTGCGTCTTGTGTATGTGTGTTTCTGTCTGTGTCTTGTATGTGTGTTTGTGTCTGTGTCTTGTGTATGTGTCTGTGTCTTGTGTATGTGTGTTTGTGTCTGTGTCTGGTGTATGTGTGTTTGTGTCTGTGTCTTGTGTATGTGCGTTTGTGTCTGTGTCTTGTGTATGTGTGTTTGTGTCTGTGTCTTGTGTATGTGTGTTTGTGTCTGTGTCTTGTGTATGTGTGTTTGTGTCTGTGTCTGGTGTATGTGTGTTTGTGTCTGTGTCTAATGTATGTGTGTTTGTGTCTGTGTCTGGTGTATGTGTGTTTGTGTATGTGTCTGGTGTATGTGTGTTTGTGTCTGTGTCTTGTGTATGTGTGTTTGTGTCTGTGTCTTGTGTCTGTGTCTTGTGTATGTGTATGTGTCTTGTGTCTGTGCCTCATGCAAATGTATCTGTGTGTATGTGTGTTTGTGTCTGTGTCTTGTGTATGTTTGTTTGTGTCTGTGTTTTGTGTATGTGTGTGTGCGCAGGTTTGCAAATTTGTGTAGAATTGTACTGACCTGAAATAATATTTTAGAGCTAGCAAGTGATAATGTCAAGTCATCTGCGTATATGCTAGCTTGTAATCGGGTAATGCTGTTTTGAGGGGAGGTTGACCCACATCAACTCGGTGTGTGTATCTTCACTGTAACTGACACTGGCGTTATTCATACAGAAAATACCTTTTGCAAATAGACAGCTGCTCGGGATTTGTTTGTGTATCTTCAAAGTAGGCAACATATTGTCAGTGACAAGCCCCTCAGTTCCACATGGCTGGGTATTGTTGTCATAATGCGAACATTTCCAGTGAGATTAAAGTATATTTTTTAACTTTTAAACTTCTTTTAAATGTTCCAACACATGATTTAAATGCCCCATACAGACTGAATATAATTTCGGCTATGACTTTCATCAGTAAATATATGTAAGACAACATGTTGTTTAACCCAAATAAAGATACTTGAGTTGGTTATTTCCAGTACTGTTTCATGTTTTTATGTATATATCGTGTTTAATTTCTTAGGAATGGCCGATGGCCGACAAATGTGAAGCATACATGATTGATCTTCAACTGACTGTTAAACCTATGAAGATCCGGATCAGATTTGGCCTTCAGCAACCCATGCTTGTCGTAAGAGGCAACTAACGGGATCGGGTGGTCAGACTTTATTGACACATGTCACCGTATCCCAATTGATGCTCAGACCAATACTCATGATGTTGATCACTGGATTGTCTGGACCAGGCCCGATTATTTACAGACTGCCCCCATCAAGGTGGAATTTTACTGAGTTCGGCGCTAAACAGCAAACAAACGAAAACTACCTGTTACGTGGGACCGTACGTTCATGAGACAAAGCTGGACAACGTCTCTGTTGTGTACGAATGTTACTTTGTTGTTTAAACATGTTACTGTCTCACAACATCTGTGTCTAGAATCACTCACGTCCAAGGTACGCCCACGTTAAGGCTCAAACAAACGATATTGACATGTACTATCGAAATATGGCTCGGATTACCTAAATTACGAAATACATTACAAAACTTCAAAACAGCACTGTATAAACGGGTATAATTTTGAAAACAAATTAGTCGAAACATTTTGGCGTGTCTCATGAACAGGTCGAATGTGTTTCAGTGATCAATTCACATATTTTTCACCTCTATTTGGCCTTTCAAACCTAATGCAGTGACTATTTCATCAGAAAATCGAGACTGGTTACTTTCTGGCGCTTACTTTGAATATTTATTTCAATTTGACACACGTGAATCTTGTAGGAACATATACTAGTATAACGATCGTCCATATACTGAGTAATGTGTAGTTTTGTAGAGACTCATACACGTCCTACATAGATAATAAACAAAATAACTTCATAAGATTTTATTTACGTTAATATTTAGTATTTCATTTGTTTAATATTATATAATTAGCATGTAATTAGCCATAATAACACACAATCAGGTTTGTCTAGTTCGAGATGGTTTGAAAAAGTTGTAATGCCTTTCACTTTATAGTATATAATTGAGAATATAAATATCTTTATCTTTTCACTTAATCCAAAATATAATCCCTGTATTGTGCACGGCGTACCATTGTTGTACTTATGCATCAAAGAATAGTCTTGACCCAACAATCCGCAAGAACGTGAGGCATGTCCTGACCATCGTCAAAATACAATGAATTTAGTTCACTGATTTGGACAGAAAGAGAAGTAGGATAAGGAGAGGACTGCAAACGAAAAGTTTTCCGGCTGAAACTGAAAAAACATATATTACGATAACTAGTCGAACAAGTTCATAAAAACAAACCTGGACTTAGACACATTATATGACTAAGAATAAACATATTTGCATTAATGTCTTTGTTATTAATATATTTTATACATAAGTATCGTAATCTTCATTCTGAATTTTACATCGGTGATGAGGGAATATATCAGATATACCCTCGTAAGAGTGAGTGAGTGTGGTTTACGCCGCATTTAGCAATATTATAGTAATATTACAGCTAGGGACACCGGAATTGGGCTTCACACATTGTACCCACGTGGTGAATCGAACCCTTGCCTTTGGCGTGACCAATAGACTATCCCCTACAATAAAACAGGGCCTATTGTATTTCGGCTTCTCAATGGCAAGCAAGTCAAAAGGAAACCGTAACTAGTGAAGACAAAAGAATTATATAATGTACCAACGTACTCACCACATCTTCCCCCATTCATTAAATTCTGTGCATTTTCCAGTTGACTAGCATAGGAATCTGCTCCACAGCCTTTGCTCACTCTCTTAGCACATTCAAGGTATGCGTTGGCAGACCTAATAGAGAAATTCAATAATTGTTGACAAAATATCATTTTAAGCGTTTGTTGTATTTTGTGATACTTACTTTGAGCAAAAATGTTAATTGTAATATTTTTCTTGCAAATTTTGCAACAATTTTAATCATTATTTGGCTATCTACGTATACTTTTCTAGAAGTTAACAATTTGATAAAATACTTACTGGCATACTTCCTGGATATTTGAATAGTTATCCACAATACTGAGAAACCTCTGCTGTTCTGAGTTACAGGCATTTGGGTCGCAACCTCTAAAACCCCTGCAACTCAAAGAAGGGTGAAAACTTCTGTTAAAAACACACTCTTAAGTAATCATTACCACCTGTTCAATGTATATATATATTTCTAAATACCGTTTAAAAATCACAAAGTGCGATTTTTTTGTTGAATATGCAAATAAAATAACCTATATTTCAGCTTCATTAAATCCCAAAGCAGTTACTCAAAAATGACTTTATAATGTTTCTAAAAATTGTAAAGAGAAACACTAACACAATTATGAATGACACCCACCCCAAAAAGTCATACTAAAGTATTCCCAGAGATGTGAATATACTTGAGATATTCAATGACCATCAGTCCTCAACTGCTTACTATTTCCTGTCTTTAATTCTGGTCAGACACTTCTCTCCTTACATAACGGAACGATTCTTGTTTTCTACTCATATCGTCAGTTAGTATTCCACAACACTTAAACTGGGGAAACGGTAAGTAGCAATGAAAAGAAGGTAGTGTCATTTGAAGTCGAGTTCCAAGAAACAAAGCTGTACTTTCGATTCAGCCTAAATACACAGCTAAAGTTACAGCGCCGGGATATGCTGTTCAGTTACAAGGGTTGAAATGGTACAGGCTGAGGTGTCAGGAATACCTTACATGCGTGCGTGCGTGCGTGCGGCTGTCTGTCTGTCTTCAACATGCACTAGGCTGTTGTGTTTGGGCGTTCGAATCAAGCATGGTGTTGGTGTGTTTCAATATTTCATTTCACTCAAACTCAACGAATATTGAATCAGTTCCTTCACTGCATGTTCCAACATGTCGTTTGCAGTGCCCATTACTATACTCTTTGTTTGTAGTATATATATATATATATGGCACAAGCCTCTGCGCTATCATCCTTGGACCCATCGGTAAATAAGGATTTATATGTACATGTATTATATTTACTTCTTAATTGATAATTCTTGTTTATATTGTAAGTCTTTAGTTTCTGATTTTGTAAATTTAGTGAGTGTTAGGTCGACTTGTGGCCTAACCAATTGCCAAGGAGGAGAAGAAAGAAGACGGGAAGGAGATAGCACTCACAGAATACTTGTACATGGTATTAACTTTTTAAAATCTAATGCAGAAACAAAAGATTTACTTTTTTGCTTTTTAGGGACAAACTTACAAATTTTCCTATGGTACTGGGGATGCGGTTGTAACCATTCATCTTTACTCGAAATTTCCCAGCCAGTTACTTTTCACAAACTGTTGCAGGAACGAGTTATGGCTAAATAGATAGGGATCAAGTGTTAATGACTATTTTATTGGTTCACCAGACTTCTTCCAATTTATTAACTTGCTGAATATTGGAGACAGAGTAGACTCTGATCATTTACCACTAGAACTGACTTGTCAATTTCCAAATATGAACAACTCAAGTGAGTGATAAAAAACATATTGATGATTATAAAGAAAAGATTGTTTGGAACGACGCCTGTTGCGAAATATTTTTTAGATAATTGGAAAAGTAAGACTTCATTTTATAATGACCGTCTCTTATCGAAACTTGAGTTCGATCTAAACGGAGCTTTAGATGAGTTTGTCCATGTCATATTAGATTCAGCAGATTGTATGAAGAAAAAGACTAAGCCGTTTAAGCAAAACTATAAAACACCCTTAAGTGACGAGTGTAAATCTGCGCGACGAGACGCGCGCAAAGCACTTAGAAGTTTTCGGTGTAGACGCTCGGAGAGCAACAGAAATTATTTTTGTAAAATGAGAAACAAATACAAAGCTTCATGTAGAAAATTCAAATCTAACCTGCGTAATCAAAGATTGAACAGATTGAATGATTCTATCCACAATCCTGCTATGTTCTGGAAACAAATTCGTTCATTTAGAAAGAGATCAAATCCTAAAAGTAATATTTCAAAATGTGAATGGATGACACATTTCAAGACAGTTTTTTCTAATGATGCTGTTTTTCCAAGCGATGGTTATTCCTTCGATGATGATATTATCTCTTCGAATGACTATGACACTGTTGATCAAATGATTTTGGAAACACAAATTTCAGTAGATGAGATAAAGAATGCTATAAACAACTTAAAGAGCGGAAAAGCAGCTGGTCCCGACAATATTGTAATCGAAATGATTAAATGTTCTCAAACGGAGTTAATGACCTTCCTCCATAAGTGTTTTAATACTGTATTTGAAAGCGGTTCGTTTCCAGAAAGCTGGTCTCGTTCAATTATCGTCCCTATACATAAAAAGGGGGCTCAAGACAATCCAGATAATTATAGAAGCATATCTTTAATGAGTGTTATTGGGAAAATATTTACAACTGTTTTAAACAACAGAATCTCAAACTGGTCAAATCTAAGAAACTTAATTCCTGAATGTCAGGCGGCTTTTAGAAAAGATTATTCAACTACTGACCATATCTTTACACTATATGCAATAATACAAAAGTGTCTATCGCGTAATAAACACAAACTTTATGTAGCATTTGTTGAGTTTAAGAAAGCTTTTGACTCTGTGGATCGTTGTAAATTATGGCACTGCTTACGAAAGTCTGGTTTACAAGGGAAAATGTATTCTATTTTAAAATCTATGTACTTGAATATTAAATCATGTGTTCGTTGTGGTGATGATGTCACCGATTTTTTCGACTGTCCCATGGGAGTTCGGCAAGGGTGTATTTTAAGCCCTGTATTGTTTTCCTTCTTTATAAGCGAACTGCACTATGATATTTCCAATGCAGGTAAACATGGTGTGCAAATGTTTCCAGATATGATTGAAATTTGTATCCTCCTTTTTGCCGATGATGTAATTTTAGTGTCAGATACTATCGTCGGTCTACAAAACCAACTGAATATTTTGGAACGTTATACAAATGAATGGCAATTATTTGTTAATTTTGAAAAACAAACATAGTTATCTTTAGAAGAGGTGGGCCTGTCGCCTCTAAAGAAAAATGGTTTTTGAGTGTCAAAAACGTATCTATTGTTAATCAGTATACCTATCTCGGACTATTGTTTTCCCATACCATGAACTTTAAAAAGAGTGTTATAGACCTGAAATCACGTGCTAAGAAGGCTCTTATTAATGTTATGTCAGTTTCCCAGAATTTTGGAATTTTAACCCCGAAAATATATTTTAAATTGTTTGATGCACAAATCCAACCGATTATGCTTTATGGGTCTGAAATTTGGGGATTTCAACGTCATGAATGTCTAGAGAAACTACACCTTTTAGCATGTAAAAGATTTTAAATGTAGCGCGAGCAGCACCAACTTGTATGGTTTATGGAGAATGTGGTAGATATCCGATATATATAAATTCACAAATCAGATGTTTAAAATATTGGTTAAAGATCCTTGGAATGCACGAACAAAGAATCCCCAAACTAGCTTATAACATGCTTGTACATTTAGATGATAGGGGTAAGACAACATGGGCATCTCATTTTAGAACTCTTTTATTTTCTCATGGCTTTGGATTTGTGTGGCTAAATCAAACAGTTGGTAATATTAATCTATTTCTTAAGCAATTTCGAAAACAATCTGTTAGCATGTATTATCAAGAATGGCATTCCTGTCTAGACAATAGTTCAAGATACCAGTTGTATAGATCACATAAGAGCTTAATTCAACCAGAACTATATCTATCTGTATTGACATCTAGAAATATCAGACGCACACTTGTCAATTTTCGATTGGGCTTGTTAGACTTATCAGTAAATAAGGGCAGACGATTTTCAATAGAAAGACGTTTAAGGATATGTCCATTATGTAACTCGGCTATAGAAGATGAAATTCACTTCGCTTTTGTATGCCCACATTATGCTGATTTAAGAAAACAATATATCCCAAATAATTACCTGTTAAAATATTCTTCATCTGCCTTTGCTTCCATTCTATCCTCCAAAAATGAAAATGTAATACGTAATCTTGCGTTTTATGTAAAACATGCTGTTTTCCTTAGAAGCAATATCTTATCTGAACTGTAATTTTTTTGTGAAATGTCTGTAACATGTGCTGTATAAATTGTATTCCTTGTATATGGGCCGGAGGCCTTAAGTACAATAAATATCTTTGACTTGACAGTTTAACCATTTAAAAAAAACACCCATGAAATTACATCTACTGTATTTATTTGTAATAACTAACTGTTATATAATGCTTTTATTACATATACAAATATATATATGCATACAAACATATACATATAGACTGAGTGTGTGGGTGCGTGCGTGCGTGCGTACGTGTACGTGCAAGCGTGCGTGCCTGAGCGTATGTTGGGCGGTCTTGGGTGTGGGGAAGTATATCCCGTTCAACCAGAACTTGTACTCAGGCTAAAATTGTGTTTCTAGCCTTTCATTCTTTAAAGTGCAGGTAACGTAACACGGTATCAGTGTCCTTAAACTCCAACGAGTTACGTCCCTTACACCATAAACAGATACACATGTTTCTGTTATCAAAATGATCTGTTTCTTTCTTTGTATAACGCCGCACTGAGCAATGTGGCGGCGGTCTGGGTCAGAAAATCCCAAAGCATTTGTATTGGGACACGATGACATGTGTCAGCCAAGTCATTGAGGATGACCACCCGATCCCAATAGTCGCCTCTTACGACAAGGAGATGCGGAAGACCATTTCTAACCCGGGCTCTGCACAAGTCCAAACATGAACTCCCAACTGTGAGATTACATGACAGCAAAACGTACAAACTATCTCACAGAGTTTAGTCACGGAATAAGTTCAATGCGTCTACATATATATTTATTTGGTCGCAGAAACTAACACACCGAGGTAGTGATTAGCAAAGTACTGGCATTGTTAAGAGGCTACATATAAATAGTTACTACTCGCGTAATCGCGTTTAATAAAGGGCAAGTTTTCTGGTGAAGTACTTTGGTACCTTCGGGGTTCGGGGTTCGGGGTTCGATTCCAAATCAGTACCCTTTCTTTGTGTCTCCTGTCAAAGATTCCCCACATGGGTACAATGTGTGAAGCCCATTTCCGGTGTCCCTCACAGTGATAATGCTGTAATTTTGCTTAAAAGCGACCTACAACCATACTTACTCACTCACTCATGTCAGAGATTCTACTAAGATGCTAATAGTGATGTGAAACCAATCTCACAAACACAATCACGAACTAAGACATAGTTTAACACATCTCGCATCGATATATTGTACCATGTGAGAGCATGGCTATCTACTCAGAAAATGATTATTCCATTCCTACGTGTTGACAATGTCGTGCAAACACGCCAATTACAAACATTTTTTGTGTGTTTTGTTTTAGGGGTTTATTTTTGGGGGGTCTTTTTTTCTTTTTCTTTTTAGTTCTTATTTGTTTTGGGTTTTTTTGTGATGTGCACATGAACATGGTGTTGGTAAAATTCGAAATTCAGAGTGAAACATGTCAGTGTTTCGCTGTTCACTTCAGTGGTAAATTTCATGCACAAGATTACATGCCTGTCTGACCCTACCTGTTTGTATGCTACCTGCTGATGAGTCATCGTGTTGCTTTGAGATAACCCTTGGCCTTTGACGAGGAAGTTCAGTATGTCAAAGAAGGTATATACAACATGTTAAAACACTACATGAAAGCGAGATATCGCCCCATGTGTGTGTATGACTATCTACTTTTGTTATAAGCACAAGCGCGTTTTTGGAAACTGCATTGAGAAAGTACCTTCACACCATGTCGTTTTTCTATAGCCAGTTTTATGAATATGGTTAGCTATTTTCACGGGATATATTGCCATTGCACAGCAAAGAGAAATCACATTCTAAGTGAAAAATTAAAACAATGTTTAAAACGCCTTATTTTACAATCAATATTCGCTTGGACATTATATTAACGTGCAAACAGTATATTAACGTACCAACAGTACATTTAAACGCGTATCCATCAACATCATCAAGGAGTGCGTATTTAACAATGAGGCAAAAAAGCAGATGTATATATCCAATATGCGACACCAATTTATTCAATTCCTAATCCGTTTCAGCAGGGAGACTATATTATGTTGTAGATTATCCCTGGTTTCAGCATGGAAAAACATTCGTCTCAAATATCTCCAGGTCACATGTTTGTAGCTATTTCTTCTTCATATCGATGGCATGCACAGAACCCTCAACAGCGTAGCTGTAGTACTAATTTAATTTGTGATCGTTGTGTTTATGGTTTGCGGGGAGCTCCCTGAGAAGTTTATCCTCTTTCATTGCGGGGTTCTGGGACAGAGCAACGTAAACCGTCTTGGCTTTGCATCAATCATTCTTGTAACCAGACATTCTTGAAGAGACATCATTTGTGGCTCCTACTCGATATCTACAGGGATCCAACATAGATAAAGTCACAGTGCAGGGATATCAATGTTCTGCTGCATGTGTTGAAAATGTACAAGCTGAGGTGCCAGAAATACCTTACTCAGTGTGTCTGTCTCTGTCTGTGTGAGCATGTCTCTCTCTCCGTCACTCTCTCTTTCTCTCGATCTCATAATAATCACAACTTCATACGAGTTTATTTCACATAACATTTACGATTTCATTTGTTAAATGGTATGTGAAAAGAATAAGCATTTAATTACCAATAATAACACCCAATCCGGGTTGTCTACTTCCAACTGGTTTTAAAGAATACTTGTAGTATCTGTTAGTGAGAAGATAAGATGTGTCTGTTTGCACACGATCAAATATGCATGTACATGTGTATGGCGTAACTATTAATCTTGAACCAACAAATCACAGGGACATGAGACATGTCCTGATAATCTTCAAATTACAAAATGAATTTAGTTTACTGATTTGGACAGAAAGAGAAGTAGGATAAGGAGAGGACTGCAGACGAAAAGTTTCCCGGCTGAACCTGTAAAAAGATATATAACGACAATTAATCGAAGAAGTTCATAAAATATACCTGGATTTAGACACATTATATGATTAAGAATAAATCTAAAAATATTAATCTCTTGGTTATTATATAAGCTAGTGCTCAAACTATGTACCGCAAAATATTACATACAAATCCACATAAATAAAACGAAGTGATAAAACCATACTGAGTCATGTCAGACATCTACAGACCCATCCTTTCCGGGAACAAACGGCGAAACAAATGAACGTCGCAAAACATAAAAAAACCTTCTTCTGATGTAACACGGAATGCACGTGCATACTGGCGGTATAAAACAGCCTACGCGACACGTGAGCAGCACAGTAGTGAAAAGAACACAAAAAATATGCCATGTTTGAGGCAAATCGAAAGAGTTGGAGAGCTGTCGGAATGGCCCAACAAGGAGCTAACCACACCGACATAGCCAGAACCTTCGGATGCACCCGTGCAACTGTCATCAGACTGATGCAACGACTAAGACAAACAATACGTCAGACAGGCCTTAGAGTGGTCGAGTGTGACAACGCCCGGTGATGATTGCCACATCAGGACAATTCATCTGAGATATCATTTTGTATCGGCGACGTCAACGGCCGAGGCGGCACTAGAACACCGTAGCAGTCGACAAACAGTGCACTGCCGATGAAGAGAAGATGGGATGCGAGCACGTCGACCCTTGAAAACCGACGTCGTCGTTTGACATGGGCCAGACATAGGCGTGATTGGCGACGTGCGATGTTCACTGACAAGAGTATTTTTTGCCTGGACAGTAATGACAGCCGGGCTCGTGTTTACAAACTCGTAAGAAGCTTTTACATGTATATTAGGACTATCGAATTTCGGCTTCTCAACGGCGGGCAAGTAAAAAGGAGAGTGTAACTAGTGAAGACAAAGCAATTATATAATGTAATAGCGGTACTAACCACAGCCTTGCTCATTCATTAACTTCTGTGTTTGTTCGATTTGACTAACATAGGAATCGGCTCCACAGTCTTTGAGTAATCTCTTTGCACAGTCAATGTATGCGATGGCAGACCTAATAGAGAATTTCACTTATTGTTGACAAAATATCATTTTTAAGCGTTTGTATCATTTTGAGATACTGAGCAGACATTTTTTGTGTATTTGTTTTCCTTTTAATAAAACACTTCACCCACATTTTTAGTCAATATTTGGCTACCTACGTATACTATCCCATCCCAATCCACATCCTACCACCTTAGTGTCATTTGTAAAAAGTGAAAACGATTCTGTTCAAATTCCTCTTTGTGTAAAACTGCATACAATTCCAAAACAAAATGATACTTTTCAAGAAATTAAACAATTTAATAAAATTTACTAAAATAAATGTTCATTATCACGACTCCATCATTGTTGATACAGCAATGCGCATATTACTGATAGCTTTCAAAAATAGAGGCAAAGAGAACATACTGGCATACTTCCTGGAGAGTTGGATTGTCTTTCATAATACTGCCAAGCCTCGTCTCTTCTGAGTCACAGGCACTTGGGTCGCATGCCCCTTCCACCTTGATGCTGAGGGCTGTAATGAAAAAACATACGTACACAATTGTATACAGAAAACCTTATATTACGATAAGATGTCATCACGCAATACACGCAGTTCCCAACGTCGACATACAATAACGCTTTTATTGCGTTTGCCCACCGGTTTAACATGATTACCTTTTATTGTTTGTTTGCTGTTCAACGCCACACTCAGCAATATATCAGCTTTATGACGGTGGTCTGTAAATAATGGAATCTGGACCAGACAATCCAGTGATCAACAGCATGAGCATCGATCTACGCAATTGGGATATGATGACATGCGTCAACCAAGTCAGGAGGCTGGCCACCCGATGCTGTTAGTCGCCTCTTACGACATGCAAGTAACTTGTCAGAGACAGTATACTGACTCATGCCAGTGCATATTTAACCCCTTCATTCTGGGCACCAGTTGGTACCACCCTTAAACGTGTAAAATGTGTGTTCCTTGAGCCTTGTGTTGATAGGTCGGAGCACAGATGCCTTCATCACCAGCATCGAGAGTGGACTGCAGTAACTGGCCCCCAACGGCAACGTGGACTGTCTCCTCCACCAGATCGCCAACATCATCAAGAAGGCCCCAAAACCAAAGCATAACCTTACCAGAGATGAGGGACGTGCCATGGCTGAACTACAGAAAGATAACACCATGACCATAACTGAGGCTGACAAAGGCAAAGTAGCAGTCATCATGGACACCCCGGAATTCCTCCAGCTCATCAACAAGACAACTCTCTGACACCTCCACCTACCTCACCATCCCCAAGGACCCTACTGCACGATTAGAACGCCAACACAAGAAGACCCTGAAAGAACTCCACAACAACAACCAGATCAACGATACCATCTACAACCACCTGAAACCTATCAACTCCCAAGCAGCCATTGCCAGAGCCACCATCAAGATCCAAAAGAACACACCTAAAGCCATGATACTAGTCTGCTCCAGAGGATCAGTCTTCGACAACACCGCCCACTTCCTCTCCCGCCTCCTAGCCCCTTTGGGAAAAGAGGGTAAGTCCTATATCAGCGAGTCCCCGTCCTTCATCAACCAGCTGCAAGACGTCAACCTGACAGCTACCATGGTGAACTGCATTTGTACGACGTCGTCGACCTTTTAACCAACATCCCTCTACAGGAAGCCCTTAACATGCTTCGGACCAAGCTCCACACCAGAATAGGCCAACTCGAAACCAAGCTCACAATAAACAGCATCATCAACCTCACCTCCATCTGCTTTGAAACCTCCTACTTCACCTTCAACGCCAAGATCTAGAAACAGATTCACAGACTCCTCGTGGGTTCCCCTCTGCCCCCCCCCCCCCTCATCACAGAGATCGTCATGACATCCTTTGAAGAATCAGCCCATTCCAACCTCTCTGCTGTTACTGCAAAGTTGGTGACACCTTCACCAACATCGCCCATCATAACGACCCAGACCACATGCTGCAACATCTCAACGCCCAACATCCTAGAATCGAGTTCACCATGGAAACAGAGACCGACCACCAACTCCCCTTTTCACATGTCTCCCTGCAATCCACAGACTATGGACTCAAGACCTCCATCTACCGCAAGCCAACACACACCAACCAGTACATCTACTACAACTCTTGTCATCACCCCCCAGATCAAGCAAGCCATCGTAGCCACCCTCACCAGATGTGCCAAATCCATCTGCCACCCAGACGCCCTCAGCAACCAACTACAACATCTAAAGGACACATTCACAGCTCTCAATGGATACCCTGTGTACCTTGTCACCAAGACCATCAACAAGACCCTCAACACCATATAGACCAGCCCCAAGCCTGCACCATCCCCTATCAGAGTGACTATTCCCTACAATGGACCTGTCAGCCACAAGATTTCCCGCCTCATCAAGAACCAAGCCAGCATTGACCTTACATTTTCTAGTGGTAAGATCATTGAGTATCTTCTCAGGGCCAACGGCAGAGGATCCAGCACTGCAAGTCCCAAGGGGGTGCATTTACCAGATTCCATATAGTTGTGGACAACAGTACATCGGGGAAACGCTGCAACCTATCAACACATGTCTCAAGGAACACCAAGCCTCCGTCAACAAGCTCGACCAGAAGTCCGCCATATCGGAACATATCCTCAAGAACAAGGTCCACACCATACAATGGGAGGCGACCAAAGTCTTGTCCACCACCAACAACAACTGACGCTAAAGGAAGCTTCAGGAAGCCATAGACATACGGGACAACAGCCAGCCATCAACCGTGATCGACGGATCTATTTACCATGTGCTTGGGACTCACTTGTCTAAAGACACTCACATATGCCTAACTTGTTAGGTTCCATACTGCCTACATCCCAAACTGCCATAAAAGAAATTGTAGGCAGCGTGGGAAATGATTTTTTGCCCTGTAGAATAATGGAACAGCCCAATTATCAATGAAGAAGGGATGTGTCTTTTAAAGTAAGGTAGTAGTAGTTATTTGCTTTATTTAATGTCGCACGCACAACTAATGTATTTTGGCGACGGGGTATTACACTTATACCTGCCTGCATGAGTTTGGTTTTACGCCATTTTTAGCAATATTCCAGCAACATCACGGCGGGGGACACCAGAAATTGGCTTCACACATTTTACCCATGTGGGGATTCGAACCCGGGTCTTCGGCGTGACGAGCCAACGCTTTAACCACTAGGCTACCCCATCGCCCCGACACTTATACAAGAAATGAGGGGAACAAAAAATTTTGAAAGAGTGGTGTTACTACAAAAAAACCAAAACCCTCAACAACTGAGAATTAAGGGAAATTTGAATCGGATGCCGAATTAAAAGGTAATTTTACTTTTATCAACGAGTGTTGATAAATTTGATACGAGGGTGAGATTCTATTTATCATCAAAAATCACTCTTCATTAGTTTTCAATGAAAAATGTACATCTCTGAACCGTACTGCCATTAGATTTGCAGTGCAGCGATGTCATAACATTGTGACGTCAACAAGTTCAGGACGTCATAGCATTGTAAGGGCATTATTACAAAATCTACTGTCAAAACGATATCTCCTAGGACATATCGTCTGATCTCACACAAGCGATATCTACTGTGGAACACAGTTTTGGATGATAAATCCAAGTCTCCATGTAAAGACAGAGAATTCTCAGAATGAATACACCAACCAACACTTGTCATTCTTTACCCCATCTATTGCCTTGTCGTTTTAGTGTATCGTTGACCACATGTTTGTATTACATATTCATTCCTCAACATTGTTAAACATGTTTTATTAGAAGCTCGTCATATATGTATATATATCCCCCCCCTCATACTCCCTACCATTCACCCGATGAAGGAGCAACCATACACTCCGAAACGTCGTGTTATTCACAATAATAAAATTGTCATCCATAAGTCTTTCTTTTCCTCACAGGCTCGTTTAAAGCATTAAAATCACATAAACCTCACAAGTTGTACACAGGTCAATCCGTACCCAACACCAATAGGGCAACTATCACCAGGTTACGAAACATGCTGCTCTTCCAAAGGACCGACAGAATCTTGTGATAGAGCTTGAGCAACGCCCACGTTCAGGTTTGCAAAATTGGGTAGATTTATACTGACTTGAAATACTTTTTACAGAGCTCGCAACTGGTAATGTCAAGTCATCGAATGCTGTTTTGGGGGGGTTGGCCCACATCAACTCGGTGGGCGTTTCTTCATTGTAACTGACACTGGCGTTATTCATACGTTAGATTCCTTTGGCAAGACAACTGCTCGGGATGTGTTTGTGTATCTTCAAAGTAGGCAGCATGTTATCAGAGGCATGCGGCCTCAGTTCCACATGTCTGGGTATTGTTGTCATTAGGCAAACATTGCTGAGTGAGATTGAATTATTTTTTTAACTTTTTAATCTTCTTTTAAATGACCCATACAGAATGAATATGATTTGGGATATGACTTTCATCAGTAAATATATGTCAGACAACATGTTATTTAACCTAATTAAAAAGATAATTTAGTAGAGTTACTTCCAATACTGTTTCATGTTTTTATGTATTTACCGTGTTTAATTTCTTAGGAATGACCGATGACCGACAAAATGTGAAACATACTTTGATTGATCTTCAGCTTATTAAATGTTAAAGCCATGAAGATCCGGATCAGATTTGGCCTTCAGCAAACCACATGCTTGTCGTAAGAGGCAACTAACGGGATCGGGTGGTCAGACTTTATTGACACATGTCACCGTATCCCAATTGATGCTCAGACCAATGCACATGATGTTGATCGCTGGGTTGTCTGGACCAGATCCAATTATTTACAGACTGCCGCCATAAAGGTGGAATATTACTGAGTGCGGCGTTAAACAACAGACAAACAAAACTGTTACGTGGGACCATACGTTCATGAGACAAAGTTGGACAACGCCCCTGTTGTTTATATTACTGACTCACAACATCTGTCTAGAGTCACCCACGTGCAAGATACGCGCTCATTAAGGCTGAAACAGGAGGAGAATGACATGTCCTACCGTGATATCGCTCTGTTCATCGTGTGATATTTAAATTAGGAAATAAATTTCTAAACTTACAAGAGCACTGTGTGTGCGGGTATTTTTTAGAGCCCCATGAGTAGATCAAATGGGACTTTAGTGATCAATTTACTACATTACTTATATTGTCCGTATGTGTCTCTTTGCGATGAGGTTTTCACCGTCTTCAGCAGATGGTCATGTAATAAACCGACTGTGGCCAATACGACATCGTCGTAAAATTACCTCATCACGTCTTGACTGACAACCCAAGTAGGTATAACCAATTGTTGGCTTCAATTCATACAGCTTTATGTCCTCCTACTTGGAGTGCTAAGAAGGCAGTGAGATGGGGCCGTAGTTGTGGTTGTTGATTGCTGCGAGCGAGCTGACTGAGGTGGGTGGACCCGTGGCCTTGACCTTGTCCGAGAGGTTGTCCGAGGTTTGTCGTGAATGTAGCTTGTAATGGGAGGTATGAAGGTGTTTAACTGTTGTGCGCTGTAGCAGACTGTATAGGTGGGTGTGGGGCATGAAGCTTTAGATGATTTAGATTTGAACATTTTAAGTGTTGATTTTTTTAATGTTGTTGTATTTTTTGTGATAAGCGTGAAGATAGGGTTTCGTCGGGCCCCAGCCCAATAAAGTTAGTGTGGTTTGGTTTTATTCTTGTGTGATTGAAGAGGTGGTTGTGAAGAGTAGAAGTACTGTATTAAGAAAGGTACCAATCCCTCGTGCCAAAGGAGCTAGTTTGAGGGCTTTAAATTCACTGAATTGAGTTTTTTGTAGATCACAGAGGGAGGTTGTCAGAAGGAACGGGGCGGTGTAGTCCAATCTCGACAGTATAAGAGTTTATATATATTGATAAGTGTATGTTTGTCTGGCACCCAGTTTGTACCACTGATGGCTGGCATTAAGTTTAAATCCTTTGACATGAGTTGACCAAGTTATGAAATAGGTGTCCGTAATCATATGGTGGTCGAAAGTTACCCTAAGAATTAAGGCTTCATTCTTTAACTCAATGCTCTTGGTTTATTTAGGTGTAGTTTGGGGTATAATTTTTGCATATGCTTGTGTTTTGAATAATATACCCATGGTTTTTTTTTACATGATTGTGGAACCCCATTTTTGGGCCCAATTTTGGATATAATTTAACATGTTTTAAATTTTAGTGGATGCCTGTTTAAACGGAAGTGGAGGAAGTCCAAAACGAAATATCGTCTGCAAATTGGCAGTTCGTTTAAGATTTCTGGCCATTTTCTGGAAAATATGTCATGAATCATGAGGAGTTGAAAAGGTGGGGAATAATAACCTAAAGAGATGTGAGGGAGGGGTATGAGGGTGGGGTGTGTGTTCCGTTTTTCAGAGAGAATAAGGATCCGAAATAGTGTTGTCAGATTTGATTGTTTTTATCTGTTATTTAGGAAAGAGTGAATGAGAATTTTGAGGATTCGACCGTGGATAGCATTACTGCTTTACTGGGAAATCAATCAAAATAGCCATAGCGTATTGCTTCTTCTGTTACTTTTACTACTTTAACATATTATTCTAAATGTAAAATGTGGTCTAACGTTTGCCGATTTGAAGTGAAGCCACTCCGGTCCCTCATTTTTAAGTTTTACTTAAGATTTGATGTTTTAGCCTGTTGTTAATGATGGTTTCGGAGAGTTTTACAAAAGGTGAGATGAGAGAAATGGGGCAGAATGAATCTGGATCATGGGCCGGTTTGGTTTTGCCGGGTTTGAGGATTGGTACCACCCTGGCAGTTTTTCCATGTGATAGGTATGTGTCCCTCCTGAGGTCCGAATATGGTTGATAGGGTTAGTGTAAGGTTATGCATGTTTGTGGTTGAGTTTGTTTAGTATGGTGTGGGTGGTGGTGTTATTGGACCTGGGCCTGAGGCTGAGTTTTTTGTTTCTTAGGTGCTACTTGTAGTTCATGTATATGTTGATAATTTTGTTTATTGGGAGGGTCCGAAATGGGGGTTGGGAGGAGGGGTTAGTTGGTTAATTTTATGGTGTTTTTGGAAGTGTGGTGGGTAGTTGGTGGAGCTGCTGATGGCCGAGAAGTGGGCAACAATGTCGTTAGCCTTTGTATGTTGTTACCTGTGGTGTCAGGTCTGGGAGGTTAGATTCTGAAATGCCCTTTATGGCTTTAAATTTGTTCCACATTTTCCGAGTGTTGATTTTGTTTAGCCTGAGGGTTGAACAGAATTTTCTCCAGTGATCGATTTTTGCTGCCTTTATAATTTGTTCGGTTTTATTTCTTAGTGTTTTAGCCAAATGTAATTTATAACGGTCCCTTTTAGATTGGCCTTTTTTCTTGCCTTTCTGGCATTGATAATTTCTGTGCTCCACAATGGGACTGTTTTCAGTGCCGGATTCGTCCGAATAGTGGGGATGCATTTTTTGTGTGATGTCTAGGATGGCGTTTCTGTAGTTGTTGTTGAATATGTTTATATCTTGGTTGTAGATGCTGTTTGTGCCTATTTGGTTGCAAAGTGTAGTGAATTTGCGCCAGTCCGTTTTTTGTAAGGTTGAATTTTAGTTCTGAGGGGTGTGTTTGTGTGTTGTTGGTGTTGTTTTTTTATGTGGTGGGGTTGTGTGTAGTGATTTTGATGGGGTAGTGGTTCCTGCCCCAGGTGTCGTTGTGTACCTCCCATGTACAAGATTGTGTTAGTTTAGGTGTGATGAATGATATGACGTCTATGACTAGGGGAATGTAGGTGGGAGAGTGGGTATCTTGTGGGCTGAATTTGTCATTTAATGGCATTTAGTTTGTGTTGAGTCTAACCAGTCAGATAATCAAGGTACCGTTGATGCCAGTAGAAAGGTCTTGTGTCCCTACAGTGGGTGGTGTGCGTTGAAATCTCCGAGGATAATAATGGTGTAGGGCCTTATGAATTTTGATGTAGTGTCTAAATCGTGAGAAGTGATTTTGAAAGTAAGGTCTTCTGTATACGTTAATGATAGTTAATTCTTTATTATTGAATTTTTGACATTTGATTGACAGGACTTCTAGATCTTGGGTTGGGATTTCGAAAAGCTAAAGTGTAGGTGCTCTGATATGAAGATCTGGGCTCTCACCTCTAAAGAGCCTGAAGATATACTGGCCGAGAATCTGTCTTTTCCGAATAATGTAGTGTTGGATGTCTATTTCTGTTTCGTCATATTGTATATATGTATCACATCCAACATATGTTGTATATTGCGCAACATCCAAAATAGGTTGTATATAGTGTCATATCCGGAATATCGTATTAGTATATAGTATATCATACGACCTATCATGTTGTATATATAGCACCATGTCCAACTATATCATAATGCATATAGGGCCACATCTGATCTTTCCTGCTGTGTATTGCGGTGTCATATCCAACATATCGTATTGTATATACCCATACCCGACATACCATACTGTATATAGCGCAGCACCCAGCATACAATCTTTGTGTCTTGTATGCGCCATATCCGACATATCATATTGCATATAGGAACCCACATCTGATCTGCTTTCCTGCTATTATATTGCGTCATATCCAACTTGCATATCGTATTGTATATTGCGGCACCCTCCGACATACCATACACCATATAGCGCATAACCCAGCATACAATCTTGTATATAAGCACCATATCTGACATGCTTATGATATTGCGTATAAGACCACATCCGATCTTTTCCGCTATATTGCGTCACATCCAACATATCGTATTGTATATTGCGGCACCTCCGAGCATACCATACTGTATATAGCGCAGGTGGGCAGCACCCAGCACATAATGTTGTAAATAGCGCCATATATCAGACATATCGTATTGTATATGGAGGTCACATCCAACATATGTTGTACATATAGCGCAACATCGAAATATCATGCTATATATAGCGTCATATCCAGAGCATATCATGTAAAGTATATAGCATTTACATCCGACATGTCATGTTTGTATATAGCATCATATACGACATGTCATATTGTTTAAAGCAACACATCTGACATAACATGCTGTATATTGCGTCACATCCCACGTATCTCATTGTATATTGCATCACATCCGATATATCACGTTGTTATACAGCGCCACATCCAACATAACATGTTGTGCATACCGAAGCCACGCTTTCCAACATATCATGTTGTATATAGTTCAGCACCCGACATACCCTGTTGTATATAGAGTCACATCCGACTATCGTGTTGCCAGGACATAGTGTCTTATCCTGACATATATTGTACATAGGTCTTATCTACTTATATGGTTAATATAGTGAGTGCCATCTGGACATATATCATGCTGTGTCTTGTGTCACATCCAGTGTGTATTGTATATTGCTACCGCATCCAGGTGTATGTGTTGTATATTGCGTCAAATATCCGCCCTATAATATATGTTCCCAATGTTACATCAGTGCACCTACAAACACGTTAACTAATTAATCAATGCATTAAGCTAAAACAAAATAATTTTCAAAAGGAGAAACAGATCAAGATTTTACAAAAGCGGTTGCTGCTTACACAGAGTCAGGTTTGAATTACAGGGAATAGTGGAAGCCATCTATTTTAAATTTCTTCATTTCATTTCTTTCTTTGGCAATGAAGCTTTCAACAGAAAAAATAACTCTTTTAAAAGTCTTTATAAAAGTTATTGCATTTTGGAATGTTGTTTTTCAAAGAAGAGACATAAATGTCTTTTGCTGAAATGATTATATGATTAGCAATTGGTTTTACTTCGAGGAACCCGAAATACAGGGTCCAACTACAGCTACAAAAGGAAAAAGATATGGGATAACGGATCCCCTTGTCATCAGCAGCCCTGTTCATTTGAAAACAAAATTAGCGAGCCTGACCCCCTGATCTCGTTAGATGTATCTTACGACAAGCATATTGTTATTGAAGACCGATCCTACCCGGATCTTCACGGGCCGGAAGACATGAAGTCCCAACTGTGAGATTACCTGCAAGTAAGATCTACCATTACCTCACACAGTTTAGTCACGGAATAAGTGTAACAGTTATTCAATATTTCTTTGGTCGCAGGCAGTTATTAACATAACAACTCCCGTACAGACTAAGATGTTACATCTAGATAATCGCGTAATCGCTATTAATAAAGGCCAGGTTTTCTTTGGGCGTGCTTTGGTACCTTGAGATTGAGACGTGGACCTCGTTCGAAGGACGTGGGTTCGGGGTTCGATTCTGGAATAAAATACTACCCATTCCTTTTGTCTCCTGTCAAAGAATCCCCACATGGGTACAATGTGTGAAGCACATTTCTAGTGTCCCCTGCCGTGATATTGCTGGAATATTGTTAAATGCGGCGTTAAACCATACTCACTCACTCATGTCAGAGATTCTACTAAGATGCTAATAGCGATGTGAAACCAATCTCACAAACACAAGCACGAACTAAGATATCGATTCGTTTAACATGTCTCCTGAAATCGATATATTGTCCCACTGTGAGTGTATGACGATCTACTCAGAAAATTATTATTCCATTCCCGCGTGTTAAATTTTCGTGCATACACGCCAATTACAAGCGGTTTTTGTGATGTGCACATGAACATGGTGTTGGTAAAATTCGAGTGAAATTTGTCAGTGTTTTGTTGTTCACTTCAGTGATAAATTCCATACACAAGATTACGTAGCCTGTCTGACTTTGTATGCTGTCTGCTGATGTGTCATCGTGTGGCTGTTTCGCATTTGCATTATGATAACCTTTGGCCTTCGACGAGGACGTTGAAATTGGGTTTTACGTCGTGCGTGAGAATATTTCGCTCAAATGACAACGTGCATGCGTGTGTATGCGTATGTGCGGCTGCTTGTACTAGCCCAGACTTAGGCTGGAATTATAGTGCTAGCCCACTGAGATACCATGCCGCAGTGAAGCACGAATACCCCACTCAGGCACATTATGCTGACTCCAAGCCGACCAGTCCTTGTTGTACCCATTAATGCCGAGCGCCAGGCAGGGACCAACAAGTACCATATTTTAACGTCTTTTGGTATGACGCGGTTGGGGATCGAACCCGCGACCTTTTGCTCTCCGGGCGGACGCTCTAACCACTACACCATGGAGGCGGTCTTCTGTCCGGTGGTTGGGTAGCCAAGTGGTTAAAGCGTCACAGGAAGAGCCGGGTTCGATTCCCCACATGGGTTCAAAGTGTGAAGCCCACTTCTAATGAGCATCGCCATGATATTACTGGAATGTTGCTAAATTTGGTGTAAAACCATACTCACTCACTCACACATACTCACACTAAGTCGCCCCCGGACGCTACTCTCAGTGCAATTCTACTTCTTCAATGTGCTATAAATAATGAAATATGTCAATACATCAGTCTCGTCTGTATTCGCTAAAGTCCCAATGAGAATGAGTTGTTTTATTGAAAGTGAATTTGGAATAAGGAATCCTTTTTCAAATTTTCAAGACGGAATAGAAATAGACTGCACATGAAAATCAAAGGATTAATACTTAGTTCACGAATATATGACATTGAACACATATAAATTTCTCAATACTAACTATGTATGTTTATGTACTATTATCTTCATTTTATTTGATGTTATTCACATTTGGATAATTTGATGCTTTGTTATTTGATACATAAGACACAACCTCCACACCCACCAATATATACTGAACATCATTGAAAACGCACCACCTGTATTAGTTTGGATTTCCAAGATCATAAATGAGCCATCGGTGTAAGTTTTACATACTTTTGTAGTCCAATGATTGGTCAAGAAAAAAGGCAAGAACCAATCCAGCAAAACGGTGAAGTTTTAATTCAGCTGACCATGAAAGCACGATGGAGTCAAATTGGAAAGTCAGTAACGTGTATGACCATCGTAAGCAGCAACACAAGCTGTGCAACTTCTCCTCATTGAACTGATAAGTCAATGATGTTTTGAGGCAATGCATTCCACTCTTGTTGCAAGGCATTCTCAAGTTCCCCAAGGTTGTTGATCTGCGGGCGACATGAGAGGCGTTGGCCCATGTAATCCCACAAGTGTTCAATTGGAGACAAATCTGGTGACGATGCAGGCCATGGAAATAGAGGAATGTTGTTGCTTGCCAGAAACTGTGTTGCAACACGTGCAGTGTGCGCTCGAGCATTGTCCTGCTGGAATGTGTGCAGATCTTGATGTTGGTTAAAGAAGGGAACGACGTTGTTCTGAAGAATGGTGTCACGGTAGTAAAGGGCATTAATTCTGCGGCGACAAACTACCAGAGCGGGTTTTGTGATGATAATTGATAACCTCCCCTAATGCTGCCGCCAACCCACCGATCTGTTTGCTGGCACAGACCTGATGGTAACGTTCTCCCCATCGACGCCATACCATACCCGACGCCCGTCAACATTTCGCAAGTGAAAACGTGACTCGTCGGAGAACATAACACCATGCCAACGTCGTAACAACCACAAACGATGGTGTTCAGCCCATCGTCGGCGTTCACGGCGATGTCTATCAGTCAGGATGGGTCCAACATAAGGGCGTCGACACCGTAATCCCTGCCGCACGGGACGGCGTCGGACGGTGGAAGCACTGATCAAAACCACGTCGGCCTTGGACAGCGTTGGCGGTTCTGGCAGCCGGCAACGTACGATCCCGAATATGGCGCCGAACAATGTCTCGATCTTGGCGAGGGGTGGTAACACGTGCCTGGCCAGGACGTTGGCGGTCCCTGGTGATTCCTGATTGTTGGTACCTGTTGGCAAGTCTTATGATGGTGGAATGATGGCAACCAAATCGTCTGGCAATAATCCTGCTTGATGTGCCAGCCTGCAACATGCCAAACGCCCGCTCTCGTTTCTCTGGTGACAATCTTGGCATTGCAAAATGAACTTTACATGCGGAGGTGCAGCTAAAATGAGAACGGTTTTTTACCGACGGTCATTTATACCCCTAATCAACATGTTTTACGCATGCAATTTGTGCTTTTCGTGCAGTTTGTGCATGAATTTTGTTGTTGTCATGTGATATGTTCTATGATGTGTTCGGGCAATCTGTTCTTTACTGTACAGCATTATTTATTGTCTTTTGTGTTATTAACAACATTTCCAACGTTCAATTTCACTCTCAAAACAATTCTATTACCATATTTCAAAATTTACAGGTGGTGCGTTTTCAATGTCCAGTATATATAAACTGTATTTCCATGTTACACTCTGTGTGCAGTTCTAATATTTTCTTTACTGTGTACAGTTCTAATGTTTTCTCTCCTGCGTGCAGTTTTAATACTTTCTCTCCTGTGTGAGGTTCTAAAATGCTTTCTCTACTGCGTGCAGTTCTAAGGCTTTCTCTAATACGCACAGTTTTAATGTTTTTCTAATACGCACAGTGTTAATGCTTTCTCTTCTGTGTGAGGTTTTAATGCTTTCTCTCCTGCGTGCAGTTCTAATGTTTTCTCTAATACGCGCAGTTTTCATGCTTTCTCTCCTGTGTGCAGTTCTAATGCTTTCTCTCCTGCGTGCAGTTTTAATGGTCTCTCTAATAACCACAGTTTTAATGCTTTCTCTCCTGTGTGAGGTTCTAATACTTTCTCTCCTGCGTGCAGTTTTAATGGTTTCTCTAATACGTACAGTTTTAATGCTTTCTCTCCTGTGTGCAGTTCTAATGCTTTCTCTCCTGCGTGCAGTTTTAATGCTTTCTCTAATACGCACAGTTTTAATGCTTTCTCTCCTGTGTGCAGTTCTAATGCTTTCTCTCCTGCGTGCAGTTTTAATGCTTTCTCTCCTGCGTGCAGTTTTAATGGTTTCTCTAATACGTACAGTTTTAATGCTTTCTCTCCTGTGTGCAGTTCTAATGCTTTCTCTCATGCGTGCAGTTTTAATGCTTTCTCTAATACGCACAGTTTTAATGCTTTCTCTCCTGTGTGCAGTTCTAATGCTTTCTCTCCTGTGTGCAGTTCTAATGCTTTCTCTCCTGCGTGCAGTTTTAATGGTTTCTCTAATACGTACAGTTTTAATGCTTTCTCTCCTGTGTGCAGTTCTAATGCTTTCTCTCCTGCGTGCAGTTTTAATGCTTTCTCTAATACGCACAGTTTTAATGCTTTCTCTCCTGTGTGCAGTTCTAATGCTTTCTCTCCTGTGTGCAGTTCTAATGCTTTCTCTCCTGCGTGCAGTTTTAATGGTTTCTCTAATACGTACAGTTTTAATGCTTTCTCTCCTGTGTGCAGTTCTAATGCTTTCTCTCCTGCGTGCAGTTTTAATGCTTTCTCTAATACGCACAGTTTTAATGCTTTCTCTCCTGTGTGCAGTTCTAATGCTTTCTCTCCTGCGTGCAGTTTTAATGCTTTCTCTCCTGTGTGATGTTCTAATGCTTTCTCTCCTGCGTGCAGTTTTAATGGTCTCTCTAATACGCACAGTTTTAATGCTTTCTCTCCTGTGTGATGTTCTAATGCTTTGTCTACTGCGTGCAGTTCTAAGGCTTTCTTTAATACGCACAGTTTTAATGCTTTCTCTAATACGCACAGTTTTAATGCTTTCTCTCCTGTGTGAGGTTCTAATGCTTTCTCTCCTGCGTGCAGTTCTAATGTTTTCTCTAATACACGCAGTTTTCATGCTTTCTCTCCTGTGTGCAGTTTTAATGCTTTCTCTCCTGCGTGCAGTTTTAATGGTTTCTCTAATACGCACAGTTTTAATGCTTTCTCTCCTGTGTGCAGTTCTAATGCTTTCTCACTTGTGTGCAGTTTTAATGCTTTCTCTCCTGTGTGCAGTTCTAATGCTTTCTCTCCTGTGTGCAGTTCTAATGCTTTCTCTCCTGTGTGCAGTTTTAATGGTCTCTCTAATAACCACAGTTTTAATGCTTTCTCTCCTGTGTGATGTTCTAATGCTTTGTCTACTGCGTGCAGTTCTAAGGCTTTCTTTAATACGCACAGTTTTAATGCTTTCTCTAATAGCACAGTTTTAATGCTTTCTCTCCTGTGTGAGGTTCTAATGCTTTCTCTCCTGCGTGCAGTTTTAATGCTTTCTCTAATACGCACAGTTTTAATGCTTTCTCTCCTGTGTGCAGTTCTAATGCTTTCTCTCCTGTGTGCAGTTTTAATGCTTTCTCTCCTGTGTGCAGTTCTAATGCTTTCTCTCCTGTGTGCAGTTTTAATGCTTTCTCTCATGCGTGCAGTTTTAATGCTTTCTCTAATACGCACAGTTTTAATGCTTTCTCTCCTGTGTGAGGTTCTAATGCTTTCTCTCCTGCGTGCAGTTTTAATGCTTTCTCTCCTGTGTGCAGTTCTAATGCTTTCTCTCCTGTGTGCAGTTCTAATGCTTTCTCTCCTGTGTGCAGTTCTGATACTTTCTCTACAGCGTGCAGTTCTAAGGCTTTCTCTCCTGTGTGCAGTTCTAATGTTTTCTCTCCGATGTAAATTTCTAATATTTTTCTCCTCTTTGTAGTTCTAATGTCTTCTCTCCTGTGTGCAGTTTTAATTTTAAGTGTTAGTCCCGAACTTATGTTTCGTATACATTACCTAGTCATCGATAGTACAGATATGTGGTGTATAAAGTCTAGATACGTGTAATATGATCGACGTACACCTCGTGTGATCACTGAATGTTCTCTGGTCCTTTCATATAATTCCCTGAGATGTTTTCCCTTTACATGAAATGGAATATGTTTCAGATGATAGTCAACCTGGATGTTATGCTCCATCAAAGTTTCATGTTTACTAAATGCATATGCATCAAAGATGAACGAAAACTATTTTAAAGGCAAAGTGAATTTAAGCATGGATTACATTCACAATCGCTGTAAATTGGTAGCAGTTAATGATTTAAAGAAGATCAGTTTCCCAACATTGTAAAAGGATAAATTATGCGCTGGATATGGTTGGGCAACAAAGGACACGCTAATATCACTGGGAGAGTATTTAATTAATTATGTGCATATTTTTTTACCATTCACTGCTAACGACACGTGAACTGAACATAATCAATAATTAGCGCAGTGCATATTCTATAACATAGAAGTATCAATGCTGTAAATTGGTAGCAGGTAATGATTTAAAGAAGATCAGTTTCCCAACATTAAAAATGGATAAATTGTGCGTTGGATATACAGTCAAATCCCGATGAGTCGAATCGCTGGGGACCAAGTAATAAATTCGACTTATTGATGTATTCGAGACATAGGTATGTCTATGTGGGTAGAAAAAAAGATGATCCAGTCCGTCAATGGCGGAAAGGTGTGAGCCGCGCTGGTTTGTTAATTGGATCAGTTTACTACACCAATCAACTTCTCATTGACTGACTTCGGCTTATGTATACAAAATTGCTGTTGTTTGAATCTCATAGAACCAAATTTCCCTCGAGTCATCGTGTGTATTTATGAGACGAATTCGTGTAACCGGTATTCAAATGATGACAACTATAACAGGGAATGGTCGGGACCGACAGGTACTTCGAGTTATGCATAATATTCGAGACACTGGCATTCGACTCATCGGGATTTGACTGTAGTTGGGGAACAAAGAACACGCTATTACCACTGGGGCGGTATTTAATTAATTATGTGCATATTTTTTACCATTTGCTGGTAACGACACGTGAAATGAACATAATCAATAATTAGCTCAATGCATACTCTATAACATAGACGTATCAACGCTGTGAGAAACAAATCAACAGTCACTGTATTGGCATAAGCATCCAAAATTTGATGAAAAAATCTCTTCTTTTATAGAACACTAATTTGCAGCACATTCAGGTGAAATCAGTTGAAATTGGTTCATTGGTTCAGTTCCTTATCATGCTCCTTAACATAGTGGTCTCAGTGCTATGCAAAAAGCAACAGTATACTGTATTGACCGACTTAAGTACCCAAAATATGATGAAAAAAATCATTTTTCTAGAAAATCAGTGTGAAACACATTCAGGTGAAATCAGTTGAAATCGGTTTCAGTTCTAAATCCGTTTCAGCATAGAAAACATAAGTCCAGAACATATATGTCACAAAGAGTCCTATGATTCAAAGAAATGGCACACAGTCACAAAAAGCTCCAGGTCACATATCAGCATCTCTGTCTTCTTCATATCAATGGTATACACAAAACCCTTACCAGCTGTAGTTGCTTACTTTGTGATCGTTGTGTGGATGGTTTTCCGGGAAGCTTGCCGAGGAATTTATTCCCTTTCTTTGCAGGGTTCTGGGACGGAGCAACGTAAACTGTCGTAGGGTTGTATCCTTCACTCTTATACCAGACATTCTTGAAAACACGTTGCTTGTGGCTCCAACTCGATATCTACAGGGATCAAGGTGGATTTTCCCGAACAAAGCAGCCTGAGTAGCTTGTTTCTGTTCGATTGATGACGATTCTTGTTTTGCACTCACATCACCAATTAGTATTCCACAACACTTCAAATAGGGGTAATTGTAATTTGTAATTGTACTTGAATGTAATTAATTACAAAAATCTATGTAATTGCATGTAATTTGTAAGTGAATGTTCAAAATGTAATTTGTAATTGTAATTTATCTAATTAACATCTCAATGTAATTGAATTTTTCAATTACTTTTTCAATTACATCATATTACATCTGACTTTATATATTTTGGTGGTCATCAGGCAACCCTTGCAATTATGTTCTGTACAATAAGGAGGACAAAGCAGTGTTTTTCAATAAAATGCTTGTTGTCGGTGTACACTCTAGCAGGTGTTAAGTTTTGAAAGAAACTTGAATGTCTAAGCCTTTTTAACTATCACCATTTGTGAAACAAAGGGAATCAGTAGAGCAATGTAGGTTAGTATTTGAGGAAATGGGGGATTAACTGTACTATTAGTCAAGTTCCTATCAAAATGGCCTCTTTGTTTATTTCTCATAGGATACGATATTCAAAATCTTACTGAACATGATTTTTATAATCATGAAATGTAATGAGCCATAAATCTAAGTTGACAAATCCTTTGGTATGTTAATGTGGACTATGTCAGATAGAGAGACCGGTGGAATTTATATTTTAATATAGACCTGTAATGATGAGTCATGATACAGTATACCTTAGGTAACAGTGGTGGACAAAGTGTTTTTTGCAACAAGTAATGATAGAGGTGTGTATTTGATAATAAGCCCAAAGAAATATGCCAAAAACAAATCTGATCAAATAGTGTACATTATAGATATAATCTAATTTTGCATTTCACTTTTTGATGACAAAAATGTGAATTAGATTTAGTGACCACTGTTTACCAACATCTATCTCTTGTTGATTAAAGGAATACAGAAATGTATTTGTTTTGTTTTTGTTGTGCTCTTTTACAAAGTAATTTTTAATATAATTAATTACATTGGTAATGTAATTGTAATTTAATTCATTACATTTTAAATTAGGGTGTAATTGTAATTGCAATTGTAATTGAGGAAAATCAAAGTAATTGTAATTTGATTAATTACATTTCAAAGTAATTGAACCCATGTCTGGAGACGGTAAGTGGCAATGAAAAGATAGTGTCGATTGAAGTCGGGTTCCAAGAAACAAAGCTGTACTTTCGATTCAGCTTAAGTAGACAGCTAAAGTTACAGTGGCGAGATATCACTGTTCAGTTGTATGTGTTGAAAAATGTACAAGCTGGTGTGCCAGAAATACCTTGGCCGTGTATGTATGTACTTGTGTATGTGCCTGTGTGTCTGAGTGCCTGCCTGTGTCTCTCTCTCTCAGGATTGTCTCTCTCTGTGTGTGCATCTCTCTCTCTCTCTCTCTCTCTCTCTCTCTCTCTCTCTCTCTCTCTCTCTCTCTGTCTCTGTCTCTCCTCTCTCTCTCTCTCTCTGTCTCTCTCTCTCTCTCTCTCTCTCTCTCTCTCTCTCTCTCTCTCTCTCTCTCTCTCTCTCTCTCTCTCTCTCTCTCTCTCTCTCTCTCTCCTCTCTCCCCACACACACACACACACCGTTTAAGTCACACCGTAACATAACTTGATGGTCAAGCTCGGTGACTGCATATAATTTTATCCCATTGCTCTGGTTTTGATATCTCGATTTAGTTGTAATAAATTCTTTATTATATCGGCGTAAAACAAATGTCACTTACACTCCACATCTTATCGCGGTATGATGTAGGTAAGGGAAAGCACCGAGCTGATAACAGCACGTGACGCCATTGCCAGGTAACGGATACAACAGGTACAAGATAGACACAGTCATGTTAGACTGGACTCAAGTTACGTCTCATTTTTAAACGTCTATGTTATCAACAAAAAATGTTGTGTTAAGAGGAATTTTGTTTGTAAACTATTTTAAAAAAACAGCCGTGAAGTTGTATTGATTGCATTTATTTGTAATATCTACCTTCTATATATTGCTTTTTATTGAGGCACAAGTGCATATATATATACATACATATACATATAAATGTTATATCTGTGTATGTGTGTGTGTGCGAGCGCGCGCGTGTGTGTTTATGAACGTATTTGCTTATGTTTGTTTTGCTTTCCTTGCGTTTCATTCTTTTCAGTGCAGATAACGTACAACCAAATAATGACCATGCTGTCAATAGAAATGAAATCAACGCAGCTTGACCATTGTCATTATGGCCACCATCAAAGTTATAAAGCTGCATATAATCACATTTAGACAAAGGCCGGTTGGCCACTGAAAGCATGACATTGTGGATGAGGTGCGGGATACTGCCGGCTGACCACACATGTGTCGCAAATACACACAAACACACACACACACATATATAATCTATAATATACACAGATACACATTTTTCTTATCACAAAATGATCTGTGTTTTTTCTTTGTATAACGCCGCATTAAGCAATATGGCGGAGGTCTGGGTCAGAAAATTCAGAAGCATTTGTATTTGGATACGTGACATGTGTCAATCAAGCCAGCGAGCCTGACCAGCCGATCAACCTCGTTGCCTTTTATTACAAGCATGGGTTACTGTACATCAATTCTAACCTGGATCTTTACAGGTCCAAACATGAACTCCCCAGCGGGCACACAACGTTGAGTCAACGTTTAATCAACGTTGAATTTTTGTTGTTTGGTTGATCAACCTTTCATAAACATTGATTCAACGTTTATCATGCGACCAAAGAAAGTTAGTCGAGATTCGTTTAGTTGTCAACGTTGTTCCAACGTAAGGAACCAACGAAACGTCAACTAATTGTTTCCTTGGCAAATTTGATACATAATTCATATTGGTAATAGGTATCCAACTTAGCAACTATCATTTCGGAACATTGATTTCATAAAAGATCAAGATCGAGTTGGTGACATATATAATCTTATATAATGTTTGATTGTGCATCGATCAACAGACGGAAATATTACGTAAATCGCAATTGAAAATGAAAACATCAATGATTTTAGGTATAAAGTCATCAGTTATCCGAATTGCATTACATTTGATATTTGATTACACTGTCAAAATTGTATAATTCCCGACAATTTGCTTTCAAACACATGCCAGATGTTGACCTTTCGATCGCCTCGTTTGGCCATGTCCGGACATGCGCACAATTATCGCGCGCAAAGGCAGCTGATCGTTGTCAGTTCACTTTGGTGAGGTTCAACGCAATATCGTTTTATTTTCAACATCTTGACGGCATGCTGGTGTTTATTTGGTAAGTATGTCCTTCATGTATAATGAAAACGTAGGAATGTTGTTTAAATCTAGCAGGTCAATGTAGCAAGAAACTCCGAATTAGGGCTCATGTTTTATCTCACAAGGTTACCGTTATGTCACGTACATGTTTCTCAAAATTTAGTGGAAGCCCGTGTTTCCATGAACTTGTTTTGTTATTTTTCAATATATTTGCATATATATATTTGGCATTTTATTATATAATCGAATAAGATTTCCTTTCGTACCCATCACCATGTGAATTTTGCAAATATACATTTTCAAATAATCAATGAAGTACATCAAGGGACTGTTCATAATTATATTGTTGGGGGTGGGGGTTATGATTGTAGGGAGTGGGGGTGGTGAGGGGTGGTGGGGTGGTGGGGTGTTTCACCCATTTTCTTCAGGGAGCTAAAGGGGTCAGCATTTTGTACACACGCACTATGTTTAATATGATGCTTAGAATTATGGGAAGAGAGAGGGCGTCATAGATATTGTACCTGACATGCAGGGTGGGGCGTCACTTATTTTGTACACACACCTTACGGGGAGGGAGGGGGAGGTAATTCACATTCTCCATGCTTCTCCATAAAAATCATCATCACCCCCAAGCCATACATTATGAACGGTCCCTATGGGCAGCTATACAAATTCGAATAGAATTTATCAACATTTTATATCAAATTATTATGAGCATTTGTTCGTTTGAATAGATCTATCAGTAAATTATGCATTGAGCACGCTCTGAACCCTGTCAACATATGTATATTATTTTGGGGGAGGGTAGGATGGGGAGGAGAATGGCTGAAAGGAAATCTTTCTCAGATGATGCGACGAAAATTCACATCATAATGTCTTGTGAAAGTCTTTGTTAAGGATGAAATTGAATATAATTTATTCGAACTTTTATTTATTTACAAAATGTGTAACTTCACTAATGATTCTTTGATGGGACAATTAACAAAACTGCACCCACAGACTTTCATTCTTACACTTGTTTGGAAGGGATGTGATGATTCATGTCTCTGAAAGGTTAAAATGTTACATACAAAAGAAGTAATTTAGTAAGGAACATTTAATTATGAAATAAGATATAATTTTAATGGAATTTGCAGAAATCTCATCTTGGAAGACTGGGTGGCAGCAATTTTGTGGATCACATAAAAGGAGCAAGGCTAAGGTAACAAGTTTTTCACATTTCACTTGTTTCCAGTATATCCACCACAAAGTTTAAGAGAAAGATGATAATGCTCTTTCATTGTACCACCTGTTTTGAATATTTGTGATAATGTTTGGTCTTTTTTGGTGATAAAAGTTGGTCTTTATTTTCATTTATATATTAAGGTTGATCATGTAAGAGAATAATTTGACAATGATTTCTCCCGGAGATGTTTAGTTTAATGAGCATTCCCTTGCTTGGCGCCATATTGTTTTTCGTCGTAAAGAGCTGGATGCGAGATAGCACGCGAGAGGACAGAAGTCATAAATTTATAGAGATATATAGATGGTTTTTGCTGGGAGACACACTCTTCAGGTATTTGGTCAGCTGTAGAATTTGAATATGATGGTTTTTTTATTATTGTCAAAGTGTAGGTTTTTCATTATTTTGCATTTACCGGGTAAATGTGTGTGCAGTGAAACATACTGAGATTTGGAAGAGTCCATTATTTAGAGTACAGGTATCGTTAGATATCAGCATTTTATGTACATGTTCCCTTGTCAAGATCATCTATCGAGTATATTAGAGAGAAGGTGTATATTTGTAGTGTTTTAAGTCAGAGTAATTTTCAGTGTATGACCTACATTTCAATATGTTTTGGCCACCTGTCACCCCTTTGGTCAAATAGAGTAGGACTTCCATTTCTTGGAATTGAGAGTCAGAGATACACTGTTTCCAAGAATTTACATGTGTCCACTGATGTTTGTTTACGAGTACATTTAAGTCTTTTTCAGAACTCCATGATCCATACTTCCTTGTGTTTTGGAACAAATGGTGTTGGAAGACCTCCCACAATAGACTTGTTCTTCGACCTGTGAACCACCACACATTTTGTTTTCTTATCATTTAATGTTAAATGGCTTTTATTACAATTTATGACTCCTGTTAGCAAAATTGCTACATCAGTACAACTCCTATTTAATTTGAAAATAATCGTTTCCGAGAATCGCTAAAGAAAACTAAAACTGACAGAATAACAACAATCTTCCATTGTTTTGCAGGACAATGTCAAACAATTTGATGTCAAGAATGAATGTTGATGGGCAAAACTGCAAGTTTTCTTTTAAGAATACAAGGTTGTATTCAATTATCTCTGGTAAGTTAATTACCAAATGCAGCATTTTCATCATGATCATAGCAAATAATATATGACAGTAAAGCATCGTCTAATTCATCCTAATTCATAGTCTGTTTGAATAATCAACTTGCAATTGAGGATTTTCTTTGAAAATGTTTAAGAAAACTATTGAAATATAAATTGTTTACACTTTTCGTCATATTTTGTATGGATGCTGTTCATATGTTCACATGCCAAGTTACAGCAGTGAAATGAACCTTTCAAGTGATTGATTAAACAAATACTTGAATCATTTAAGACAATATATCTTCCATATAAATTATTCATGTATTTAAACATAAAATTTCAGAATGTGTCCTATCTCATGGGAATGAGATGGGAATGCATCCGAAGCAAATTTCAAGAAAGAGTTAGGAACGTTTCTGAAGTATCCACCAGACCGCCAAGCAGGGACTGGCAGAAAGAAGAGGCGCTGAAATGGTGAAAGTAATTGCATTTGGTTATTCAGGGGTATGTTTAATAGCTGAAATTCAGACAAAATGTCTTCTCGGGACCAATTCCACCTTTTCAAGTCAACAATACAACAGTAAATAGTTTTTCTCAATTTGGAATACTCTTTTCTTCTTACTGGAATTATACGTCCAACTGACATAAAACTTAAATGAACATTATATTGAATGTGGAATTTTAACCAAGTATTTTATCAGGTTAATTTTTTTTACTGCAATTTTCTGTTTGAACACTGTTTATTGCAGGTAGCTTTTGGGGTATTTTAGCTGGATGCATGAGTTCGGTGCTACTTTAGTGTAGTTTAAAGATGAAGTGCGAGTCTGTTTACAGGAAAGCGTAATACCTCCCAGACACAACCGCGGAACAACCCATTTTCAACTTTAATAATATGTCAAACCTCAACGTTGATTCCACGTCAGATATCACGTCTAAACAACTTTCATATACAACCTATTTTCAATCTAATTTTAACGTTGAGGACCAACCTATTCTCAACGTTGAAACAACGTTGATGTGCCTGCTGGGTCCCAGCTGTGAGATTATCTGCCAGCAAGACGTATCGCTACCTCGCATAGTTTAGTTACGGAATAAGTGCTATTCAATTCTTTTAGTGTTCGAAATAGTTAAACATTTTGCTAGCGAGTCGGGCTAGCTATGCTTGAAAGCTACTAGTCAATAAAATAGTTCACTAGCCCGAAATCTGAATGTAGAAACTAAGCAAAAGATTACAAAAAAAGATGCGCAAAAGATATTGTCGGCATGACACGGGTTTCATTATTAAGTTGCTAATATGACGATTTTTTTATCAAGCCATAATCTTGCATGATTTAAGAGTTTATAGCTTAACAAGTCGGAGACAGTGATAGATGCGTCTTAATGCGTCTATGTTTATTTGGTCGCAGAAACTAACACACTCAGGTAGTGATTAACAACTCATGTACAAGCATTGTTAAGAGGTTACAGATAGATAGATAAACAATTACTACTCGCGTAATCGTGTTTAATGAAGAGCAAGTTTTCTGGTACACTTGGTACCTTGTTGAAACTTGAACGTTGGTCTGGGGTTTGATCCCCAAAACTGAAACAAATAAGTACCCGTTCTTTGTGTCTCCTGTCAAAGATTCCCCACATGGGCACAATTTGTAAAGCCCATTTCCGGTGTTCCCCACCGTGATGTTGCTATAATATTGCTAAAAGCTACACTCACTCACTCATGTCAGAATAGCTACTTAGATGCTAATAGTGATGTGAAACCAATCCCGCAAACACAATCACGAACTAAGACATAGTTTAACACATCTGACATCGATACATTGGCTAGTGCATGGCTATCTTCTTCGAAAAAGATTAGTCCACTCCCACGTGTTAAAAGTTGTCGTGCAAACACGCCAAGTAGTATAGGGAATGGGGGTTCTGTGACAGGCCGATTAAGAGCGTCATTATATATCTATTCCGCTTCCAGCCCCCAGTATAAATTAACGATTTCGAGCAGAGACACCATTCGATGCACATCCCAGACCCCTATAGGAGCCTTAACATCTGTACGGGCGGGAACGAGGACTGCAATACGTCCCCAAGCCGCAGACGGTGCCGGATGCTAAGTTCCCAGTCACAGAATGGGATTCTGTGACAGGCCGACTAAGAGTGTCATTATATACCAATTCCACTTCGAGCAGAGACACCATTCGATGCACAGCCCAGGCCAACCACTATGAGCGTCTGCCCGTACGCGTAAGTCGTGACGCCGTCGGCGGCGATCCACCGTTTGGTGTCCATGGGCGACAGCGACGTCTTGTTGAGGGTGATGCCGTAGATGTTGTGTTTGTCGCTTCTCAACGCGTTCATTCGGTGTTTGAACGTCTTATTCTTGAACAGAGCTTGTTTGAAGAGGACGTGCTTGATGTGTTGTTTCACCACGTATTTCTTGACCCCTTTTGCCTTTCGGATCTAACCCTTGTCAGCTTTCAAGATGGAGTACATCTTAGGCCTCAAGCCGACGTATTCGGCGATGGGTGCCCGCGCATTCGTCCTTCATCTTGCCAAGGACCTTTTGTTGATCGTGTTGTGTAGGGCATGGTCCTTGGGGCAATCGCTGCGTCGCGACAGGTGTATGTGTTTTGCCATGTCCCTCACACATCCTCGGTGTGTATATCTAGCAACAAGGAATCTGTGTCCGCAGTACAGCAGCCCACATCGATCACCGATGCTTTTGAGCCGGTTGTAGTAGAAATCATACATGAGATGTTTGGACGGACAGGTCGAGAATGCTCATCCCCACGTAGACGGGTCGGTTGAGCTTTTGATGTGACTTTTGTTCATGCAGCTACCGCCAAGTCGTTATCGAATAAGCTTGCTTCGTTGGGAAGGTCGGGCTAGCCGACGATCAGTTTCTGAGTTTTTCCTCCTGCTGCGATCAGACGAGTTTGACCGCCACCCGTTTTTCCAGGTCTCTCCATCGCCTTTACCAAACACCGAGTTGTTCATGAGCTTATACAAGTTCTTCTCGAAGTCACTGGTGGCCAGCTTTTCGCAGGTCCGTGTTCATTCTGATGTAGGGCTCCATCCAAGGACTTTGGTCAAACTTCAGCACCCTATGAATTTTGGTCAGTTTCATACCCAACGATAGGTACAGCTGCAGGTTGCGATAGTGCACGACATACTTGGTCTTGTTCATCAAGTTCGGACGAGTTTTCCACCCGAGCCAGGGTGTTCTCACCCAACAAGTCCCGCTGATAGTCGGACATCCAGTCCCTCAGCAGACCATCAACCGTTCAAGGGCCAGCGGGTAGCTGTTGTGAGCAGCGTGCAACGCCCTGGATACTCCAGATCCACTTCGAGGATGTAACCCTTCCCGAATCCGGCGCGCGATACTCGTGATATCGATCTCATCGTCCAACCACTCAAACCCACCTCGTAGGCAGAGACTGACTCATAGCCCAGCCGGTACGGGTTGTTGGCGTCGAGGTAGAGGAGATGATTGCGGGCTTTGCGTAGAGTCGTAGCCTTTCCACGTACTTATTGTTGGCTCTGCGCACCGCTTTGGCAGCCATGGAGATCCCACCGCAACTTTTCAATGAACAGGTGCATGTCAGCATCCGTGAGCAACCCAGCTTAACTCCGGTTTTCTTCAGCAGCGCATCCCACGATAGACCGGGGCTGGTGTAGTACCATGCAGGGTCACGAGTTGATACTGTTTCAAACACGTCCTCCTAAACGTCTCAAACACATCGTTAGCAGGAGCACGTCCGCTCGGCACAGGTCGCGGTAGTCACCCAGATTCTACATCCCAGTTTCTCCCACACGTTCTGCGCGTGGACGTAATCATCCTGGGAGATATGTGGGATTCGGTCAGGCTACTGTAAAATTGGCCGATGGAGGTAATCGGGTCTCATCAAACTTAGGCCAATCATCCATGTACTCGTATGGGTACACCCTTCATCATCAGCAGGGGCCGAGTCTCGGCATTGGTGTATCGATCAGTGATGGGGAAGGCGTCATTGGCTTTTGACCAAACTATCGAGCGATGATAGGAGGAACTGAGCGCTGTCAATGAATCTCAGACCGTTGGAGGAGAATGAGATGTATTTTTCCATGTTGTTGGGGATGCACTTGATATCACCGTCGACCTTTGAGATGGCCTGCATGATCATGGGTGGGCATCGTACCTCTGATTGTGGAAGACCAAGGGGATGTTGATTGTTTTAGGGTTGATTCTAAGCTGGAGGATTGCACGCGCTATGGGCGGCACCTCGGTACCGGCCGGTGATGTGGCAGTGATCTCACAACATCCCCATTCAGCGCCCCTGACATATATGGCAATTCTCAGCGCTTGCGGCAGTGGCCGACTTGGTCCTTCGTGCGCCATCGCGTATGGGGGCAGCGGTGTACAGCCTTTTTCCTTATGATTTTCTCTTCCTGTTGCCACATCAGGAATCGCTCGTTAGCTAGGACCTCGGTAGATGACTGGAGCATTCGTTTGTCCATCATCGGACGACCACGTACCCGAACCTGCAGGCTTGCGGTTCTTGGGTCTTTGCACGTAAACTTTGCTCAGTGTTGGGCACGTCGTAGTCGAACCCGTTTTTGATGAGGCTTCAAGCCCGCATAGATCATGTAAGCGCTACCGGGCATCTGATGTTTGTAGGGTTGGTGACTTTCAAGATGCTGTCGCCTTCCTTAGGCATGTGTCAATTCGGATCGCCGTCTCTCCTACACCTAGGCAATCCCCTGGTGCGCTTGCAGCAGGTCGGCTCGCGTAAAACCGTGCAGACATCGTTCGCAGAAGTGTTTCTTTTCTCTGTGCATCGATTGATCGTGCAACAGTCGGCTCCAGATTTTTATTGCCGTGTATGATACTCGGCCGTCTTTTTCGATGAGGAATATATTGGTTCACATGGCTTTTATCACCCACAGGCTTATCCTATGCACGATGGTTTTGTCGCCGTGGTCAACACGTTGACGGCCACCTTGTTTCTGTTTAATTGCTCAGTGAGGAGATGGGTGTTAAGCGTTCACTACACCCGTGAAGCCTCGAACCCGGATTCTTCGATCGATGGATAGCTGGAACATATGCCCGATTGCCCGTTGGTTCATGCGTAGCAGCTATGACCGCCACCATACGCAAGATCGGTAACATCATCGCCTTGGGTTTGGGGTTAACTGAGGGCCTTTTTAGCCTTGAAATGCTTGGGCACGCGATATCGCGACCCACCTTTGAGGCATGTAGTTCGGGCATGTCGAGATAAGCGGTAAGTTGATTTTGCTCTACCACCCATCCAGAGCCCAGGTGGGTATATCTCTCCAACGACTCTTGTATTTTCTGCAACGACGCGTCGATGGAAGGATTCAATCAATTCAAGTTGGGTTAGGGCTTCCTGTTTACCTCTGAAATAGGGTGCAGCGTGCTCAGCTTACCGTCCGTATTCTGCTTTTGGAGCTCCATTTTCATCGTTAGTTGGTACTTGATGCTTTTCAAGTCGCCTAGTTCTTCGCGGAGTTTACTAGCAATGGGGGTTTGACTGTACTGGTATCAATATTGGAATCAACCGCCATTATCCAACCCGAGATACTTACCCACGGGCGCAGTGCTCGTTGGCACGAATCTCAACTTCGACTGGCCTGGTGTCTTCCAGCGTGATCAGCTTGGCTCTTCTCATGCTTGAGAATAACCCTTCAATCCCCGTTCTTTAGCCTCGGAGTTTGGAGGTCTCGCATGGTAGGGAGCTGGTATATTTCATTTGAGCAAAGGTGAGCAGTTGGGGTTTCCTCAGGCGGGAATAACCTGTCAGTCCACAACTTTTTGGCGAGCTTTGAGTTTGACGACAGTAGTCATGGTGTATACCATACGCGGAGCCACATGTCTAATAGGGCGTTTTCAATGTGCAGATAATCCCGTCAGCCTTCAAAAATATGAATCGCCCCTTAAACTTTCGTCCTGAGCAGCCGGTTACGCTCATTGGGAGGTAGTCTTTCTTCTTCTTATCGTAAATGCAGTTGGTTTCGAATTACGTCCCTCCCATGGTCCTTGCATATACCCATAATGTCCTTGACCCCTATGCCGCTTTGCTTGCGTAATTGACATGACCCTTTGACCCTCTCACACAGTGGGCATGTGGAGTGGCAATATTCAGTCATACAACGTTTGGCGCGAGGTTGCTGGTCGCCGAGCAATACCCATTTGCAATAATAATAAGTTCCCACGGGCCACATGTTGTATACCTTTGCTTGAGAAATCAAATGTCTAAATGAATGTTACTACATGCGAAGGGATGGGGTTTTGGGTTTTGGGTGAGTGCTATGGGAAACTGGTTTTGCTATGCTTCCAGGTCTTGTGGATGACCTTCCAGAGTAATACGGCAGCTATCGAAACATAGGTTAACCCTTTGGCTGATTCTACCATCTCCCGCACCTTCTGGATACCCAGACGTGTGTCTTCTTGTTCCTCTTCTATTTCTTCCAGGACTCTCGTCATTGTCATCATCTTGTCCAACCTCGACAGGATGTCAACCAACAAATCGATGATGATGTATTCGTGGTTTGCTCCACACGAGTCTCGAGAGACTCCCCAGGCGATCGTAGAAGTCCTGGATGGTTATTAGCGTACTACCAGGTATTGTTACTTCGATCTATCCCGAGTCACCTTTTTGTGGTTCGCCGACCGCGTACTTGATACTTGTTGGTTGTACAACTTGGCGATACTTCTGGTTCTTGACCGATCTCTCCATATATCATTAGAGTCTTGTGGACCCAATACCGGCGCTTTTCGACCTGCTCGCTTGCTGGGAGCACCCCTCGAAGGGAGCGTATTTCTTGGATCTTATCCGGCAAATCACCCTTTGGTGGCATGGTTGTTTTTCCTAGGCATATATATACCCATACTTCCTATATGCCCATATGGGAATCCCAATCCTCTCCAGGAATCCGCAATCCTCTCCCAGTAATCCCAATCCTCCCAGGAATCCCAATCCTCCAAAGGAATCCCAACCTTTCCCAGGAAACTCCTAGCAATGCTTATCAAATGCTTAGCAATGCTTAGCAATGCTTAGCAAATGCTTAGCAATGCTTAGCAAATGCTTAGCAATGCTTAGCAAATGCTTAGCAATGCTTAGCAATGCTTAGCAAATGCTTTAGCAATGCTTAGCAAATGTAGCAATGTAGCAATACTTAACAAATGCTTAGCAATGCTTAGCAAATGCTTAGCAATGCTTAGCAAATGCTAACCCAAAAAAGTACAAACTTCTAGGTTCTGTCTAGTGTACCCCAGTAGTCTAGATTCCCATATATAGACAATATTTTCATGAATGTAGATATACTGCAAAACCAAATGCCTCCAAAAGACAACTATCACAATACCAAGTGGAGGAGATCGCAAGATGCATGGAAAAGTCCCAGCACAAGAAACGAGACAACGATTCCGGCATCGGTTCCAATCGACTCACGCCAAAATATGGAATACAGCCCCTGGAGGGAAAGTGTCGACCCCCAGCACAGACGCAGCCACTAGCGAGGCGTCTGCCGGCAGCGTATTGCCCGCTGCAGAGCCGACTGTGCTCCCCGTCCAGGACTTCTATGAATGCTTGGGGGAGAAAACTGCGGTGATTTGGTGTACATCGAATGGTGTCTCTGCTCGAAAACGTAGAGGTGCATGGGCTGTACATCGAATGGTGTCTCTGCTTGAAAACGTAGAGGTGCATGGGTTGTGCATCGAATGGTGTCTCTGCTTGAAATCGTAGAGGTGCATGGGCTGTGCATTGAATGGTGTCTCTGCTCGAAGTGGAATTGGTATATAATGACACTCTTAGTCGGCCTGTCACAGAATCCCCATTCTATGACTGGGAACTTAGCATCCGGCACCGTCTGCGGCTTGGGGACGTATTGCAGTCCTCGTTCCCGCCCGGGGGTTGCCGAAACTCATGGTACCCTACAGATGTTAAGGCTCCTATAGGGGTCTGGGATGTGCATCGAATGGTGTCTCTGCTCGAAATCGTTAATTTATACTGGGGGCTGGAAGCGGAATAGATATATAATGACGCTCTTTAATCGGCCTGTCACAGAACCCCCATTCCCTATACTACTCGCCAATTACAAGCCTCTTTCGTGATCTGCACATGAACTTGGTGTTGATCTCGAAATTCAAAGCGAAATTTGTCAGTGTTCTGCTGTTCCTTTCAGTGATAAATTGCATGCACAAGATTAGAGCCTGTCTGGCCCTATTTGTGTGTCTCCTGTCTGCTGATGAGTCATCGTGTTGCAATAAGATAACCTTAGGCCTTCGACGAGTAAGTTTTAATATGTCCAAGCAGGTATATAGGACATGTTTAAACAGAATATGAAATCAATGTATCGCTGAGTGCATGACTAGCTAATTTCGTTTCAGTATCAAGCACAAGCCCATAAAGGTATCTTCATGAACCCAACTTCTAAAATGTCCACCAAGGAAGGAAAACGTAACCTGTAGTTTATCACAATATTTTAAAAGGAAGAAAAAGAACATAGAATCCTGGGATTATTTTTTTATTTTTAAATCGAATTGCCTCATTTTACAAATCAGTATTCGCTTGGAAAAAACATCAGATTTTTACATGCCAACAGTACATTTTTACTCATATCCATCAGCATCACCAATGGGAATGTTTTAAACAATGAAGCAAAGCGCATATATGTGTATATCCAGAGTTCTATTGGAGTTTGTATACGTCATAGTTGTTACATTTACCCAGCTCCAGAATTTAAGTTTCGAATATCACAAAAGGACTGCAAAGCTCCCATGAAATGTTTCACAGTGGCAACAATCACTTGACGGCTTTTGCCCCGCATCAAATCTGTGGTTACTTTTTCTTCATCCTTATAGTGTTCTCGTTCTTTTTCGCTATCATGTCCTTTTTCTTACTTTTCTTTTGTCTTCTCGTCTCTTATGTACAAGGCATCACTTTGACCATAAATAAATGGCAGGCATAAATATCCAAAATTTGATGAAAAAAGTTTCTTTTTCTAGAAAACTAATGTGAAGTGTTTTCAGATGAAATCAGTTGAAATCAGCTTCTTCTCCATTGGTTCAGTTTAATTTCGTAATCCATTTAAAACATGAAAAAGACAGGACAAGCCTAGGAGAAGTGACAGAAGGTCCAAAGAAATGTGTCTGTATCTTGGGTCTGTGTGTTTGTGTCTGTGTGTTTGTGTGTGTGTGTCTTGTGTGTTTGTGTCTGTGTGTTTGCGTCTGCGCCTTGGGTCTGTGTGTTTGTGTCTGTGTTTTGGGTCTGTGTGTTTGTGTCTGTGTCTTGTGTCTGTGTCTTGGGTCTGTGTGTCTGTGTCTGTGTCTTGTGTCTTTGTCTTGGGTCTATGTGTTAGGGTTAGAACTCGGGTTACTTGTGCATGTGCGTTTGTGTCTGTGTCTTGTGTATTTCTCTTGTGTTTGTGTGTTTGTGTCTATGCCTTGTGTCTTGTGTTTGTGTCTGTGATTGTGTCTGTGTCTGTGTCTTATGTATGTATGTTTGAGTCTGTGTCTTGTGTATATGTGTCTGTGTCTTGTGTATGTTTTTTCTGTCTTGTGCATGGCATGTGTGTTTGTGCTTGTGTTTATGATTGTGTCTGTGTCTTGTGTCTGTATGTTTGTGTTTGTGTCCTGTAATTGTGTCTTGTGTATGTGTGTCTGCGTCTTGTGTATCTTTTTCTGTCTTGTGCATGTGTGTTTGTGGGTGTGTCTTATGTATGTGTGTTTGTGTCTGTGTTTGTGATTGTGTCTGTTTCTTGTTTGTATGTTAGTGTCTGTGTCTTGTGTATGTGTGTCTGTGTCTTGTGTTTGTGTCTGTGCATGTGTATTTGTGTCTGTGTGACTCTTTGTGTCTTTGCATGTGTATGTGTGTATCTGTGCGTGTGTGCATCTCTCTCTTTCATTTGTTTAATGGTGTGTGAAGATTAAGCATTTACTCAGCAATAATAACATACAATCCGGTTTGTCTAGTTCAAACTGGTTTGAAATAATAGTTGTAGTGTCTGTTAGTATGTCATATATACTGTAAGCCATTAAAAAGCAATTGGTATTTGTTGTCCTGAAACTCACAAAAGTTCTATTCAAGATTTTTGCCTGCGATACAGAGGATGTAGGGATAAAAGGCTGTTATTCTGGTCCTTTCGAGTTCGAGTCCCGGAACATTCCTCTCACATGAACTTTGATACTTAAAACTGAACCTTTGACATTTCTCGTAAACACAACCACATTCATGAAACACGTTGTGCACATGCTTTACCTGCACCCAGGCCCTGTAAAAGCACAAGGCATTGTTGAACTCAATCACTTTGAGAAAATGCCACACTTGACACAAGACAAAAGGAATCGGGTTATCGGTATGGTCAGCCATGATGCTTCAGATGTGATGATTGCCAGGCACTTTAATGTGCATCCATCCACTGTATGTCGACTGAGACAACGTTGTCGGGCTACCGGAAGTGTTGCTGATCGTTCGCGACCTGGTGCACCACCTGTGATAACAGCTCGACAAAACCGCAATATCCGAGTTTCACACTTGCGAAATCGGTTCCAAACAGCTGATGATGAGGCAAGGAGGACAATTGGGACAAGTCAACGTCATTTCAGCGCCCAAAAGGTGCAAGGACGCCTTGCTGCCTTCAACATCCGGTATCGTCACCCCTAATGTGGTCCAACCTTACTGCATCGCCACAGACTTGCCAGACAGCGATGGGCAGCAAATGGGGCCAATCTTGGCAACAGGACATGGCCAGATGTCATTTTGTCAGATGAATCCAGGTTTAACTTATCCTTTGCAGATGGACGTCCACAGATTTATCGACGTAAAGGAGAAAGACTTGCGCCAAACTGTGTCCTTGAACATGATAGTTTTGGAGGGGGTGGTGTCGTGATCAGACCACAGACCATCAGAGGCTGCAGACCATCCAACAGCTGTTGCTGAGAAATGTGTGTCTTTCAATGCCCCAAATGCAGCGCACGGTGGACACACACGATATTGACTGCAAGTGACCCCTCCTTTGTTTGATGTCATTGTTGCGTCACTGATGTTGTTGTTGACTGGACATTTTCAGATGAAATTATTCACAGATGTTCACTTAAAACATATCTGCCAGTTAGGTTTATATGTGTTGAAATTGGTGTGAGTAAAGAAAGTATGAATGTCAAATTGCGTTTTTAATGGCTTATAGTATATAATTGAGAAGATAAGATATGTTTGTTTGCACAATATCCAAAATATAATACCTGTGTATGGTGTAAATAGTAGTCTTGACCAAAAATTGTGCAAGTACATGAGGCATGTCCTGATTATCTTCAAAATACAAAATGGATTTAGTTTACTGCTTTGGACAGAAAGAGAAGTAGGATAAGAAGAGGACTGCAGACAAAAAGTTTTCCGGCTGAACCTGTAAAAAAAATATATTACGGTCAACTGTCGCAAAAGTTCATGAAAATAAACCTGGACTTATGGTAAAGAATAAATATATTAATATCAATCTCTGTGTTATTATATAAAATAGTGCTCAAAAGAAACTATATACCCCAAGATATTGCATACAAATTCACAAAAATATAAATGAATGAAGTGATAAAACCATACTGAGCCATGTCACACACGTACAGGCGAAGTCGAAGTTGGTAGATGCGTGATTGGCGACGTGCGATATTCACCGACGAGAGTGTGTCTCTCACCGACCCAATTCTGAGTCAGTCAGTACTACATGGCCTGCATCCCCCTCTGTATATTATCCACCAGAACAATATGACACTCACTCATGTGAACCCCAAACCTCCAAAAGTGACTCACAAATACCCCAGTTCTCATTAAAGACAGAAGTACAAACTACTGAGACCTCACATGATCGATACCTAGTCAGTATTGCCACATATGCCAAAGCAAATACACCAATGACTCTCATTTGCAATGGCTCCCATATGTACCCTGAACACAGTGATGTTAATCTTGCAGACCAAAAGAATGTGGTTTGTTTTGATGCGATTGACATTACTGACGATAAAACTGTTGAAGCCAATGAAATTATAAATAGTGATGCTGTTGATATTCGTGAAGACAAAATGAAACATATTAACAAAAGTGTAAATAATGATGTTTCTGAAATTGATGGCAAAATGAAACATATCAACAGAAGTGTAAATAACGATGTTTCTGAAAATGATGACAAAATTAAACATATAAACAAAAGTGTAAATAATGATGTTTCTGAAATTGATGGCAAAATGAAACATATCAACAGAAGTGTAAATAACGATGTTTCTGAAACTGATGATAAAACGAAACTCATCAACAGAAGTGTAAATAACGATGTTTCTGAAACTGATGACAAAACGAAACATATCAACAGAAGTGTAAACAATGATGTTTCTGAAATTGACGACCAAACTAAACATCTCAACAGAAGTATAAATATTGTTGGTTCTGAAAATAAAGATAAAATGAAACATATCAACAGAAATGTAAATATTGATGTTCCCGAAACTGATAACAAAATTAAATACATCAACAGAAGTGTAAATAATGATGCTTCTGGAATCGAAGATGTTGATACAAATGCTGTAGACGCTCATATTGACATAGCTGATGAAGATGATAATATTGTAGATGTTGATAAACATGTCGTAGATAATGTTGACGTTGACATTTATGATACTAACGCTGATGATTATGGTGGTGATGGTGATGATGATGATGATGATGATGATGATGATGATGATGATGACGACGACTGCATTTTAAACTATTCCGCCCTTAAGTTTTTAAGTGTTAATGTATGTGGACTAAGAAAAAGATTAGAGTACTCGGAATTTGTTAACCTTATAGAAAGTAAACATATTATCGGACTGCAAGAAACTAAAACAAATGAATTAGATGACATACATCTTGATGGGTATACACTATCGCTCAGGAATAGAGTAAAAACTAACAGAAAATCAGGAGGAATTGGAATAGCTGTTAAGAACGAGTACAAAGATTTTATTACATTAGTAGAGAAGGATAATGATTATGTAATGTGGATAAAAATGTCAAAAACTTTATTTGATATTGAGCAAGATCACTATTTAGGAATAGTGTATATCCCTCCCGATGGATCCAGATATGTTACGAATGACACTTTCCTCGACCTAGAACATTCAGTTATGCATAAGCTTACGAAAAGTGAATATGTTACGCTAATGGGTGACTTGAACTCCAGAACAAATACCTTATGTGATTATTCTGTATACGATGACTTTCTTACTGAAGAGTTTGATTTAGATGAAACTGGAGATATATGCCCTGAGAAATATTTACATGATTTAAACCTTCCTCTAGGAAGATCATCTCAAGATGTCGGTAAAGTAAACAATTTTGGCTATGCACTTATAGATATTTGTAAGAATTTGAATTTATTGATTGTAAATGGAAGGGTGGGAAATGATAAACATATTGGGAAGTTAACTTGTAATGACAAAAGTTTAATCGATTATGTTCTTACTTCCCCCAAAAGTTGAAAACTTTTTACCGATTTTGACGTTTTAGACTTTTCTCCCCTCACGTCAGATGTTCACTGCCCATTATCGTTTACACTGACAAGCAAGTATATTCCCGATGTAGTAAAGCAACCTAAACTTATTCATCATGTAGATAATAGTAAAACGGCTAAACCTAAACGTTATAATCTCGATAAAAAAGCAACTTTTCGCCAAAATGTTGACATGAATAAAGTAAATAAACTTACAAATCTTGTCGGTACAGCGGTATCCAACCATGAAGATTTATCGATTATCAACACGCTCTCCGATCGCCTCGCGCACGTGCTTGTTAATGCTGCACGTGAAACATTTGGGACACGACAACAGATGAAATACACACCCCGCTATCGTAAGAACAAGCCGTGGTTCAATACAAAATGTAGAAAGTTCAGAAAAAGATTCCACAAAGCAAAACGAAAAGTTAAGGAAAATAAATCACAGTCTAATCTTAAAAAAAACCTACGCACCGAATCGAGAGCTTACAAGAAATGCATAGATGAACATATTAGAAAACATAGCATATCTCTTGAAAGTATGTTTAGAGAAAAAATGAAAAAGTCACCGAAAGAATACTGGGAATGTCTCAAAGATAGAAACCCGAAAGATAACATCGCGATGCCTGATACCAAAACATTTTTTGAATGCTATAGAGATCTAAATGCAGAAAATTACAGCGAACATGTATTGAATTTCAAAGAAAGTAATCATCCCGATTTGGAATATGACTGTAGTATTCTTAATAACGACATTAGCATTGAAGAAATTATGTCTACTGCCAAAACACTCAAACGAAATAAAGCAGCGGGCTTGGACAATATTGAAAATGATTACATAATCGATACTATTGACATCTTTGCCCCCTTCTATGTTCAATTTTTCAACCTGGTTTTTACAACAGGTAAAATTCCCGATTCTTGGCTGTTTGGAGTTATAAAACCGATATACAAAAATAAGGGTGACCAACTTGACCCAAGTTCATACAGACCTATAACTGTTTTAAGCTGTGTAGGAAAATTCTATACCTCTATACTAAACTCGCGTTTAACATCTTTCCTTGAACAAATCAATATCATTACTCCCGCTCAAGCAGGCTTTAGAAAACATTTTACAACATCCGATAACATATTTATTTTGCGGACAATTAATAGTGTACTGACATCACAAAGGCAAAAGCTCTACTGTGCCTTCATCGACTTCACAAAAGCATTTGATACTGTCTGGCGAATCGGTCTATGGACGAAGATGCAAAAGTCCGGTATACATGGAAGATTTCTTGAGCTTGTAAAAAGTATGTATCGTAACATTAAGTCAACAGTAAGTACACAAAACAGTACATCCGATTATTTCCCATGTCAAAAAGGGGTACGGCAAGGAGAGAACTTATCGCAACTTTTGTTTTCAATTTTTCTAAATGATCTAGAGAATAATCTGTATGAAAATGGTTGCGAAGTAGTTAACTTGGAATTATCTAATGAAAATGAAATACAAATCTGGCTGCAAATTTTATTGTTACTTTACGCTGATGACACTGTTTGCCCTTACTCCTAAAGCCCTACAAAAGTCTTTCGATTCCTTCTATGAATATTGCACTAATTGGCAACTCAATGTAAATGTATCAAAAACCAAAATTTTAGTATTCGGTTCGGGCCCAGCGGCTAAATCAAAAATGATATTTAAATTTGGGGAGAAAAATCTTAGTTTAGTCGACAGTTATGTATATCTTGGTATACAACTACACAGAAACAAAAGAATGGTAACTACCATAAAAACTATAACCGAAAACGCTACAAAGGCTATGTATAGCCTGCTGAAAAAAGCAAGAAATTTGAATTTACCCTTAGATTGTTTATTATCGGCATTTGATATGATGATAACACCTATTTTAACCTATGGATCAGAATTGTGGGGATTTGAAAACTTGACCTAATAGAGAATATACATCTAAAATTTCTGAAACTTGCATCTGACTAAGGAAATCTACGCCGAATTTTATGGTTTACGGCGAACTTGGCAGAACTCCAATATCTATAAAAATATACCAACGTATGTTATCCTTTTGGCACAAACTAACATATACTGATACACTTAAATTATCCCATGTGTTATATAATTACAGTTTAAATAAATACAATAAAAAATTTAAGTCGGATCCTTGGATTCACTATATCAAAGGTTTACTAGAAGTTTACAAATCTGTAAGATCATGTGTCTCTATAAATGAAGGATATACAGCATTTTTTGAGTGCCAAAATGGCGTCCGCCAGGGTTGCCAACTATCCCCTTTCTTGTTCTCATTTTTTGTAAATGATATTGTAGAGAGCCTAGCATTAGATAACCAGAGGGGTGTGAATCTGGAACTAATTGAATTGTTTATATTACTATTTGCTGACGACATTGTAATCTTTGACTTTTCTGTTGGTGGTCTCCAAAAGAGATTAGACAAATTAGTTGGTTATTGTGACCGTTGGAAACTAAAAATCAATGTAGCAAAGAGTAAAATTATTGTGTTTAGAAAGGGTGGCAGACTTAAGAAATGCGAACGATTTTATCTAAAAAATAATGTTATTGATACTGTCTCATCCTATAAGTACTTAGGGGTTCATTTATCCAGCTCAGGCTCGTGGTATATAACTCAAAAAACCCTCGCAGAACAAGCATGGAAAGTTCTTGGTATACTCAGATCATCAATACCTAATTTCTCAAATCTCCCCATTCATGTTTTGTTCAAAATATTTGATGTTAAAATTCTCCCAATCTTACTGTATGACAGCGAAGTATGGGGATTTCACACAGCACCTAATGTTATTAATATCCATGACAAATTTTGCAAACAAGTTCTCAATCTCCCAAGAAGCACCCCGAATATATTCGCTCATGCCGAGCTTGGTAGACACTCCCTTAAAGTTAATATTTACTGTAAAATTATTAAATATTGATAAGATTGGTATCTCAAGCTGATAATGTTATTTTAAAGAAAGTGTATGAATATCAATATCGAACTGCAGAGAAAGGACGCCCATGTTGGGCACTAAGTGTAAAAAAGACTTCTAAATCAATATGGTTTTGGATATGCCTGGTTTTACCAGAATGTTGGGAATGTCACTACTTTCATATCTCTGTTCAAACAAAGATGTATTGACGTTCATAACCAATCATGGAAAGGTGATATGCTGTGTTTTTCTAAACTTGATTTTCTGAGTAATATCAAAAACAAAGTTTGCTTAGAGTTCTACATTAATCACGTTCAATGCAAAGTATTTCGTATTGCCTTAAGTAGAATTAGAAGCTCCAGTCATATGTTAATGATTGAATATGGTAGACGCCTTGGTCTAAAGCGAAATGAACGCTTGTGTCCATTGTGTATTATTCCTACTGTAGAAAGCGAATTTCATTTTTGCCTAGAATGTCCATTTTATAATAATCTTAGAGAAATGACAATTCCAAATTATTATTACAATTTCCCGTCACAACAGAAACTGTCTCAGTTGTTCATGACGAAGAATATACTTCTTATTAATAATCTTGGAAAATTTGTGTATCTAGCTTTAAAGAAGCGTAATGCATTCTTGAGTGTATAGTACCGCCTCTTGTATCTGCTGATTAGCACTTGTGCTAATATTGAATATTTTATGGCGCTTGTTAGACCTTGCACTTTGTACATTTGTATAATGGGCCTGTGGCCCCTTTACTTGAATAAACCTCTCTCTCTCTCTCACTAGATAGAATTGGATTATCATATGTATTTGTAAATCCCTCGGTATATACCACGTCTTCTCTAGTTCTGAAAGCTGGACAAGTTTTAACAGATCAGTTTATTCAACAGTGGAGGGGAAAGTATCAAATCTAGCCCGAAAGGAATGTATTATCAACGTTACAAACAATCACTTGCTTTTGAAAAATACCTACTCTTACCGAAATATATTTCTGTGCCGATTTTAAAATTTAGAACTTTAAATGTAAACCTGCCAATTGAGACTGGAAGATGGCAAAGTATACCGAGGGATGAAAGATATTGTACACTTTGTAATTTAAGTGTAATCGGTGATGATTTACACTATATTCTTAAATGTCCGGCACTTAATTCATATCGTGAACAATATATACCCACCACAAAATATCTTAACAACATATCTAAATTAGTTCTTCTTCTTTCGCCGACGACAACTAGATATAAGAAATTTTTGTCAAATTTTATCATACAGTTGCAAAAAATGCTAACCAATTTTAAATAAGCGTTTGTGTTTATCCACCAATAAATATATTCACTTATTTATATATAGGGAACTGTACATATGTATAAGGAATTATTTATTATATTCAGTTGTCTATCTAAGACGCATGCATATGAATTGTACATAAATTGTTGTTAAAATATCCTCTTGTACCACCGAAGGTGGTTTTTTGAGTAATAAAAATTGTCGAATTGTCGAGTACACAGTAATGACGGCCGGGCTCGTGTTTACAGACGAGTAGGTGAACGTTTAGCGCCGAATTGCGTCAAGCAAGGTCGACCGTTTGGAGCCACCCCAAACTCGTAAGAAGCTTTTGTATTAGGGGCTATTGTGTTTCGGCAAAAGGAGAATGTAACTAGTTAAGACAAATCAATTATATAGTGTACTAGCGGTACTCACCACAGCCTTGCTCATTCAGTAACTTCTGTGTATTTTCAAGTTGACTTCTATAGGAATTGGCTCCACAGTCGTTGAGTAATCTCTTAGCACAGTCAATGTATGCGTTGGCAGACCTAATAGAGAAGTCCACTAACCGTTGACAACATATCCTTTTTAAGCGTTTGTTGCATTTTGTGAAAACTGACATTTTGGGATCCTTGCTATGAGCAGGTAAGTTTTGTAAATTTTTTCATTTCAATAAAGAACCTACTATCATTATTGTGCTACCTACGTGTACTCCTCCTCTTCCACTCCCAATTGTAATTTGTAAATTCGGTTCAAATTCCTCTTTGATGTAAAACTGCATACAATTCTAAAAGAAAATGATACTTTTCTAGAAGTTAAACAATTTGATAAAAGTTACGAAAATATAGGTTCAATATTACGACGCCATCATTTGATATAGTTTCATTTATCAATGATGCCACATTATATAATACAAACTCATAATACATGCCAAGGTAATGCGTATATCACTGATAAATTCCACATATAGAGGCGAAGAGAACATACTTACTGGCATACTTCCTGGAGATTTGGATTGTTGTTCACAATACTGTTAAGCCTAGTCAGTTCTGAATCACAGGCATTTGGGTCGCATGCCCCTTCCACCTTCATGCTGAGAGCTTTTGTGAAAGAAATATGTATACAAAGAAACTTATCTTAAGATAAGATGTCTTCACGTAATACACAACGTCGTCAAACATTACAGAACATCACGCAGTTCTCAAAGTCATCCAGCAATACAGAACGTCACGCAATTTGTCAAAGTCATCAAGCAATACAGAACGTCACGCAGTTCCCAACGTCGTCACACAATGACGCTTTTATAGCGTCAGCCCACCAGTTTAACATGGATACCTTATCTTGTTCGTTTGTTGTTTAACGCCGCACTCAGCAATATTCCAGCTTTAAGGCGATGGTCTGTATATAATCGATTCTGGACCAGACAATCCAGTGATCAACAACATGAGCATCGATCAATGTAATTGGGATATGATGACATGACAGCGAGCCTGACCACCTGATCCCGTTAGTCGTCTCTTACGACAAGTATGGGTTGCTTAAGACCATACCCGTGAAGATCCGGGGTAGAATAGGTCTTCAGCAACCCATGTGCTTGCCATAAAAAGCGACTATCTTGTCGTAAGAGGCGACTAACGGGATCGGGTGGTCAGTTTCGCTGACTTGGTTGACACATTTCATCGGTTCCCAATTGCACAGATCGATGCTCATGCTGTTGATCACTGGATTGTCTGGTCCAGACTCGATTATTTACAGACCGCCGCCATATAGCTGGAATATTGCTGAGTGCGGCGTAAAACTCAACTCACTCACTCACTCGCTTAAGACCAGTTCTAACCCGGATCTTCACGGGTATGGATACCTTGTCAAGGACAGCCTACTGACTCAGGCCAGTGCTAGTTTTAACAACTTCATACTGTGCAGCAGGCGCTTCCACCTATAAACGTGTTAAATATGAAGAGGAGAGTAACTCGACCTAATAACGTCTCCGTCAGACACTCCAGCCTCTATATGAAGGAGGTGGTTAAATTAGAAAAACAGAGACCTGCCTGCTATAGCAGAAAGTTAATTAGAAACGGTTAAGCTGAAAACTGGTGAAACTCAAAATTGTGTAAATGCCTCAGAGGCTTGTTTTAAACTTTAAATTCACATTAACCTCACAAGTTGCATACAAGTCAATACGTACCCAACACCAATAGGGCAACTATCACCAGTTTAAGAAACATGCTGCTCTTCCAAAGGACCGACAGAATCTTGTGATAAGGATTGAGCAATAGACGCCTAATATTTTTACAGAGCGCGCAACTGGTAATGTCAAGTCATCGGCGTATATGTTTGTAATTGGGTAATGCTGTTTTGGGGGTTGGCCAACATCACCTCTTTGGCGTTTCTTCACTGAAACTGACACTGACTTTATTCATACGTTAGATACCTTTTGCAAATCGACAACTACTCAGGATTTGTTTTGTATCTTCGAAGTAGGCAACATGTTATCAGTAATGCGGCCTCAGTTCCACTTGTCTGGGTTTGTTGTCATAGTGCAAATATTGCCAGTGAGATTAAATACATTTTCAAAACTTATTAACCTTTTTTAATTGTTCCAACGCATGATTTAAATGCCCCATACAGACTGAATATGATGTGGCCTCTCATAAGTAAATATGTCAGCCAACATGTAGTTTAACCCAATTAGAGATACGTTATTAGGTTATTTCCACAACTGTTTCGTGTTTTTATGTATTTATCGTGTTTTTTTTCTTAGGAATGACCGATGACCGACAAACGTGAAACATACTTGACTGATCTGCAACTAACTGTTAAACCTATGAAGATCCGGGTGAGATTGGGCCTTCAGCAACTCCATGCTTGTCGTAAGAGGATCCGATGGTTGACATGGCCCAGTATCCCAATTGATGCTTATGATGTTGATTACTGGAGTGTCGGACCAGGCCCGATTATTTGCAGACTGCCGCCATAAACGTGGAATATTACTGAGTGCGCCGTTAAACAACAAACGTTTTCTCTACTGTGTACAGTTCTAATGTTTTCTCTCTTGTGTACACTTCCAATACTTTCTGTCGTGTGTTGGGTTCTAAGGTTTTCTTTCCTGTGTGCTGTTCTAAGGTTTTCTTTCCAATGTGCAGTTCTAAGGTTTTCTCTCTTGTGTTCAGTCCTAATACTTTCTGCCCCGTGAGCAGATCTAATACCTTGTCTTCTGTATAGAGTTCTCATGTTTTCTCGACAGTGTGCAGTTCTGATGTTTTCTCTACTGTGTGCAGTTCTAATGTTTTCTTTCCTATGTGCAGTTCTAATGTTTTCTCTACTGTGTGAAGTTCTAATGTTTTCTCTACTCTGTGCAGTTCTAAGGTTTCCTCTACTTTTTGCAGTTCTAATGTTTTCTCTCCCGACTCGTGTTCTAATGGGTTCTTTTCCCATGTACAGTTCTAATATTTTCTCTCCAATGTAAATGTCTAATATTTTCTCTCCTTTGTGCAGTTGTAATGATTTCACTATTGTATGCAGTTCTAATGCTTTCTCTACTAAGCGCAGTTCTAATGCTTTTTCTCCAGTGTAACTTTCTGATATTTTTTATCCTGTTTGTAGTTTTAATGTTTCCTGTCCAGTGCGTAGTTTTAATGATTTTTCTCCAATATAAATTTCTAATATTTTATCTCCTGTTTGTAGTTGTTTTCTCTGCTGTTTCCAGTTCTAATTTTAGGTGTTTGTCCTGAAGTTATGCACCTCATATATTAGTCATCGATTGTGTAGATGTGTGGTGTATAAAGTCTAGATACGTGTACTATGATCGATGTACACCTCGTGTGATTATTGATTTGTCACTGGACTCAAGTTACGTCTCTGTTTCAAACGCCTGGTGCGGGTGATGTGGTTACGCCTGGTACGGGTGATGTGGTTACGCCTGGTGCGGGTGATGTGGTTACGCCTGGTGCGGGTAATGTGTTTGCGCCTGGTACGGATGATGTGATTACGCCTGGTGCGGGTGATGTGGTTACGCCTGGTACGGGTGATGTGGTTACGCTTGGTACGGGTGATGTGGTTACGCCTGGTGCGGGTGATGTGGTTACGCTTGGTACGGGTGATGTGGTTACGCCTGGTACGGGTGATGTAGTTACGCCTGGTACGGGTGCTGTGGTTACGCCTGGTACGGGTGATGTGGTTACGCCTGGTGCGGGTGATGTGGTTACGCCTGGTACGGGTGATGTGGTTACGCATGGTACGGGTGATGTGGTTACGCCTGGTGATGTGGTTGTAGCAGCTGATCTTTACTCGAAATTGCCCAGCCATTGATCATTTTTCACAAACTGTTGCAGGAACTAGTGATGACTAAATAGATATGTTATTTCGTTTAACACTGCACAGCGTCTAGAGGAATTTTGTGTGTAAATTATTTCAAAAACTAGCCGTGAAGTTATATTTATTGTATCTGTTTGTAATAACTAACATTATAAGTTGCCTTTTATTGATGCTTTATAATTTTTTAAGTCACAATATGGCTGAAATATTGCCGATGTGAGTATAAATTTGAACTCACTCACTCACTCATTTATTAATGAACAAATACATATATATACATACATATACATATAGATGTATATATGTGTGTGCGTGTGTGTGTGTGTGTGTGAGAACGTATTTGCTTATGTTTGTTTTGCTTCCCTTACGTTTCATTCTTTTTAGTGCAGATACCGTACCACGGTATCAGTGTCCTTAAACACCATCGAGTTACGTCCCTTACACTATACACAGATACACATTTTTCTTATCACAAAATGATCTGTATCTTTCTTTGTTTAAAGCTGCACTCAGCAATATTGTGGAGGTCTGGGCCAGAAAATCCCAAAGCATTTGTATTGGGACACGTGACATGTGTTAGCCAGCGAGCCTGACCACCCGATCCCCATAGTTGCCTTTTTATGACAAGAATGGGTTACTGAAGACCAATTCTAACCTGGATCTTCTTCTAACTGTGAGATAACCTGCAAGCAAGACGTTACCTCACATACTTCAGTCACGGAATAAGTGCTATTCAATGCGTCTATATTTATTTGGTCGCAGTAACTACACACTCAGGTAGCGATTATCAACTCATGTACAAGCGTTGTTAAGAGGCCATATATAGATAGATAAATAGTTACTGCTCGCGTAATCGTGCTTAATAAAGGGCAAGTTTTCTGTAGGAGTACTTTGGTACCTGGTTGAGATTGGGACGTTGGTTCGGGTTAGATTCCAAACAGAGGAACAAATTACCCATTCTTTGTGTCTCCTGTCAAAGATTCCCCACATGGGTACAATGTGGGGAAAGCCCATTTCCGGTGTCCCTCACAGTGATAATGCTGTAATATTGCTAAAAGAGCCCTACAACCAAACTCACTCACTCACTTACTCACTCATCAATGTCAGATATTCTAGCTACTTAGATGCTCACAGAGATGTGAAAGCAATCTCACAGTGCACAATCACGAACTAAGACATAGTTTAACAAATCTGACATCGATACATTGCCCCATGTGAGTGCATGGCAATCTTCTTAGAAAATGATAATTCCATTCCCACGTGTTAAAAGTTTCGCGCAAACACGCCAATTACAAGCATTTTCGTGATGTGCACATGAACATGGTGTTGGTAAAATTCGAAATTTAGAGTGAAATCCCTCAGTGTTTTGCTGTTCCTCTCAGTGATAGATTCTTGGGGTGGGCGATAATCCGGTATGTTGAAATTCGAAGTTCACTATGCGATATATTGCGGTGCACTTTTCGCGAACCGGTTCACTCGATTGCCATTATATTATTACACATTAATAGTTTTGAGAATGTTTATTGGTCATATAATTGCATTTGCGTAACTTTTTAACCAGATAAATAAAAAGTCGTTCCATATATCGTCCCATGTGTGTGTATGACTATCTACTTTCGTTTCAGGGTAGATGGCTAGCAAGCTCATTCTTGGAAACTGTACATTGAGAAAGTACTTCCACATGTCGTATTTCTATAGCCAGTATTTTAAATATGGTTAGCTTTTCCCACTGGATGTATTGCCATTGTACAGCAAAGAGAAATCACATTCTAAGTAAAAACTTAAAACAATGTTGAAATTTTGGAAATGGGATGAGATATAATACACCATTAACTTACATGATTCGCAACGTAACCTATAGAATGATGATACTTGTTATTGATATACAACTTCCATATTCTGAAAGGTGGCGTTTCGACATGGATTCTAATGTCGTTGTCAAGCAGTTATTAGAATCTATGTCGGAACGTCACCTTTTACAAATAAAGAATTTGTATACCCATAAAGGTATCTTCATGAACCCAACTTCTAAAATGCCCATCAAGGAAGGAAAACGTAACCTGTAGTTTATCACAATATTTTAAAAGGAAGAAAAAGAACATAGAATCCTGTGATTATTTTTTTCATTTTTAAATCGAATTGCCTTATTTTACAAATCAGTATTCGCTTGGAAAAAACGTCAGATTTTTACATACCAAAAGTACATTTTTACACATATCCATCAGCATCACCAATGAGTATGTTTTAGACAAGCATCACCAATGAGTATGTTTTAGACAATGCAACAAAGCCCATATATGTGTATATCCAGAGTTCTATTGGAGTTTGTCTAAGTCATATTTGTTACATTTACCCAGCTCCAGAATTTATGTTTCCCATATCACAAAAGGATTGCAAAGCTGCAATGAAATGTTTCACAGTAGCAAATATCACTTGAAATGATTAGTCTGTGGTTACATTTTTCTTCTTTTTCCGTTTGGTGTCCTTTTCTTTTTCTTCTCGTCTCTGAGGTACAGGGCGCCACTTTGACTGTCAGGGAAGTTACTCTGCTTCTGATAATTGTGGCGATGATTCTGTGGTAGAATGTTCAACGCCTTGTTTTCTTTCTTTCGGGGATTTTTTGATGTGGCAAAGAACTCACTAGTGTCACGGTGTCTCTTCTGTTTACTCTTGTATCCAGACATCCGAGAACGAAGGTTCGTTGTGGCCCCCACCCGGTAACGGTTAGGATCCCGCCTCAGTTTAGCGAACAGCTTAGTTTGAGTTATTCTCTTTGGTTTTGTGGACGAGGTACGTTTTCTTCTTGCCATACCGTGAAATTGTATTTCTCGACTCTCCAAACTCAAGATGGTGTCGTCTTGATGACGAGATGACGTTAGGGACAACACTCGTTGATACTGAGATGATTATTAGGCTTAATGATCATACAACAAATATCGAAGCTGAACTGTGAGTTGAGCGAGAGTCTATTTATAGTAAGTGTAAGCATTGTATCTGCGTCTTATTTTGACCTAAATGTTTTATTGATAGCCACTATCATTAGGTCTGGGCATTCCCCACATTCATAACCCAAACTGAAAGCGTTTACTTGCTGTAATCACAATTATTTTCTGTAAGTCGGGTGGTGGGGTAGCCAAGTGGTTAACGCGTCACACAATAGACCCGGGTTCGATTCCCCACATGGGTGCAATGTGTGAAGTCCATTTCTAATGAGCATCGCCATGATATTAATGAAATATTGCTAAAAGCGGCGTAAAACCATACTCACTCTCTCACTTCTATAAGTCGCTACTCTAAGACTTAGTGCACTTCTACTTCTTCAATTGGCTATAAATGATACAATATGTCAATACATCAGTCTCTTCAGTATTCTCTAAACTCCCAGTGAGAATGTGTTGTTTTATTGAACGTGCATCTAGAATAAGGAATCCCTTTTTTCCACAAGTACACGTCCAACTTCTGAATACCAGTTTAGTTTGGACAAGAAGCAGGAGTAGAAATAGATATTTAGATGGGAGCGGAAGTCTGAAATGGACCCCATGAGTTATCTCCCCTTCGGTCATGGTCCCCGTCAGTGTGTGGGAATGAGGCTTGCACAGGTGAAGATGAAGATGGCGATTGGTCGGATTCTCAAAAAAGATCCAATTTGTGGCAACGGAGGACACCTTGGTGAGTCCACTATAAGGGATAGATACCATGCTTCCTCCGTGTCGTCGATTCAGATGAAAAAGGTTAGTTTAAATCCCATGAAAATGACCTGTTGTTGGTGCCAGTCCAGCCATTAAGACTGGACAGTACTTGCTGGCCTTTGTGGCAATGTCGGAATATTTACAATAACTGACATAAACAGACATGGTCCTTTTGTATACGACTACCACTTAAGGGACAGAAGTTATTTACCCGTGAAGATCCGGGTTAGAATTGGGTTTCTGTAACCCATGCATTGTGTACGTGAAACAACAGTGAACGAAAATTGTTTGTTTTGGTGTTTAGAGGGTTATTTTTTTGTTTTGTTTAATTGTTTCCATGAACACCTACTGGCCTGACGGTCACTGTGCTCTGCCTCTATTAAACACGTATCATGCACTTAAATTAATTTGCGAAAATATATCATTATTAATGAACTTTACATAAAGAGCAGTTGATTTTTTCCGTCAGTATTTGTAACTCTTCCTGGTTAAATTCGTTCTGGAGGCTATTAAACTGTTGGTTATTTCAGGCATCCGTCGGAATGGACGACGTCACTGTACACACAGGCAAATTGAACACCAAGAAACCAATCATGCTCAAGGTCAAAGTCCAGCCTGACAAGTGATGTGGGAAACCTCAACAGCGCCCTTCAGACCCTGGATGCGCTATCATGCTGCTCTAGAATCGCTTGTGTTTGCTTCAAGGCCATCAACTATTGTTAAAATCCCTAGAATAGATATATCGGAAACATGATATAAAACTCCACTCTTACTGTTGCCTAATATATTATACGTTTAAACTTTTAAGAATAGCTTGCTTATTTCTTTTTCTGCAAAGCTCGCACATCTACGTGCGAGTGAATTCTTTGAAAATCGCAGCGACGGAGCGACTAAAGATCAATTAAACATTTGTTTGTATAGATTACTAGTTTTCAGACCAAGAGGTTTCAGATAGCTCAAGTGACCAGAGGTGTTCCGCAAAGATGCGTCATCATGACCTTACTCTCCATGTGGGGTAGCCTAGTGGTTAATGCGTTCGCTCGTCATGCTGAAGACTCAGGTTCGACTCCTCACTTGGGTAATATGTGTGAAGCACAATGGTGAAGCCCGCCGTGGAATGTTGCTAAGAGCGGCGTAAAACTATTCTCAAGCACTCACTGCTCTTTCCTGCTGCGCAACTGAAGTTGGGTTGGTCATCACCTTGATTGTCTTATTGGTAAAAAGGCCTCAAATATGAGAATGGGAAAAAAATTACAATGAAATCAAGGAGAGAAAAATCGTGTGAGAATAATCTTATTTTGTTGAATGCGAACAAATACAAAAACAACGTCGGAAGATTTCAGAGTCCGATTGAACTCGTAAACTATTCACGAGACTGGATTATCACCATGTTAAACAAGGAGTTGAATTTCGATACCATCTGCAAGTATTTTGATTTCTCCATTGATTTGATTATCAGAAACACCAACCAAACGTTTTCCATATATATCGTTTTTTTAATTTTAAGAATATTCAGTCCCAGCTATTTCACTGGTAGATGTTTGAACATTTTGCACTCAAGGAAGGAGAACGATATATGGACGAACAACTTTTTATTGTAATAAAGAAGTTGTTGATCCATATCTTGTTAGCCTTCCTTACTGCTCCATCTTCTAAATGCCTCTCAAAGACATTTTCCTCCCAAAACTGGTTTGGAGCTCTTTCGAATCATATTATCTTTCATTTTGACAAAAGTGTTTCATTGCTTATAAAATAACGAGGTACTCTTTCCTGCATTATGTAACATTCTTAATCTTGCAGCTGACACCGATCACTTGTGAAATAGACAGTACGGATTCCCTTGAGACCAGATGTTTGAAGTCAGGTTGTTGAACAAAGCTCTTGTCGTTTATCGAAAAAACCCAACCGCCTCCTTTTCTTATTGTTGATGAATCTGCGATGTGATTGTACAGTGCGATGGTGTTGTATACCTGATGTCCTATAGACCTTTTGGGAACATATGCGAATAAAATTGTCTTTCAGTGCCTTCCATGTCAAACTTTTCTCTTTACTACTTGACTTTAGCCATATATACAAATAAACTGTCAGTGCCTAACATGCTGTTGCACTTTGCTGTGTATTATTGGCCTTTTGGCCACATGTAAATAAACTGTCTGTCTATCTGTCCGACTGTCTTTCGTATATATAGCACTTTCCTGTGTGCAAGAAATGCCCACTCCACGCCAAAATTAATTTTATTAAAATATTGTTTCCCAAGCAAAGCGGCTCAACCTGAATTGTCTGAAAGACTTTCATCAAGTGATCGAAAGTTAACAATTTCATGAAATAAATCACACAATTAGTGAAAACATTGTTTTATTTTCATCATTTTTTTCGTCTGTCCGTTTTCCTGTTTGAGGGCGGTGGGGTAGCCTAGTGGTTAACGCGTTCGTTCGTCACTCCGAAGACCCGAGTTCGATTCCCCACATGGGTACAATGTAAGAAGCCCATTTCAGGTTTCCCCGCCGTGATATTGCTAAAAGCGGCGTAAAACTAAACTCACGCTGGTTACGTTGGAGACGAGAAACAGTTACAACTGTTACAGTTACAGAATTATTCCATACTTCCAGGAATTGGGACACGTGTGCTTTTATTAGGTGCATCTTTAAACTCCATGAACGCGAGGCAGTTGCACTGGCCACATGGGACTAGAAAATTGGGAAGTATGTTAATATGTATATTTTTTTATCATGACAAAGAATATACACTTCTACATCAGAAGTCTCATGTCGTAAGTCATCATCAAAATCCTGCGCAATCTGAAAATCTAAATCAAAGTATTGAAAACAAACTCAAAATTTCGAGAAATTACTTGAAATAACGAGAAAAGGTAATTATAATATACTTAGATAACTATAAACTAAATAGAATATAATCGAAGTAATTGAGAAAAAACTCTAAATTTAGAAAATAATTCAAATATATATACTATCCATGCTACCAAACCGAATTTGACGTATCATTATCATTTCTCAAGAATGGGCCTACTTTTGAGACACAGACAGATACCAGACTCAGTGCCTTACTGATACACATGTGCTAGATATTAAACGTGGATTAAAACATCGCGTGTACAAGTTAAGTCAAGGGTTGTTAATCCCCAACGGCATACATTCTCTCTGTTAGGCATTATAAACGGATGACAAAATATCTACGGAAATATAAATAAATGTGAGACAACATCTTTTGAGTAACGTCACCAGTACCATGTAAACTCTGTCAAAAAGAAACGCAACCCCTGTATTTTAGAGATTTTGATCTGAAGTTTTAAGACGACACAGCATTTTTATTATTTAAGACAGAAGTCTGAAATTTGGCAGAATAATAACCAAGATGGGCATGTTTAAAATTGTCATTTCAAAAGTCATCTCACAGACACCAGTTTGTCACCAGGGGGGGCGTCTTTCTCAGTATCTCGTATGAGCACCACGAGCTGCAATCACTGCACGGCATCTCCTTGGACAAGAACGGATAAGACGCCGGATTCTTTCCTGGGGAATGGCTCTCCACTCCTCCTGCAGTGCAACGCCGAGCTGTTGCAGCGTCTGTGGCGGCGGCTGACGTTGACGTACGCGTCGACCCAGAGTATCCCACAGGTGTTCAATAGGGTTGAGGTCTGGTGATTTAGAGGGCTATGGCAAGACATTGACGTTGGAATTCTGCAGAAAGTTCATTGTTGCACGTGCAGTATGAGGCCGGGCGTTGTCTGGTTGAAAAATCTGTGTCTGTTGGTCAATAATCGGGAGAAGGTGAGGCTGTAATACGTGGTTGATGTAACGTTGGGCTGTCAGGTTCCCTTCAACGATCACCAAGTCTGATTTCTGGTTGTATGAGATGGATCCCCAAACCATAACGCTTTCTCCGCCAAATCTGTCCCCTGTCGGACGCAGATGGGCGCAAAACGTTCATGACGTCTCCTATACACACGTTTTCTTCCGTCGTGATGTTGCAAAGAAAACGGGATTCATCAGAAACCAGATGCGCCTCCAGTTTTGTAAAGTCCATATCCTTACGTTGTTGCACCACCTGAGTCGTCGGCGGAGATGTAGGGGCGTAGTACAGGTCCAACAACTGGTCTACAGGCACGTAAACCCGCTTCTTTCAGACGGTTCCTAATCGTTTGAGCTGACACTCTCCTCAAACCGGGTATTTGTGTGGCAGTCACGGTTGGTAGGGCATGCCGATTACGCAGGTGATGGACCCGGATGTACCGATCTTGAAGGGGGGTCGTGATTCTTGGCCTTCCACTTCTCGGGCGATCGTTGGTCAAATTGAAGTTGTTGTAGCGGCTCCAAAGTCGGGATATCGTTGTTTTGTGAACATTTAGGTGCCGTGCAACAGTTCCAAAACTTTCTCCGGCTTGAACACGACCAATGGCGATATTTCGGTCGGCAGCACTCAATCGTGGCATTTTTCACACAGCTTTTCATGCGACAAATGAATGAATATAATACGAAAGCACATGGGCTTTTATACACCCCTACATTAACTGCCATTTTCATGATTTGCATGTGGTTTTTTTGTGCGAAGTCACCATGAGGGTCATTTCATGCGTTGTGACGGAAAAAGCAATAAAATACACTTATGCGTACAAATGCAGTTGTTTGGATGGTCATCTTCATTAATTACGTGTATAATTTCAATACATTCGAATAACATTTAGTTTGGAAGCAATAACTTCATTCAAACGAATTTTTCATATCTGAGGACAGGGGTTGCGTTTCTTTTTTGACAGAGTTTATTTACCACCAGCCTAGCATAGAATGTCTCTCGCTCATGAGCGTAATGAAAGTCACTTTTCTGAACAAAGTTTGGCAAAGATCTATATTCGGGCTTACACATGCTCTTCAGTTCATTTAACCCACACCGAAAGCTGCTGTAAATGAATTGGAAAAAAACTGTTTTATTCAATATTTAGACGGCTAGAAGGAATTAAGTTGCTTGCAACCAGCTGTTAGCATATATAAAAGATGGTCGGACGCATGAGATTCAAACTAGTGATATCGCGTCTTGTTTCAATGAATTAAAAAAATGTCATTTAATTGGGCAGCCATTTGGCTTGGCAGTAAAAAACGAAGGCACGTTGGTGAAATGGTCCCTGGTTTTAATGTAACACAAGGGAGGTAATACACTGGATGATGCGGATGTCGGCGCTGTCAGGCTCAGAGAACACTGGGTCTTTGCCATCTTACTCGTCTGAACGGACTTGGACCCTGAGCATGATAGGCTTCTTGGTGTTGAATATTCCTGTATATACATCGACGTCCTCTTGTCTGATAGATGCCTAATAGACAGAAAATCATTATGATCATCATCATCATCATCATCAATCATCATCGTCATCATCATCATCATCTACATAATCATCAACATCATTATCATCAATCATCACCATCATCATCATTATCATCATCGTATGTTGTCAACATCAACAACAATCATTGATTGTTGATCAATACATCCTGGGGTTGCTGATTCTACAATGCCGACTCGTACAAATCTCAGTAGAAATTCTGGAAGCTTGGGGCGGTTTCCGTTTTGAGTACAAAATGGGCCTTGCTGGATCTGGCAACAGTATATACGATTAGGTGCCATCTGAGAGAGAATTCAGAAGAAATTGTCAAATGATAAAAGCAGATCTGGGTTTGAGCTGTAGCCAATGCGAGGACTTTAGACTTCGAGTTCAGTTAGATGTTTTCGTGACAATGCATGCAGCTATTTTCTGTTGTGTTTTGAACCATGAATTTGCCTATAATACTGGTGAGATTTGGTCTATATAAACCCATGCTTGTCGTAAAGAGGTAGCTTACGGGATAAGGTGGTCAGAGTCGATGAATTGGTTCATGCATGTACATGGTTTAATCCCGATTTTGACAGTACCAATTTTGACAGTGAAATTTCACGCTTCTGTAATTGATCTGGCCAGTTGTCCTAATTGTGACAGTGAGCTTACCGGACGTGGCACTGGTCTTATCCGGAAGGAGACAGAACAGCTCAAGCAAAGTACCATGTAACCTATAGTGAGAGTGGATAATATATACTTGTTAAAATATTTTGGGACAAATCTTGAAAGTGCGATCCATTGAAACAGTATCACTTTGATACTCATATATCTGAAGTCGGGCTGCAATCTCTTGAGGTGCTGCATCTTCATACCCATCCAAAATCTTCCTCCTTTCTTCCTCGTAAATCTTTGTCATCTCTTCTCGTGCCCGTTTCTTTTACATATTACTGGTATGGATATAGGGACCAAAAGAGCTATACTTCTGTACTTCTCTCGGTTGATTGCATTCACATAATTACCCCAGTCTAAGTAAATTTAGGCTCAGTATTATTCGTTACACTGCTGTACTGAGTCTAACAAAACCTAGTAGAAGATCGCGTCAGGTAACCTTTTCATCTGACCAATCAGAACACAGCTTACCAAATCACGAAAGATGAAATTCGCCCATACCTTTTGAACTTTTACCTCGAAAAAGTTTTTTACCGGAACGATTCCGAATGCTATTTTCCGTACGATCGCTTCCGAGTGATGCATATGGAGCACGCCACAACCGTTAGTAAACACTCGCTGAAAATAGCGTTTAGTCAGTATTCAAGGATGTCAGCTTGTGGAAATATTAGGTAATGATAATCATGTCAACAGAAACCCAAAAGCAGGTCATATATCTGTGTTTTATGCGGGTTTTCATTTGTTGTGAGATCAGTGTTGGCGACAGGGGAAGAGTAAATCCATTTTGTAAGTCCCGCCGAACCGTAAATAGTAGCCGTTGTCTGATTGGTTAAAACCGTTCTGTCGTCTCGCGTTTGGCTGGACGGTCATAGGTCGCTCAAAGGTTATCTGACGCGAACTTCCACAAGGTTTTGTTAGACTCAGTATAGCATTGTAACGAATAATACTGAGCCTAAGTTTACTTTGACTGATAATTACCCTTACTTGGTACAGCTAGTTATCCCAGTTTTGACAGCGAAACTTCACACCTTAACATGTCCCATTTGCGTTGATAGATGCCTCTCCACGAGGTCAATCATTCCATGTCTGGTCTACACACGATAATTTACAAACTAAGGTCATACAGCTGGACTATTGCTGAGTTAACCCACCAACACTAACAAAAACGGCAGATTGCTAGTGGAGACCTGTGTCTAACATAAATGAGTGTAGTTAGGTATTTTACAAATGCACGCTTATACTCACGCTTTCTTGTCTGAAAAGTCAAACAGTTTATGGTCAAGGTCTTAAGATTAGGGTTAGTCGCCCATATCGTTTTTGCTCACCAATGTGTCATGTGCAGGCACAAATTGAATCTGTCTGAGAATTCGAGCCAGGGCCATCTTCATCTCCATCTGTGCAAGCCTCATTCCCAAACACTGACGTGGACCATGACCGAAGGGGAGATAATTCATGGGATCCATTTCAGACTTCCGATCCTATCTACATTGAACAATATCGCACCATCAGCTAAACTCATACCAGAGAAGGTTCATCAACAGCTAAACACCATCAGCTAAACTCATACCAGAGAAGGTTCATTGAATGAAGTTTTCATTAGAGGTGTGTGGAGGTCATGCAAGTCTGCAACTCCAAGGGAAATATGCCTGTCTTATATTTGGCAGTGTGTGCGTGTGTGTGTGTGAAGTGGGGGTCAAGGTATATTGTGTGTGTGGTGAGTGTGATGGTACCTACCTGTCAGGCTTAAAGCTGGGTGTGTCAAGGTATATTGTGTGGGGTGAGTGTGATGGTACCTACCTGTCAGGCTTAAAGCTGTGAGGGTGAAGGTATTTTGTGTGGGGTGAGTGTGATGGTACCTACCTGTCAGGCTTAAAGCTGGGAGCGTCAAGGTATATTGTGTGGGGTGAGTGTGATGGTACCCCCCTGTCAGGCTTAAGAGACGACTAACATGATCGGGTGGTCAGGACTCGATTATTTACAGAGCGCCGCCATATAGATGTGATATTGCTGAGTGCGGCGTAAAACAAGAAACCAAACATCCACCAGAGAAAAGGGAAGACATGGGTGGTGGTATTATCTGTTTGCTGAAATGTACTTTAGTGCCATCAAAATGTACATTATAAATAAAGAATTAATTAATCAATTTATAAATATACAAATGGGTTAACAACAACAATCTAAAGCATGGATATCAACCTCTCAATAGAAACATGCATTGACTTCTTAATAATTTCAAGACAGTTTTGAATATGCCGAGATCCCCCTTCAGTCAACACCAATATGTCGGGTCATTGTAGTGTAAGGTAGTCTGTCCACGGCTGAAAATAAATGTGGAAGTCGAGAAATTTCTGTTGACAGGATCTCGCGAGAAGAGGCGGGAAACGGCAGGCGCGTGGCTGGATTTGAGAAACGGGAGGTGGGAAACATGTGGTGGCCGGAAGCATTCGTGACCAACTCGTGTTATTCCAGGACAAGCCGAATATCGACTCGTGCCCCTCTGGCAATATTTCAGCAATATCGTGACTAACGCAAGTTATAAATATATCAACAATTTAAGGTAAATTATAAAATTCGGCCAACGAAGGACAATAAAACAACTAGATTATCACAGATATAGATATAGAACTAGTAACTAAATCTAAAACATTTGAACTATACAAGACGATACAATATAAAAACAGGCTATTGATCGCCAACAACTGAAGGTAGATCACCATACTAGGAACCCGAAAGCTATGTAAGTATGCAAATGCCGCGTTCTTAATTATAGATCTGCCCTTTCCAAGTGTAGATCCGGTAATGCACCTCTAAAGTTGGAAACAGGCAGATATTCAAACATGAATGTAAATGAAAGGGTGTTTTCAATGCAGTGATAAGATTGAGGATGAACGTCATGTACTGTTGGAATGTCCGCTGTACGATGATCTACGTGAAAGTTTATATCACCATATGTGTTTCAGCTATCCCAACTTCCCAGATTTATGTGATAATGAAAAAATGATTTTACTATTTAAAGAACATGTTTATTTTACAGCCAAAACCTGCTTTTATATACTTCAAAGAAGAAAACATCCTTTATACGGCTAATTTCATATTGTTACTTTTATCATATTATGTCACTTCTATGTAATAGTCTCTCATAACCCTTAAAGGGTGGCTCATTTTATGTATATGTGTGTATATATCTGTACTTTTACATGAGGTGAGACTTAAATATAATATCTGTCTATCTGAGTTACCAACGCAACTCACCCGGGTGTGTCACGCGTTGCACATGCGTGTATGGGGAATGAACTTTTAGTCATTACTGTATATATGTGAACTAGGCCCCGCCGTTATATTGCTGGAACATTGCTAAAAGCGGCGTAAATCCATACTCACTCACTGCTTCTATATAAATGTGAGAGTACCAGAGAGGGCAAACTTTTAAATATTGTTGTTGTAGCTCCAATTATATTTTTAATAAGATTTACAATTTGCATTTATGCTCGTATAATTTATAATAGCGAGTCACTAATATTTTAATTCACCCTTACATTGTGGTAGAAAAACACGAGACGGGCCAACAAGGGAAAATTTATTCTAGTATTCACTTCAGCATTTACCTGTTGACATAGATACAGTTTAGATGACTGCTTTGAACATATTTTTTTAAAACTTGTGTTACAATTGATCAGTCCAAATCTGAACTCGTTAGGTATTATATCATGAATTTGCCATTACAAGAGTGCAAAGGACACAGTTAAAATACGCACACAACCCAGGACGTTTCATTTTCGAGTACGATCAGTCATGGTCATAGTAGAGGCTAACACTTTACCAACTGGCAAACTGTGAAACTTATTGACTATTGTAAAAAGTTTAATTATAAGATTAATTTGAATTTAAAACAAACCTCTTCTAACATTAATATATTTGTTTAATGCCGTTTTCAAGTTATACAAATTTGTGTCTGTGGGGATACCTCAATGTGGGAGGGACAAATTGATGCAGGCCTCAGACGTTACCAGTGTGGTGAGACTAACAAGTTGACAAACCTAGAAACCATTGAGGATGTCAGACCACAATGTTAAGTTTCTGGCGTGCCTGATGGCGAATTGCGGTGGTTCCGGTGTCTGCCATTCATGGCCACTCAATCACATGACGAGGGAACTAAAATGCCAGAACCAAGTTACAGTACTTACTGATAACTGGTAACAAGAGGATGTGGATGTAATGATAAACTGTACCTAAGATTTAAGTGCCTGATGATTAACGGTTTTTCTGTGTCCATAAATACCAAAAAGGTGTATTAAGTTACTTGGACTTCACGAGAAAACAAATTAGTATCATGTAAGTACTTAGCACACTAAAACAAATGGTTGATACCAAGCAGCACCCATGCCGTCGGAGTACAACACAAGTATCCGTGACATCAACACTGCACAAAATGCTCCAAATAAATTATCAACATTTTAATGAAATTTATTTACACGATTTTTAAATAATACACATAAGAGAAGGTTATGCCACTTGTCACCGTCATGTCTCCCACAGGAATCTGTCATCTTGTAGTATAAAAGCGAGTTCTTTAAAGGTCACATAAACCCTAGGGGGTACAAATACATAAATCACTAACTGGCATCGTTATAAATGAAACCCCGTCATTAAAACTACTCATTTCGACCTTTAATTGACTTAAATCGACCTTTTTGACAACAGTGCACAATTCTCACCGGCGAAAGAAATTTCAACCAATCAGAGAGGCGCGTCTCTGTGACGTCATATGAGGAATAGCTTTGAGGGCCGATGCAGAATTCATCTACATTTTAGGGGGTAAATTATCTTGTTTACAGGCTTGTATAAACCTGAAATCGTGACAATTGTTGTGGAAAATGAAAGCTATATGTTCTCACAATCTACTGTCATTTAATTTTGTCTCCTGCTTTGCCTAGTTTCCGAGTTACAACTTGTTTTCATAGACGATTCTGTCAAAATCGATCGGTGTCGTTAGGCCCTATTTGTATAATGACTGATCCAAATTGATCCCATTTCTGTGTTTTTTTTATCTCGATATTTAATCATGTCATGTAAAAATCTGTTTGTATTCTCAAAACAGTGTCGGCCCATAAGTTTTCACATGCAATACAGCAATTAATACTCCTTTGTTGTAACCCGTGTTATTTGTCATCATTCACTTGATGGTCAGTTAATGAATTTATAACAGGTATAATTAGTGGTAACACACTTAGATTACCCGACAAAGGTTCCCATTTGGCATTTCGTGTGTCTGGAGTAAATATTCAACATTATTAACATCGACCAAAGGATTAACCGATAACACGCTGATTGATTAGTTAGGAGATAAACCTACTGTGTTGGAAAATCAGAGGTATATAACGAAATAATAATAGCTCTAAATTTCATTTAAAACCGAACGCGTAGCGTGAGGTTTTAAATGAACAATTTAGAGCTATTATAATTTCGTTATATACCTCTGATTTTCCAACACAATAGGTTTATCTCCATCTCCATGACAATTTTATGAACAATTTCAGGTGGAGCTCTTTCTTTGGTTACGAGTCAATACGTGAAGCGGCCTCGCATTCCAATCTCAAGTGGTATCGCCCGAAACGGGGTGTTTGGTGGCAAACCGTCAATGACTAACAAACTCCAGATTCAGTAATAACAAATCACGTTTTGTTTTTCAATGCATCAATCACCAATCATTAACTGATAAGTTGGAAAACATATATCAAATAAGTTTAAAAGCTTGGTTCACATTTTGAAATTCCACCGTAGACCCTTTCCCCACCAGAAAAGTGGCAGCAACCTCATGGCCTTGACCTTTTCTCGAAGTCATTGTTTACATTTACGTGCAAATTTGGAAAGATGCGACAGGAGAGCCTCTGACAGTTTGCGCAAGGTTAACCTGATTGTATGACTGAGATAGTCTTTGATATCTAATTACTGGTACTGGTACAAAATTTAAGAGTAGGGGCGCTTTTGCTGTAACGAGAAGTCCGTGTTGTACCGAATTTAGATACTGTTGAATTTTGCGCCCTGTCAACTTGACGATTTCACGCACCTCTACGTCTGCGTGCGACAGCTGTGGTGACTCTTACACACTCATGTGTGTACTTTGTGCTCAAATTCGATTCTACGGATATTATTTTCTACATTTTGGAAAGTGTTTTGTGACCTAGTGGCTTCAAAGTGTAGTGAATTCAAATTGAATCGGATTCGCTGGCATGTTCGCGAGTCTGTTGACAAAGAGCCAGATTTGTGGTGATATTTCCGAAAGGATGGATCAGGACACGAGGGTGTACCTCTGGCATAAACACGGTAAGGTAATTAATTATACTTTAATAGACTATTTTAGATCAAGCAGTGTAATGGATAAGAGGGATCATGACTAAGCTAAATAACTTTTTCAACGATATTATACATTTAGAAAAAAATATGTTGGGCTAAACAGAACGGTTTGCAGATTCTGTAGATCTAATTGTGTTTTACTACCGCTAAATTTGAAACAGTACAAATTTCAAAATATCATTTTGTTTGAATTGATAACCCAACTGTTTATTTATGTGGACGGAAGGCATTAAAATTTCTTCGGCGTTCGATGTTAATGCATCCTCCGTTACCGGATCAAGATCAGTGGCGATATCGTTGACGAAAGCTGATAATAAATTTAACACGGAAATTTTGTAGCAGTCTATTGCTGGATCTATTCTGACATAACATAGAATCAACGTAAACAAATTTGTTTTTGCTGAATTTTTATTCGGAAAGCAGACGATGTTTTGATCTTGTTCGACTGAATATTTGTTTCCATGCTTTCGAAGTACTTTTGTATGTATAAACACCTATTGCTGTGATTTACGCAAGTAGTGAGTCGAGCCCGTCATCGCTAAATCCATCTTTAAAGACATATGTGTAATTTCCGACAGTAAAATCGCCGTAATTTATCGATGCATCGGTAGGTTGTTTGGTGTCCGCCATGTTAGTGGGCAGACAAAAATAGTGCATTACCGTAAACCATGTATGATTGCGCACGGAAAACAGAGACCTGTATAACGTGATTATATACCTCTGAATGACTTTAATTAACCAATCACAATCCAGTGTTTACTGAAGTCATGGTAGAATAAATGTCTAGATATTACAGTTCTGTTATAAATTCACTATAAGTATCAGCAGATCGTCTGCTTTTTATTTAGTTTCAAAATGCATACAAGTATGATACTAAACTAATTAGGATTATAAGACCAAATATAAAGACGCACATTGACTAGTATCTACATACTGGTGAGTGGACATTAACCATGTGAATGTAGCAAGAAATGTATCGCGCAGTATTGTGACTTCGACCCCCACCTCGCTTCCGTGGAAGAAATCGTTATGTTATAAGTTGTGTCATGCAAAATCCGTTTGGTTATGATTCCAATACATATTTAACTACGAGTAGAAAGTAGTTTTGATTTTCTAACTTGATGAAAACAAACTATAATCTCATTAATTCTAACAGACTTTACGATTTTCAAAAATGGCGGCGCCCTGTCTGGAACATCCGCCAGTCTGAGGATAAATGCTATTTAGGTTTGTTTTCACCGAGTTACAAAATCAAAACTACTTTCTACTGGTGGTAAAATATGTATTTGATTGATGGCCAATAGGATTTTGCATGACATAGCGTATAACATAACAATTTCTCTCGTGGCAGCGAGGTGGGTGTCAATATAATACCACTTATAATATATTATTGTTACTTCGACCACAAGCTCACTTCCGAGGAAGAAATCGTTATGTTACAAGTTGTGTCATAGAAAAAATTTATGGTCATCAATCATATACATATTTTACTACAACTAGTAAGTAGTTTTGATTCTTTAACTTCCGTGAAGCGATCTGAACACAAGTAAGATATCGTTTCAGGCTTCCACAACGCTCGCTTCGCACTCACAAACATAACCCATTTAGCAGGAACTGCGGGGTCCTGTGAAAATCTGTGCATGGTGACACCATCGCCCGACCCCTAGGAGCAATTGACGACAAAGCAACGATTCGGCATGTCGTCGTTGATGTCGAGAAATCTTCAAAATGATGAACGTGCTACACACTTTCTATACAACTAACTGAAAATCGTTCCTCATATGACGTCACTGCAGTGCTCTAGCGACAGAGTTACGTAACCTGTCTGTGGTTTCGTTGGCGGGCGAGAGGGAAGCAGGCGACTTTTTGGCCACTTTTAATCGCTCGGTATTAATTAACCACAAGTTTTTAAAGAATAAATTTGGTGTTCCGCATAAGACTAACTACAAATCTTTCATATGTAATGGTTAAAAGAGTAACAAAAAACAAAGTTTATTGGTTCTTTAATATATTCAGCGTAAAATTCATGGAGTATTGTTCTTGTAATATTCTTCACTGCCGGAGCACGTTTCTAAGACTTGGTTTTGTGTCTTCTTTTCAGATCTTTGAGATTGTCCATAGCCATTTCATTCAGTGGAGCTGAAAATACATTCATTGTGATTATTTATACATATCTGAGTTTTAATTTGAGTTGGTCAATAGTTTTATTTGTACATGTATCATGTAGCTGGTGAGTGGCTTGGGTTTAACGAAGCTGTGAACAGTAGCCCAGTTCCAAGCGTGTCAGCGTATTGTCGGAGACAAGCCTGGAGTGATTCACGTTGGTGTAACTCATGACCCGGGTGATGGTGCTGACAAACCTACAGACATAATTAACCGGGATTCGAACCCCCGATCACACGTTTCTGGTGTGTGCCATGGACATCAACTCTGCACAGAGAATTGTGGCGCCTTAGACAACTGAACCATCCTCGAGCCTTAGGTATCATGTAGGTATCATGTTAGATATTATGTAGGTATCATGTTTGGTATCATTTAGGTATCATGTTTGTATCATGTTAGGTATCATGTAGGTATCATGTTAGGTATCATGTTTACGGGCCAACAAGGGAAAATTTATTCTAGTATTCACTTCAGCATTTACCTGTTGACATAGATACAGTTTAGATGACTGCTATGAACATATTTTTTTAAAACTTGTGTTACAATTGATCAGTCCAAATCTGAACTCGTTAGGTATTATATCATGAATTTGCCATTACAAGAGTGCAAAGGACACAGTTAAAATACGCACACCCCAGGACGTTTCATTTTCGAGTACGATCAGTCATGGTCATATGAGAGGCTAACACTTTACCAACTGGCAAACTGTGAAACTTATTGACTATTGTAAAAGTTTAATTATAAGATTAATTTGAATTTAAAAACAAAACCTCTTCTAACATTAATATATTTGTTTAATGCCGTTTTCAAGTTATACAAATTTGTGTCTGTAGGGATACCTCAATGTGGGAGGGACAAATTGATGCAGGCCTCAGACGTTACCAGTGTGGTGAGACTAACAAGTTGACAAACCTAGAAACCATTGAGGATGTCAGACCACAATGTTAAGTTTCTGGCGTGCCTGATGGCGAATTGCGGTGGTTCCGGTGTCTGCCATTCATGGCCACTCAATCACATGACGAGGGAACTAAAATGCCAGAACCAAGTTACAGTACTTACTGATAACTGGTAACAAGAGGATGTGGATGTAATGATAAACTGTACCTAAGATTTAAGTGCCTGATGATTAACGGTTTTTCTGTGTCCATAAATACCAAAAAGGTGTATTAAGTTACTTGGACTTCACGAGAAAACAAATTAGTATCATGTAAGTATTTAGCACACTAAAACAAATGGTTGATACCAAGCAGCACCCATGCCGTCGGAGTACAACACAAGTATCCGTGACATCAACACTGCACAAAATGCTCCAAATAAATTATCAACATTTTAATGAAATTTATTTACACGATTTTTAAATAATACACATAAGAGAAGGTTATGCCACTTGTCACCGTCATGTCTCCCACAGGAATCTGTCATCTTGTAGTATAAAAGCGAGTTCTTTATTATATTCAGCGTAAAATTCATGGAGTATTGTTCTTGTAATATTCTTCATTGCCGGAGCACGTTTCTTAGACTTGGTTTCGTGTCTTCTTTTCAGATCTGTGAGATTGTCCATAGCCATTTCATTCAGTGGAGCTGAAAATACATTCATTGTGATTATTTATACATATCCGAGTTTTAATTTGAGTTGGTCAATAGTTATATTTGTACATGTATCACGTAGCTGGTGAGTGGCTTGGGTTTAACGAAGCTGTGAACAGTAGCCCAGTTCCAAGCGTGTCAGCGTATTGTCAGAGACAAGCCTGGAGTGTTTCACGTTGGTGTAACTCATGACCCGGGTGATGGTGCTGACAAACCTACAGACATAATTAACCGGGATTCGAACCCCCGATCACACGTTTCTGGTGTGTGCCATGGACATCAACTCTGCACAGAGAATTGTGGCGCCTTAGACAACTGAACCATCCTCGAGCCTTAGGTATCATGTAGGTATCATGTTAGATATTATGTAGGTATCATGTTTGGTATCATTTAGGTATCATGTTTGTATCATGTTAGGTATCATGTAGGTATCATGTTAGGTATCATGTTTACGGGCCAACAAGGGAAAATTTATTCTAGTATTCACTTCAGCATTTACCTGTTGACATAGATACAGTTTAGATGACTGCTATGAACACATTTTTTTTTGAAACTTGTGTTACCATTGAGCAGTCCAAATCTGAACTCGTTAGGTATTATATCATGAATTTGCCATTACAAGAGTGGACACAGGAAAAGGACACAAAGGACACAGTTAAAATACGCACAACCCAGGACGTTTCATTTTCGAGTACGATCAGTCATGGTCATATGAGAGGCTAACACTTTACCAACTGGCAAACTGTGAAACTTATTGACTATTGTAAAAGTTTAATTATAAGATTAATTTGAATTTAAAACAAACCCTTTCTAACATTAATATATTTGTTTAATGCCGTTTTCAAGTTATACAAATTTGTGTCTGTAGGGATACCTCAATGTGGGAGGGACAAATTGATGCAGGCCTCAGACGTTACCAGTGTGGTGAGACTAACAAGTTGACAAACCTAGAAACCATTGCGGATGTCAGACCACAATGTTAAGTTTCTGGCGTGCCTGATGGCGAATTGCGGTGGTTCCGTTGTCTGCCATTCATGGTCACTTAATCACATGACGAGGGAACTAAAATGCCAGAACCAAGTTACAATACTTACTGATAACTGGTAACAAGAGGATGTGGATGTAATGATAAACTGTACCTAAGATTTAGGTGCCTGGGTGCCGTTTCACGAAAGCCTCTTAGCGCTACGACGTCCTAAACCACGTCGTAAAGCAGCTCTTAATTTTTTGTATCGTTCAACAAAGACCTCCTAACTTTACACCACATCATAAACAACCTCCTAGCATACGATGGGTAAGAGGCACTTGTAACTAGCTTACAACATCGTAAGTCAGCGTTTAATATGGCGACACTACTGAGAATCCAAGAGATTTTGAACAGGAGAAATATTAAGCGAGAGCGAATATTCAGAGATAGGACCCAAATATTGGACACGTTGACCGACACAGAACTGATTGCCAGGTATCGTTTCCCTCGACATAACATCCTTCAGCTGGTTGATCGGGTCAGCTCGGCAATCGCTCGACCGACCAAGCGTTCGTGTGCCCTACCCGCCCATGTTCAGGTGTTAGCAACACTTAGATATTATTCTAAAGGTGGATTTCTCAGCGAACTAGGAGACATACATGGTATTGCCAAGTCAAATGTTAGTCGCGTGTTGGAAGACACTACGGAAGTAATTGTCAACTCGCACGATCTGATCCGGTTTCCATCGCCCGGCAAACATGCAAAACTTGCGGAGGATTTCTTCAACATCTGTGGTTTTCCGAAAGTTGTTGGCTGCATAGATTGCACTCTAATACCGATTCAACAGCCACCATTGGATGAGGCAGTATATGTGTGCAGGAAAGGATTCCATGCCATCAATGTGCAAGCTGTGTGCGACGCTCAACTGCGGTAAATATCCCTGACGTCCTTGACCCTTGCAATGTAAACAAACGATCTAGACTTGCTGAGACTTGCAAATAATAAATGTCATTGTGTCGTTTTTGATTTTCAAATCGCTAATATAGGCTTGTTTGTCCCATTGATCGGCTTTTTATAAAATAAGTTTGCCTTCTAATGCACGTTTACTTCAAAAATCTATTTATTTGTTTGGTTATATTATAAATATTTATTTATTTGTTTTGATGTATATAACTGTAAGGTCATTGTGCCATGTGGTAAATGTGGAGTTGTGTTAAATATTTTTATAAAGATTGATCTCTTAAAAAACATAGTACTTTATCTATGTATTTATAATTGCAGATTCACGAACATCATCGTCCAATGGCCTGGATCAACACATGATTCCCATATATTTAATAACTGCAATTTGAAATGCTGTCTCCAGGAAGGGAAATATGGCATCTGGCTTCTTGGTGATTCAGGGTAGGTATATCTATGTTCAAGTTATGTCATGTCAGCCTTTGTCTTTTTTATTAACAAAAAATGTCATATTTCTACCCTTAACATTTAAACATTTCAAAACATTTTCCATAGGTATGCATGCAGACCCTACCTCCTGACTCCAGTCAGCAATCCAGAAAATGAAAAAGAGGAGAAATATAACCGCTGTCACACTGCTACAAGAAACTCAGTGGAGAGGGCATTTGGATTGTGCAAATCTAGATTCAGGTAAATATAAGGAAGTCTTATGTCTTAATTCAAGGTGTTATTAAAGCTTCTCATCTAAAGAGGTAGTACTGGTGATTATATGTAATTATACCCTTTTCTACTTAATTATTTCACTTTGTTATTCCTTCTTGAAATTCTTAAAAACTGTGCTATAAACATGCATGATTCATCACTGTCTGTGAATACAAACATGTAATTATAAAAAATTCTGTGTAGGTGTCTTCACAAATCAACTGGATGCCTGCTATTTAGTCCCGAGAAGAGCATCAAAATTATTACTGCCTGCATGCAACTTCACAATATGGCAATATAACTGAGGTTGCCTGAGCCAGATGTTCTGTGTGAGACTAGTGGACCAGACATGGACAACACTCATTCTGATAACTACAACACCGATGGATATAAAGTCAGGAGAAATATTATCAACACAAGGTTTTAACACACATAACCAGTAAGTGATCCTTCTCTGCACAATAGTTTTGGGAATTGGTTAAAATATCATAATTGATGTTTGATCCATTACAACCAATCAATCATAGAAAATAATTGGTTAGCATCATTTCTCAAATGTTCCTGTTATATTTGTTAATGTACACAAAAAAATAAGAAAAAACATGTAGTTCTCTGGGGGTTTTATGCAAACTGCGCAAGATATTTAAAGGATGACTAGTATGTTAGGAACAATAATTTCATGGAGTCAAAACCAGCGTTGTGAAAGATATTGTTGATGCATACAAGTGTGCAAAAATCGTTTGTGTTCGATTATGATGAGAAAACATGTCTAGTCACTGCGACCAATCCTCGATTATTTCAATTAATGGGACCACCATTACTCCACAAGCCATGTAATATCCACATGTCCTACCTGAAGTGGCAAGGTAGCATGTTTTTCAAAATCCTGAACCACTTTATAGAAACGCTTGTGAATCCTCCATTATAGTATTTTTAGTGTTTATTGAAAATATATTTTTAACATACATATGTTTAATCTAAATAAGATAACAAACACATGAAAACTTTCATCGGCACAAGTAAACATGTGCCTTTAATTAAATTTGATAATTGGAGACAATGAATTTCCAAATGATTTTTTATATTCAAATTTCTCTCGTTCCAGGTCCAGCCTTTGTCTTTGGATGTCCCGGATGTCCCGCTGCACAGACAGAATTTCTTCCAAAAGATACATCTTTCTTTCTTCCTGTGCTTGAAGGGATTTGATTTCTCCCAGAATGTCTTCTGAAAAGATTAAGACATTTTTTGTGTGATAATCAATGATGTGTGAATGTTCATTAATACCATCCAATGAATTATTTATGATCACAATTGCAGTACTGATACTAAAATACTGTAAACAAAGCAATAACATACCTTCATTTGATGTTTTCTTTACCGGAGGCTTCCCTTTAGGTTTTCCTTGAAAGAATTTTTTTTATTGTTATTAGCTAGAGATACTAACAAAGTAAATTGCCTTTTTATGTGTGCACAAATATTTATCAATAAAGTTGAATAATGTTAAATACATACTTTTTTCATAGCAGGAGTGACCATTGTGTCCACCACTCAAGCTTGGTCCTTATCTGAAATGCATAGCATTCTTTTAAATAACTATAACTGACAACATGTTAAAAGTGTAGCTACAAATCAGTGGAATTGCTTAACTGTGTCATTATAAATTGCAAAGAATGGTAGCATTTCATCATCTGAATTTCTGGAATGGTGTCACACCTGTGCTAGCTCCACAACTGCCTTCTGTATCTGTGGCAGTTACTGGTGTGAAGAACACTTCCTGTTGAGAATCTGAAACATATCAGTTGTGACTGTATGCATTTTTCACACACAACATTAACTGGATGATAACATTGGATATGATAGTTATGTAACTGTTAAATTTTATAAATGCTTTTATGTCCCAAACTACTTTACACCAAATATAAATTTATTTGATATTTATTACATTTGACAAGAACGAGTTAAACTTTAAAATGAAAAGTAAAATATTTGTGCATCTTCAAAACAAAGAAATGAGTTTGCATCATTATTTACCAAAGAGAAATGTTGTTTCTTCGGCTTCATCAGCAATAGATAGAATCATGCTGAAGACTGTGAAAGTAAAACAAATTTTACATTTGTGATGTTATATAGAAACACTGTCAACATTTCATACAATAACTTTGAAATATATTTAGAACTTGATTAAACTACATATTTCAGTAACTTTAATACACATGTACATGAACAACATGAAGACAGTCTCATCATTACCAGGTGTTTCTATGCCTCCTGGAATCCCCTCAATAGCACAGGCAGGAATTAATTGTAGAATCTAATAAAAGAAGGAAATGGTAGCTCTATTACTATTATTATAGATATGTTTTGAGTTTCTAAGTGCATACACAATTTCATTTTCATGAATCATGTCTAGTGTTACTCAAACTCAGTTTTTTGTATTCATTATAAAACTAAATGCTTTGTATTTATTTACCCTCTTTTCCATTACAGTAAGATCATCAGGGGGTGGTCCACCACCAGTTCTCTTAGCATTCAGCCTCCTGGCGGACTCTGATTTTTTGGCACATGCCTTCATATCTGTCCATTTCTTTCGGACCTCCTCTTCATTCCTTGTTATGTCACCAGTTGCATTAAGTCTGATATTGAAAATATGATATCATGATTATCATTATCATTACAGTCATTATTAATCTTATCTTAGTCTGGGAAGATTGTTAGATAATAACTTTTGGGTTCAGCTGTGAAAAGGAGTCGATTATGGTTTCATGAGAAAACGAAAAAATAATAATCAATAAACCAATGAATTAATTTGGTATAATTGTACTATTCTTACATTGTAGAACATAGTTGATAACAATAAACCATTTCCCCACCAATTTAGTTCGTTTCATTATCCGTATTATTTCAGAATGAAATAAGTCTGACAATTCGTATACAACGTGTTATGGAATGTCTCTCAATCTTTTTGTGTAAAAAGAAAAGTTAAAAATAGGCCAGATTTAGATTTTATGATAGTTTCATGTAACATGTCGTTGGAACAAATGAACTTACTTCGTGGTGATATCTTTCCAGATCTTCTTTACATTGTTGGTGACCGTATTTGTGAGACTTGAGATCAACGTTTCAAAATTACTCTCCACGCCAGACACGATTATATCAATGTCCGCAGTGGAGAAATTTCGTTTCCTCTTTTTAGGGATCGAAGCGTCCATAATATGTTTTCCTTGTCGTCTGCCGTTTCGAGGGGGAACAACTCTGATATTACAATCTTCCATATCTCCACACAGGAGAGTTACAAGTCTTGCCGGAGCAGACAGATATTGTTATTTACTATTAAAACCATCAGATTTACAAACTGATGATGGAATCTTGCGGTGTAACATACTGTCATTAAACTTCAACAGGTTTGTAATTAACCATACTTACCATATAAGCTTTTATTGAATTCATATTTAGTGTTTGGCTCTTCGCTGATGAAATTTAAACAGGTGCGCTTCCATTTCCGGTTCGATTACATAGGCGTTGCTATGCAAGTTAGCACATCGTAAATCGTAAATACACCCATATCTTAAGAGGAGTTTACGACGGGCTTACGATATCTTCATGCAACAGTCGTAAATCATTATGCTAGGACATCCTAAAGTAGGTCGTACCGGCTAGGACGTCGTAGCGCTAAGAGGCTTTCGTGAAACGGCACCCTGATGATTAACGGTTTTTCTGTGTCCATAAATACCAAAAAGGTGTATTAAGTTACTTGGACTTCACGAGAAAACAAATTAGTATCATGTAAGTATTTAGCACACTAAAATAAATGGTTGATAATAAGCAGCACCCATGCCGTCGGAGTACAACACAAGTATCCGTGACATCAACACTGCACAAAATGCTCCAAATAAATTATCAACATTTTAATGAAATTTATTTACACGACTTTTAAATATATGAACCATGTTGTATCATGGTATCATGATATGTATAATGTAGGTATCATGTAGGTACTTGAATATTCAATCGACATGAAAACACCTATCGGCTTCTAACATTACCTTTTCTTGGAATACCTCCTAAAATATAAAGTTTTTGAAATGGTGTTAAGCATTATGCAACATACGTAGTAATAAAAAGTTGAAGACGTCTCGGAGAGTCCCCAGTGCATCTATGTTGTAGTCCTCTGTCTTCAAGATGAGGAAGTCCTCTCGCGGAAAGACAGCAAGCCATTCCTTGAGAAACACCGAGTAACAGCCAATATGGAGTCGGGTCTGAAAGATGGATGACAAATATAAATGAATCGGGAAATAATAAATGAATCGGGCCGCTTTCGGTAGTATTTCAAATTATCAGATAAAAAGAGACAGAGATCGCGGGTGTTTGCAACTGGGTTCAACCAACGAGAACGTACATCGTGCTGGCGGACAAGATAAAACATCAAGGTGACTCTGGATGGAGCCGACTTTTATAGTTGTGTACAGGATTGCCGTGTCATAGGCGGCTGTGCCTAAACCCGCTTCCCGCTTGAAAGTGAGTGTGTAGGTAACCTTCGTTTAACGCCGCTTTTCAAGTTATACACATTCGTGAAAGCTCAATTTGGGAGTGCAGAATTGATGCGGTTCTCAGACATTTACCACTATGGTGATACTAACGAGCATAGACACCGAGTTGACAAACCTAGAAACCATTGAGGATGCCAGACCACAATATGCTAAGCTTCTGGCGTGCCTGATGGCGAACTGCGGTGCTTCCGGTGTCTGGGCCACTCATACCCCTTCTATTACATGACGAGAGAACTAAAATGCTAGTGCCAAGTTACAATACTTACTGGTAACGAGAGGATGTGGATGTAATCATGATATTCGGTTCTAATAATCGTGTTATTATAAATTATACCTAAGATTTAAGGACCTGATGATTTACGTTTTTTCTGTGTATTAAGTTACTGGGACTGGAGAACATGGAAATATTTATATAGGCGAATCTAGCGTTCGAACACAGGAATTTAACATTCTCATTGAATATATCTACCTTTGCACAGCTATTAGTGGAGTCTCAGATGACTTGGCAACACATGCGGATAGAGAGGCTCTTACGGGTATAATTTGAGAATGGGTGGGTTGTGGACTCAATGGTGGCACGGATTATGTTTCTAGGCATGTGAACATTTATACTCGTGGGTTACACGCGGTGGTAAACTTCTGAGACACACATTACTTCGGGGTTTCCTCCCACGTTAAACAGACGCACCCTGATGTAATTGGAATATTGTTCACAGCGCTGTTAAATGCAACTCACACACAGGTGTTATAAAAGAAAGTTCAAGAAATTAAATACCGGCAGTTGATGGTACATCTTCCAACTGAACATGCATGTTCTCAAAGAATTGTCCCGGATGCAGTTCTCCATCATTCTGATGGAAAGGATAACATGGTCGTGGAATGATTCAGGTGAATGTCCATAATTCATGAAAAAGTAGTCCGAATATAACCTGAAAAACAAAATACAGTCGAACCAGGATTGTGCGGACCCATCTTTTTATCCGGAAACATCAGACTCTGGATATCCAGTTAGTTTTAAAGTCAAATAGACCGAGTATAATCAGAAAATAACAATGCCAATTTACAGTTAAATCCGGATTGTCCAGACCGTTAATCCCGACATATGAGGCTGGGAATGTATTGGTATATTTAAAGTCACTCAGCATCCACAGTTTATGCAGATTTTTGTCTAGATTAATGAAGTTCTTATTATATTTGATTTGTTAGGATTATTCGAACTATCAAATGCATTGCACTTGTCCATGACTCAATATCAATCTGTTGAATTAGGAGATAAACGTACTGTGTTGGAAAATCAGAGGAATATAATGAAATTATAATAGCTTAAATAAAACATTTAGAGCGTTATTAAGATTTTTTTAAAATACATACCATGTTTGAAAATCAGAGGTATAAAACGTGATTATATACCTCTGAATGACTTTGATTAACCAACCACAATCCAGTATTTACTGAAGTCATGGTAGAATATAGAACACCGTGTATGTGTCTTAGTTTGTCACAAAATTCTTCAAAGGAGGAGTAAGAGAGAGGTACTTCTCAAGCTATTGCAACACAATTTTACACAAGATTTACCTCAATTTACAACCAAAGGTATCGTCAGATTATAGTTAAATTTCCCTTCATAAACATCCGTAATGCTGTCACCAACATTGACAATATACCTGTCTATCGGATTCCTGAAGATTAGTAGGAATTTCATATGTTTATACACATGGCGCATTAAATGTGGAGTAAGAACTAAAGGTTCTTTAAGCCCTCTGTTCTGAGGGATTCTCGTCCATCCGCGGAAATCCCAGAAGTCCATCGGTGTTCCGTCCCCTAGTGAACAAAATGTAATTATAAATGTAAGCCAATAATTGAAACTCTCTAAGAACTAGAGGTCTTGCCAAAGTGGGACAGGTGGCTCATATATAACAGTTCAAACAAGGAGGCGTGGAATTTTGAAATAGTTATTCCTTTACGCTTCATTGACATCTTGGCTTCAGTAATCCATGTTCTTTTAAATTTTATATCAATTACCCTATCTTATAATATGTCCTCTGAACTTCAGTGTAGATTGCTTCCCTTTGTTCTGCCAAACCCCAAATCACTCCGATTATGATCCTTGGTCTGTCAGCTATATTTTCGTGCTGTTCATCTTTACCAAAGGACAGAAGACTAGCCGTGCTTCTCTTACGATTATCAACACACTTATAAGAACAAAAACAAAAAGGGATTTTTACTTTTAACTGACTGACTGACTGAGTTTGGTTTTACGACGCTTTTAGCAATATTCCAGCAACATCACGGCGGGGGACACCAGAAATGGGCTTCACACATTGTACCCATGTGGGGATTCGAACCCGGGTCTTCGGCGTGACGACCACTAGGCTACCCCACTGCCCATGTATCATGTTAGGTATCATGTCGGTATCATGTAGATATCGTGCAGTATAATGTAGGTATCATGGTAAGCATCATGTTAGGTAACGCTTTAACCATTAGACTACCCCACCGCCCCTTTTAGTTTTAAGCATCCAGCAACTAGTCATAAGCCAATAGTCAATATGTTCTATTTGATAACTCACCTACAATTTCAGAGTGATAGCCATTGACTGTATGAGCTTTTATTTTAACAGATGCCTCTCTGAACACGTCGATGTAGTCAGAAAACGTTTGATGACGATCTGTCATTCTTTTATGAAAGAAACCTGGAAAACATATTGGAAACAATACATATTATGCAGACATTATCGTGATTTATCCAATACCATGCAGCTGTATTATAACTGTTCAAAGGTCAAAACTGAACTGTATTTTTAAACAAATTATAACTTGGCCAAATCCCACTGTCACAACTGGAAGCATGGATGGCCCAGTCGTACACGCCAGAAACCTAATCATCTCAGTTCGAATCCAGTCTCTTGGGTTCCACCACGTGGTATATGTGTGAGAGATTCATCACTTCGGACCTCCTCAAACATCAGCACGCCATGCAATAACTGAAATACTATTCAAAGCGGCGTTAAACCAACTCAGCCACTCTCTCCAAACTCAGCCTCTCACTCAATGTTCAGACAAGGATGATTTGAAGCACTATTCCATCACTGTTCCAGGAAATCTGTCTGTACTTTGCTCATACATGTAAATAGTTTCGTATTGTTTGTTTGCTTGTTGTTTAACGCCGCACTCAGCAATAATTCACCTGTTTGACAAAGTCTGGAACAGACAATCGAGTGATCAACATCATGAGCATCGATCTACGCAATTGGGTTACGATGACATATGGGTCAACCAAGTCAGCGAGCCTGACCACCCGATCCCATTAGTCGCCTCACAAGTTTCGTATTGATCGTAAACACTTACGTAAGGTTCTATAAGAGAAGGTATGTCTGATCGCATCCTACATTAGCAGATTATGAGCCTAATGCGTCTCCAAATTTATGCGACTCAAACTGCTGTCTGCAATAAAACACCAAACTAGCGAGCAAATCGTACACATGGTTATGGATACAGGTTAAATTAGTTTGAGGAAATAAACATTTCATGGAAACCTTACAAGAATTATCACAAAGAGCTAATAACTGATTTCACTTAACATGCATTTCATGGCAGTGTGACCCGTGAAGGTCCGGGTTAGAATATTGATATTCAGTAACCCATGCTTGTCGTAAGAGGCGACTAACGGGATCGGGTGGTCAGGCTCGCTGACTTGATTGACTCGGTTCCCAGTTGTCAGGTCCAGACTCGATTATTTACAGACCGGCGCCATATAGCTGGAATATTGCTGATTTCGGCGTAAAACAAAACTCACTTACTCACTCATGGCAGTTTATCTTCACATTTGTCCTCATTATGCTGACTACTATGGACCACTTTAGTCAACATACCAAACATTACTTTAAATCATAAAATGATCGCGAAGAGTAGGAGAAACCCTATGTTCCAGTATATATTCTCATACCTATGACTTCTAACTGCAAATATCTAAAGTTGGCAATTCAGTAAACTCAGGTTATAACGATCTCAAATGGACCTCTGATTGTAGTTTGTTATAACCGTAGTAATTGTAATTTCGACTAAAAATATACAGCAAGTGACAGGGGCAAAATATGGTTGACACAGCCGCATTAATCGTCTTACGAGTAAATTGAACATGTAACCATGATTTCTTGAAAGTCATTTAGTCGTATTAATCGTCCTACGAGTAAATGGAACATGTATACATGGTTTTCAGTCATTTAGTCAGAAACCCATTCCTCTCTGTTTATTTCATCATCTGTTTCATTTACAGTCAGTTGCAAATATCGCATGTTATCAATACTATGTAAAATGGTAAACTATACAGGCGCTTACTTAATACTTGACAGAGAGTAATTATACATGATCTTATCTTTTTCAAATATAAATGTTATCTAAGACTCTAAGAGTGAACGTTGTGCGAGAATTGCTCTCGCGTGGTCCTGGATCTACGTAAGGCTATAAAGTTACACAGAAATGTAGAATATTAAATTTCCTATCCGTTGGTATAAATATAAGTGCAACTACCTTGGCGGTTTGAGAAATAGACCTTGCTAAATGTTGTCCAAATTGTTGTTATGCGTTAAAAAGCAGTAAATTTCTCCGCTTTTTATCGCGCACCGATAAAAGCACTGTGCTAAGAATCTTTTAATGGGGCATCTTTACGGAAAGTGTGAACGAAGAAAATACAGCCTGATATCTGAACGACATAAGTGTATATGAATTGGGTTTATGTGCTTATGCATAACGTTATACGCTCAACATTAAAAATGACTCGCAATAAATGTCAAAAATGTATGTTCTTCTACGACGTCAAACGAAGACAGAGAGGTCATACACGTATAATGATAAGGGGGGCATAACTCCGTTATGCGTAACACTAGGTCAATGTAACCCAGATCACTTGGAGAGAATTTGTTGTGGATACGGACGCTATATTTTCGTTATTTTATATTCATGGTGAACCACACTAATCCAATTCAAAGTTCCCCAATGTGAACGGATGCGCTTTGGTAGTTTCACAATTTATAAGAAAAGATGACAACGTATTACATGTGAAAGCACGTAATAGCGATTTGAATGGCCCTATCCGATATATAAGTTAGTTCTCAGATTCCCATATTCTCATGTTTGTGTAGATGTAATTTGACTAATTTTGCATCGTTATTACCAGAGTACTAGCCATATCTTCAAATGTAACGAAATTGCTGAAAATAATACAACATTTTAGTTGACGTCATCGCTTGTTTTATACATTTTGCGACGTCAGAAAAAGACGACATTGGTATGCTGATTAGTATATATCTCACTTAATTTCTATTAATTGTATCAAAGGTCTAGACTTCTATGTCAGAATTTAACACTCTTTAGACAAAACATAAAATGACTGATTTTTCCATTTAAATAGTGTCCTGAATATATCAACAATTAGACAGTTTGACAGCGTATCTTATTGTGAAAAACATGCGCACCTGTTTGGCATCAATTTAACGTAAATAAAAATAATATTTCCCAACACCCGAATATTTTGTTTGGGATAAGAATTTTGTTTGTTTATGATTTTGAAGATATTTCTCTTCATACGTATGCAATGAAAGATGCATAAGGATAGCTTTTTATATATGGAACTATATATTAGAATATGGATACAAAGATTTGTCCGAATTAACACATGAGATGGTATATATATTTTTCAACAATTTTCCTATAAGTAGTTAGAGTTTGATATCATGTCATCACAATATTATTTAATCGAATATGAATTGAATATATTATCGAAAACAATGATAGAGAATCATAAAACGTTTCCAACAAACGCGCACCTTGCCGATCTATATGCATCATTCTTTTGTCTATAAAACGACACAAAATTATGCAATGAACAAGACAATTCCTTTAAATATGTGTGCATATACATTTCATTTCATATATAAATCATTGTCATTAATATTATCAGTTTTGCATATAAGGTTGAATTATATCACCGTTCATTAACCTGTTCATATGAAATTGCAATATTAGTCCAAATAAATTGAATATTGTACATCATAGGAACTAAAGTAGATGCAGTTATGGCCACGTTTGATCTTCTAACACTTGTGTAAAGGTTTAGAATATGGTGTATTGCAATAAATATGTCAATTTCTTATGTAAATATGATTCAAACAATCAAAAACTTTCAAAGAATAAAACACCGTAAACCCCATATGCACGTATGATATGATATGGAACAAGGTTAAATGTAGATACTGAAGTCAGTTTCATTAAAAAGCATCCGAACTATCCGCAAAATATACATCATAATACTGACAGTGTAATCGGAAGGATATGGCGATTGTGTTTACTCTTGTTCACCTCAAAGAAATTGCCTAATATGTAGAACAATGTTGACGTATGACATCACTACCGCTGACCGATTTCTTACAAAATGGCGGCTTTGCTGACAAGGGTACACAGGATTTTGCGAGGACCCTTCCACTGATTCAGGGATCGTTTGTACATAAATATGAGATGTAAGTAATCAGAATGATTCTGACTATCTGTGTATTGTTATATGTTTTTATCGTTTTCACTATACGTAAGAGAAAGGACAGAAATGCAGATAATTACCGTTGTCGTTCTGCGTGATTTGGCGTCGGTCATGGCGTGACGCTGCACGGAAACTTTGACAATTTCTTATGAATTATCAAATCATTGCATTGTATCTATTGTATCTGTAAACGTAGTATATTTCGCGCAGGTTTTATTTTCGCGCTTTTCGCGCAAAACATTTTAGCGCGAAAATTTATACACCGCGAATAAACCTGTCATTCATTCAGTCTAGCCACGCTCGCCCTGAGTTGTTACCATAACACATCACGTTTGAAGACAGAAATCTACGGGAATCTTAAAATGACGACTGATAGTAGCATAAAGAATCAAACTTAACTGTCGCTGTAATGGATTTCCCAAAACATAATTATATAATGAGCCAAATCCCATCGCCGAATTAGCGAAAACAGCAATGTGTGTTGTGGCCGCCATGGAAATTGGTCACATGACAGATGGTTTGATGCAAAACAGATTACCATGAAACGACTTGTTTGAGTGGCATTTTAGAAGTTGAGACGTACAATATATAACAAGTTTTATGGATAACAACTTCTTTATTTTCGTGAGTGCGACGTTTCGATACAGATTCTCACACATCAAACGCCACAAGCCTACCATCAACCGTGACCAAGGATACTTCATTCCATCTGCTTATGATCCACTCCTCCACCAAGCCCAGTCTATTGTATAAACATCGCATCCATTGTATAAACATCTCATTGTAACTACATCTCTGGCTTCCACTCACTATCCTTTATGTACTTACTGGCTTCATCAGCTTACTGCTTAGCCAATCATGGCAATTATGTTGTTTCCTTTGTCTATTATGTTGTTTCATTGTTATATACAGTATATATATGCAGCTCCTACACTTCATGTATCACTCTTGCTTGACAACGGTTCAAGAATCTGTATCGAAACGTCGCACTCACGAAAATAAAGAAGTTGTTATCCATAAAACTTGTTATATATTGTACCATGAAACGACTCGGAAAGAAATAATACAGCAGTATTTATTTATTCATTTAGATACAAACGTATCATCATGAAGCGAATAGTCACTAACACTCAATCATCTCATTCACAACAACCCGGCTTGTTTGAAATCACAAAGAGCTTCATATACAGGATAAGTTAATTAGTCAGATCGTCAGAATTCGGAACATAATACTGGTGTGTTTTTCTTCTCTTCCGGGAGTAAACAGGCTACTGTGTACTAGTATATCGCACAGATACGGATTTCCTGTGAGTAAGTAATAAACGCCACCTGACAGGTTAAGCCACTCTGTTTGTTTTCACTGCTATTAGTGGCGGCCAGAGAGACAGCTGGCAGTTCCGGCAATTACTGATTGCGCGAATAATTGACCGCGCGATGTAGTCTAAACTGTCAATTCCGCGAAAATTGCACCACGCGAAAATAAGTACGTTTACAGAAGCCAGAAATGCTGATAATTACAGTTGTCGTTCTGCGTGATTTTGCGTCAGTCATGGCGTCACGCTGCACGGAAACTTTGACAATTTCTTATGAATTATCAAATGATTGCATTGTATCTATTTATAATTTCCTATTTCTTGCTACGATACTCTTTCCATGTATATTCTAAAGGTATAGAGCCATTGCAAGCAATGAATAGACGGATGAATGTTGGAAAATTTCTGAAAATGCTACGCAGTGTAAAATCGGAATTTGTCTTTGTTTACATTTCGAACCAGCGCAGTCTTTCGAGCACAGCGTTCGTTTTCACACCCAATATGTTTCGTCTCATGTTATCTAGACAGTTAATATTGGTGACAAAGACCAGTTGCAATTTGATTCTAAAATGTATGGGGAATTCAGTGATGCATTTTTCGAAGCTGAATATGAGATATACGTGATGTAATAGGCGTCTCAATACCGGCCTTCGCGAAACGTGATTTTGTAAACACTATCCAATATGGCGGAAAGCGGCTCTACGGCGTTCGTGTAAGTGTATTTTCGAAAACATCCCAACCGATTCTAGATTCATCGGCAACGTTTCAGAATTATCATTAGCGATTTCATGTAAAAGTGATATCAGTGTTCATTAATATGTTACTTGTTAAATTCAATACTCCCAGTAATTATCCGATTTTCACATTTCAAAACATATAGCAAATAACGCTGTGAATCGCGATTTCATACTGTGTCAAAAATGTCGCAATTTTCGATGAAGCCTATTTTGAAAGGTCATTTTCAGCACTTGAGCTTTGTCTAAAATAATACTGGATGGTATCAAGAAACAGGAAATTTCCCGCAGAATTCGAAACTGTGAAGTGTATTTGTGTGCGTGGGATATTTTGATTTTTATTCGACTTCAAATTGAGGGTTGAAGGGGAAGGACATATATGTCCCTGTGGCATCCAGGCCAATTGCTAACGGCTGAAGGGATGGTGTAAATCCAGCTAGGGTCCATGCAGGTAGCAAAGGTACTGTAAGTCCCCATGGTCCCTAGTATGGTGATCTACCTTCAGTTGTTTGCAATATATAGCCTGTTTTGATATTGTATTGTCTTCTATAGTTAAAAGTTTTTAGCTTTTCATACTAGTTTTATATCTATATCCCTGATCCTCTTGTTGTTTTACTGTCTTTCGTTGACAGGGATTAATAATTTGACTTTATTTATTACGACTTTATTTATTATTCACATTCTTGTCACGATATGGCTGCAATATTGCCGACGTGACGTTAAATTTGAACGCACTCACTCACTTACTTGAACCATTTAATTTTTACGCTGATTTACCCAGCCATAGAATAGTATCTCAAAGCGCAATCAATGATAGATACTTAGATATTATAGGATTTAACAATATGTCTCGTGATCTTAAATTACATGAAAAAACGAACTCAAATTTTCTTTTGCCCCTTGGTTTCATATTAAGACATACGTTCATCGTCCAATAGAATCAGTTCCGTATAAAGACAGACGTTCATCGTCCAATAGAATCAGTTTCATATAAAGACAGACGTTCATCGTCCAATAGAATCAGTTTCATATAAAGACAGACGATCATCGTCCAAAAGAATCAGTTACATACAGAGACAGACGTTCATCGTCCAATAGAATCAGTTTCGTATGAGGTCAGACGTTCATCGTCCAATAGAATCAGTTTCATATAAAGACAGACGTTCATCGTCCAATAGAATCAGTTTGGTATGAAGACAGACGTTCATCGTCCAATAGAATCAGTTTCGTATAAAGATAGACGTTCATCGTCCAATAGAATCAGTTTCGTATAAAGACAGACGTTCATCGTCCAATAGAATCAGTTACATATAGAGACAGACGTTCATTGTCCAATAGAATCAGTTTCGTATAAAGACAGACGTTCATCGTCCAATAGAATCAGTTCATCGCATCAACGACACCACGTATATGGTTGATAATTACCCTGTGGCGACACTATCTGTTTAACCAATTTCATAAATTGTATCTTTTCATGAGGAATACCTTGGTGGATGGGAGCCCTAATATAGTATATTGCAATTTTGTTTTGACAAGAGAAAAAACGACGCGTTACCATAGCGACGCCAGCTCCAGTAGCTGGACTCCTTCCCAAGAGTACATGTACACGTCTCTACATCCGGGTGATGAGTAATTCTGTTGAACAGATCAGTAGATCCGCATTTGTCGGATCCAATGAGATGGAAATACGGGAGGCATTGGATCGTATCGTTCCGGTCCTTCCAGCACGGGTTCTTGTAGTCTGACAGCAGTGATGTCCTGTTCTGAAAGGAAACATATATTGTCAACAGACATCTTGTTTCTAAACCATGCAAGTGACGACGAGTGAGTGAGTGAGTTGAAATTTATAGTCACATCGGCAATATTTCAGCCATATCGTGACTAAAACTAGTTCTAAATAAGTGACGACGAATGACTCGTGCCTTTTCATCATTTCTATAAAGCACGATATAAAATCTTTCTAACAGATCTGTTTTCTGGTATTCTCGTTATTTTGAGCCTATATTTCATAGTAGCAGTGTACAGATGAAACGGACCGCACTCAAAACTCATAAGTGAGTGAGTGAGTGAGTTTAGTTTTACGCCGCACTCGGCAATATTCCAGCTATATGGCGGCGGTCTGTAATGATCGGATCTGGACCAGACAAGCCAGTGATCAACAGCATGAGCATCGATCTACCCAATTGGGATACGATGACATGATTGTGTCGTCCAAGTCAGCGAGCCTGACCACCCGATCCCGTTAAACGTCTTTTACGACAAGCATGGGTTACTGAAAATCAATTCTAACCCGGGTCTTCACGGGTTTCACCCATAAGTTGTATTGAATACATTTGATAAAGTTTCATAAGAGAGCAAGTTATTTTCTAAAAACAAGAATTAAGATGACCACTATTGAAAGACAATTACGACGTTGTGTTAGCAAAATACACAAGTGGTCACTAGAAAACGGATTTAAATTATTCGAACATGTATACATTCACTTTTCTAATAAACACAAACTACAACACGATCCAATGTTATTCCTATGAAACCTCCAATCAAAGTGGTCAAAGAGGCCAAAGTTTTTAGAACGGTCTGTGACAATAAAATGTGTTGTATTCCTCATACATATAATGTTTAAAGGTCACATGCAACCAAAAAATCAAACAAAATTAAAACACAATTATTGTGTATTATAATATTGTCATTAGCAGACAGGCAAGGCAGACACATAATGGTGTCAATAAAACAAGCGTTTTGTTTACATTGAGTTTTGTCTCAGTGTGACAACGACATGAATCTGTGTCACAGTTAAAAGAAATTCTGTCAACGCTAAATAATGGCATTGCTCTTAAGTATCGAACTGAGAAAGTGACTCGGTAAGAAGAACGTGTGGTGAAATAGACAAATGAAATTATATAAACAGTTAAATCGGTAATCTACTGTCATAACATATAAAAAGCTCGCGCCTGTGAAATATCAACAAAACATTAGAAAAATAGCTCACACCAAAGCCTTCACCGAGTATTCACCGGACAACCCTCTTCCCAGTTTCCTATTTCACTGCGCATGTGCTATGAGCGCAGCCCAGCTGTTGAAACCCGTTTTCCCCAGAAAAGTCTGGGGAAAATTAGTGAAACGTTTGAACTCCGATTTCGCGCGGTTTTTTCATCGCGTTATTTTTCAACTTTATAAGTTGAATTTGCATTTTTGACGATTTGTTCCGGTAAGTCCATACCGAAAGGTATCAGAATCTGCAAAGTTGTGTTTTACGTTGCATGTGACCTTTAATTTAAATTCTTAAAACCTCTTGATATACGAAAGGTAGTTTCAAATGCTAAATGGGGTGGGGGCCAAACACTGCTCTATATCAACAGAACATTAAATAGATCTCAACTTGACTATGGTTGTTTTATATATGGTATAACGCGTATATTCAAGAACTTGACACCATTCATCATCAAGGTTTTGTGTCCAGGTGCATTTTAAATTTTAAACACTGTGTGGCTGATGAGCTGTATCATTATCTCCAACGCATAAAACAGCCATTACAACAGGTTACTAAACTTCATTCCGATCCATCAGATAAATGCATCTATTTTTATACTAACTTTTCAGACCTTGTATGGTAAGAAAACTAACCCAATTGTTTCCCAATGAGTCCGTATTTGGTGATTCAGAAATACCAATAAGTGATTGTGTTAAGTATGGAGGCATTTTACTTTCGTCTGATCTATCCCTAAAATCTAGAGTATATTCATACTGCCAGAAAGCACGACAATCTGTAAATTCTCTAAAAAGTCTTGGTTTAAATGGTAAAGATCTCCACCCTACTTCTTCTGTTAAAATATGGAAAAGAATGATACTTCCAACGAGCTTTTACGGTTGTGAACTTTTACCCATTCTTCGAGGTAAAGATTATGACTTGGTAGAAAGTACACAGAGATATTTTGCCAGATGCATTCAGGGTTTCGGTAAGCGCTTTTCCTCTGCTTCAGTGCTAGGTAACCTTGGATTGTGGAGCATGGATGGTTATATAGATAAATGTAGACTACTATTTCTCGGCAAGCTGTGCAACAGCAAGTGTAACTCTTCATTTAAGGATATTTTCTGTGTACATTTAGCCACCTTTCAAAACAGAACAGCTGTCTTACACAGTATATGTGACATACTTATTAAAACCAGTTTAAAATACAGTCTCTTCAATTATCTTAGTGACTATCTCGATTTTGGAAGGTTTCCATGTAAATCGTCATGGCGAAGAATAACTATTAATTGCATAAATAAATCTGAAACTGAACGATGGATTTCTCACGTGTGTGTAAGGCACGATATGAATAGATATCGCTTGACCCACAATTTCTTTGGTGTACATAGATTGTATTGTTTGATGTATATTTACCCACAGTTTAAAGATATATTACAGTTTTGTGTACAAATCAGCTCAAGGGGAAAATTCTCAAAACATTGTGAACTCTGCAAAAGATATTGTAATGATTATGACTGCCATATAATTTTACACTGTGAACACTATATGTACAACAGAAATAATTTCTTTTCAAAACTTATAGATCTCTTTGATGTGGATGTTTATGTACAAATAGAGTTATTATCTGAAGATGAAATGTTATCACTATTTTCTGGGGGTGAACTACTAGTTACTAACGATATTGATGAAATGTCATGGAGATGTATGATTGTCCTCTTCTGTAAATACCTATATTCCTTGCTTCCCTCACTAAACTGTGCATTCTAGACCTTTCATCTTTTCTTTGTACATATATATGACTATATGAATGTGTTGTGAATATATTGCTGTGATGATGTTGCTGTAAATATTTCATGTACATGTTTATAATGATCTTCGGAATATAATCTGGAGGAAATAAAGAGATTCATTCATTCATTCATTCATGTTGATGGATTTAACAACAGAGACAATATGTCAGCTGCAGCAACAACTATCTGATGATAGTTCCGAAGGTTACAACTTAATGGACACCAACGTCTTGTTATAAAGAAGCATACAATTCTATGGATAACAGCTCCTTGTTTATAATGAAGCATACAATTCTATTGATAACAGCTCCTTGTTTATAATGAAGCATACAATTCTTTATTAATAATGAAGCATACATACAATTCTATGGATAACAGCTCTTGTCTTGTTTATAAGCTCCTTGTTTATAATGAAGCATACAACTCTATGGATAACAGCTCCTTGTTTATAATGAAGCATACAACTCTATGGATAACAGCTCCTTGTTTATAATGAAGCATACAACTTTATGGATAACAGCTCCTTGTTTATAATGAAGCATACAATTCTATGGATAACAGCTCCTTGTTTATAATGAAGCATACAATTCTATGGATAACAGCTCCTTGTTATAATGAAGCATACAATTCTATGGATAACAGCTCCTTGTTTATATTGAAGCATACAACTTTATGGATAACAGCTCCTTGTTTATAATGAAGCATACAACTTTATGGATAACAGCTCCTTGTTTATATTGAAGCTTACAACTTTAATGATAACAACCTATTGTTAATAATGTAGCATACAACTTTATGGGTAACAGCTCCTTGTTTATATTGAAGCTTACAACTTTAATGATAACAACCTCTTGTTAATAATGTAGCATACAACTTTATGGATAACAGCTCCTTGTTTATATTGAAGCTTACAACTTTAATGATAACAACCTCTTGTTAATAATGTAGCATACAACTTTATGGATAACAGCTCCTTGTTTATATTGAAGCTTACAACTTTAATGATAACATTGGTTAATAATGAAGCCTACATCTTTATGGATAACTTCTTGTTGATTGCATAGAACGACCTTTCGAAATAGATTCTTGCACCGTTATCAGGCTAAAAGTGACTACGACCAAGTGATCAGAAGCATATATGCATATTATGTTATGATATTAACAACAACATGTAATTGGCAAACACTTGGTATGTAACAGGATGGGCTGGGAGTAAGAAGAGCAAATTGCACCAGTCATGAAGCCAGCATACACGAGGGATTAAGTAGTAAAGACGAGCTGATAGGGTGCTACCTGAGAATCTACAACTCGATTCAATGTTAATGTGCTGACTTTTATACAAGTGAAACCTTCTGTCCCGGAGATAACCGTATAAGGAGCATAAAACATCAACGCTTTATTCACTAGGCTACCCCACCGCTGTGTATATATAAGAACATCCACTCTGAAAATGAAGAATTCTGGTATCAATTCATATGGTCCAACTGACGTTCTTGTTTTGAGTGATTTTACTGCACTTTCTACTTTATCTTTCACTGCCAGAGTTTAGAATTTACAACAAGTGGAAATGCAACTTGTGTCTGTTAGTATTTCAAACAGTATGGCTGAAAAACCAAATGATAGACTCTGAACAGAAGTATCAATTTCATTATCAACATGGCCTATGACCAACATTTCCATAAACCTCAAGACACCTTTAACGGTTATATCTTTATCGAAAAACAATGCCACCAAATGATTTGTAAAATATTTTATCTTTATCCAGTTAGTGGTGTGTGACATGTGGCAAGTTGGTCAGCATGCAACAGGAGAACATCCTATACCTACCTACCTACCTACCTACCTACCTACCTACCTACCTACCTACCTACCTACCTACCTACCTACCTACCTACCTACCTACCTACCTACCTACCTACCTACCTATTCATAAATCTAAACGTTTGAGTTTGCACAGAATCAATGTGTTTGGGTAGCGTTTTGTTAATATGTAGAATTCCTCAACAAGAGCATTGCTGCACAGCTCAGCACAGCACAGCACAGCACAGCACAACACGCCACAGCACAGAATAGTTATGTAAAATGTATCCTAATCCTAACCTAAATCGCATAGTTTCGTTGTGGGACTTTAACCTCTCACTCTGACCTCCATTACATTGCTCAGTGGAATACCAATGTAGATCTTTTGACTGTTAGCCCACCAATTGAGACAGAAATGCACAATTTCGGATAGAATTGGCGTCCATGCGGAACCACCTGTTTACGACCACTGTATCCCCAAAAGAGCACAGGGATGAAATGAGACTGATAACGTATATATGTATCTATAACTTACACTGTCTGTCACCACGGAACTGACCGGTTCCAACCTCAGTTGTACGACAGACACATAAGTAACTAAGTTTCTGCGCAATTGTCCACTGTACTTAACATACACTAATCAAAGTTTAACTGGAATATTTCAAACAATACGAAAACAGGACACTTGTAATCTGTAACGTCGGTATGTGATATATACATAAATAGTTCTGACTTTGCTATACATATGGAAATTCATTCCGCAACACCTTTTTTTCAGACTTAGCAACTTTAATTAACTGGTGCATAAAATGTCTCAAAGATTTCCATACCATATGAACTTTGCAGTGGAATGAAAGAATTCAGGAGAAATATAGCCAACATTGTCATGGCATAATCTGGTTAGTTCATGCAAAACTATATCTTGCACAGACTTAAAGAACAAATAAACTTCTTTTTTTGTCTCTTTTAACCATTACATATGAAAGATTCTTTAAAAACTTGTAGTTAATTAATACCGAACGATTAAAAGTTGCAAAAAGGTCGCTTGCTTCACTCTCACCCGCCAACGAAACCACAGACAGGTTACGTAAATCTGTCGCCAGAGCACTGCAGTGACGTCATGTGAGGAAGGATTTTCAGTTAGTTGTATATAAAGCAATCATTTTTATGATTTCTCGACATCAACGAAGACATGCGTTGTCGTCAACTGCTCCTAACCCGTCGGGCTATGGTGTCAACATGCACAGATTTCCACAGGACCCGGCAGTATAAGAAATAATGTATAAATAAATACATAATATATAAATGAGTTGAATGTCATCACGGTGTATAATAATAATTTTTTGTTACAGAAATCAACAACTGCTCGAACGTACTGGCGCTGCAGTGTCAGGAACAAGACGACCACGTGTCCTGCATCTGTTATTCAGTTTCTGGGGCTTCATTTGAAGAGGGGAAACACCGCCATTGCCATACACCCCAACCAGGCCAGTTGACAGCAATCCAAGTGAGTGTGGAGGTATTTATCGTGTTTGTTTAATAATTGACAGTCACAATAATTTAGTAGATTGTTAATTGGCCTTTAATTGAGCAGTGTGTTAATCGGCCTGTAATTGAGTAGTGTATTAATCGACCTGTGTAATTGTGTAATTGTTATATATTCTGCAGGTGAAGGAAAATGCTGTGGGTAACATCTACATGTCAGGCGCCAGCATCGTTGAGGAAGCTCAACAGAAACATATCAACCCTGACAAGCCTGGTGGACGACAAAACCAAGCTACCCTAGTACGGATGGCCAACCGTACGAGGGAGCTCCTTCGGCCGAAGGAACCTAGGTCCTTGGACTTTGAGGTTTGTGATATGGTTGTGTAAAATCCAGTGTAGTAATTATTTAAGTATATTTTAATATATTTCAAATAAACACTATTGTGTAATACATTTGTAATGGTTCTGTTTTCTACTTTCAGTTAGATGAAAACTTCCTGCCGGATGATTTCTTTCGGTGTGACGTAGGAAACAAAGGCGAGAGGCATCTAGTGTTTGCCACTGACCGGCAATTACAGCACTTAAGTACGAGTAGGCAGTGGTTCATGGACGGTACCTTTAAGATTATTAAAAAGCCGTTCCATCAACTACTTACTATTCATGCTTTTGTGCGTGCCGGGAGGGACTTTAAGCTTGTGCCTCTCGTCTTTGTGATTATGCCCAGGCGAAGGACATCGGACTATGTGAAGGTAGTCAAGCGGCTACTAGAGGCTCTCCCCAAACAACCGCAAGTCAAGACTGTCATCCTTGACTTCGAGCAGGCTGCCTGGAAGGCCCTGAAGAAGACTTTGCCTGACGTCCGTGTCCGTGGATGCCTGTTCCACCTGACTCAAGCAGTTTGGCGAAAATGTCAAGAGCTGGGCCTACAGGTACGTTCAATACTTTGAATCAATCAATCATTGCGAGTTATTTTGATATTATATAATTAATTCATTTATTTAATTTATTATATTATGTCATATAAATTCATATGTGTATGTACTATTTCAGGTAGCTTACATGGAGGACGATGACATTCACAAGTTCATGAGAAAGTTGATGTCTCTGCTATTTCTTCCGGCCGCTGATGTCACCAGGTTATTCCACAAGATTTCGGATCGGGTTCCAACTCATGGCAAGCTGCGACAGCTGATGGACTATTTTGAGAGTCAGTGGATCTCCCATTCTATATTCACCCCCCGCACCTGGTCAGTCTTCAACATCGCAGTCAGGACGAACAACTGTGTTGAAGGTATTCATTTCTTAATAAAATAAAGATTAATAACTTAAATAAATTATTACTGAATATTATACTATTTTTGCATTGTCAGGTTTCAATTTTCATAATGTTACGTAAAAATATGTATTCTTCTTTTCAGGCTGGCACAGGCGAATTAATAACAAGGTGGGAGAACAGTCACTGGGGCTCTACAGGCTCATGCCAGAGCTCCATCATGAGGCCAGCCTCCTATCCAGACAAGGCTTATACAAGAAGGAAGGCTGAAGGCGTACATCCGCAGATCATCAACAGCTAGGCAGGATGAGGTATTTGAACTTTGGAGTTTGTTCAAGGATGGTGACCTGTCTCTGTCACAACTACTGTCAAGATGTGCGATTATCCACGGACCAATCGTTTAGTGAATTGCTGCAATTCATGAAAAGACATTCTTGGGATATATAAGCATCCGGCCAAATATGGACTTTGACGTGTGAACATGTGTTATGTGTTATGTTGACGGTGCTTTCGTTATCGTCTTTATAATCTTGTTATTTTAATGCAATGGGTGAGTGAGTGAGTTATGGTTTTACGCCGCTTTTAGCAATATTCCAGCTATATCACGTGTTATAATCTTGCTAATGTTATGACATGAAATAAAACATAAAAGTCAACATCATACTGTGTTTTATATATGTTGATATAAGCTTGCTAATGTTATAATGAAACGAACTAAAACATAAAAGTCAACATCATACTGTGTTTTATATATTGTGCCGTTTTAGCTCAGAAATCAGTAGCCGTTTTCGCCAATACGGTGCCGTTTTCGCCAAACGATTTTGGTGCCGTTCTGCTGTGGTGCCGTTTTAGCTATAACCCCGTGCTAAATGGGTTATGTTTGTGAGTGCGAAGCGAGCGTTGTGGAAGCCTCGAACGATATCTTACTTGTGTTCAGATCGCTTCAGTACCATGTATCTTGTTCGAGGCATGGAAGAATTATGGCTTGCAAGTCCAATTCCATCTGTATCTTGTGTAACCTGCCTGTACACTAACAACTGATTCAATGCGCCTCTTTATTCCTTGGATGAATATCTGGATTTGGTTCTGATGAATCATGTTCCTTTCTTCATGCAAAGCAGCAGTCAGTTGATTGAGAGTCTGGACAGGCGGGTCTGTCTGTCGAACACGACGGCCTAAAATGTTCAACAGATGCTCAATGGGATTGACATCTGGGCTCATAGCTGACCATCGGATGGTCTCAGCGGTGACATGTGGGAACCAAGTCAGCGAGCCCGACCACCCGATCCCGTTAGTCGCCTCTTCCGAAAAGCATGGGTTACTGAAGGTTCATTCTATCCCGGATCTTCACGGGTCGACACGTGTTCGACCATCCACTAAGAAACGACTCAAATGAACCCTCCACCATGATGTCATTTTCCAGTAAACACGCTGATTACACCACGCACATTGTGCTGCTTTGTGAGCTGGTGACAGTTTTATACGCTTGATGGGTCTTCTGACCCTGTATGCTGCTGCCTGATTTCTGACGGTCCTGCAGGAAATGGCTCTCTCTGATAACCACTGTTGCCTTAACGATGTGCTTGAGTCCCATGAACGGTGCCAAACAAGTCTCCAAACTGCTCTATCCTCTATTATTGTTGCCTAACGGGATCTTCCGGACCTTGGAAGATCTTTAACGTCATTGGTCCCCCTGTGTTTGTTTATGGGTCTTGAAATGATGGGCGGATTGCGCCCAACTTGATGTCCAATTTGTCTGATGGACATTCCGGCATTCCTCAGGCCAATAATTTACCACTTTGTAGCCTCTGGCAATTTACTGCATGACATGACAATATTGAGTCCAAATTGAAAGGAGAGAGTGTGACATATTATCAGTTAAACATGATTTCAACAATGTTGTGGTATGACATTTCACGTTTTGCGCGCCGTTGCACGTGCATTGAATATCTCCACACAAAACATGCAATACAGCAAGATGCAAAGTGTTAAGAAATCATTAAGAAAAATGTTTTGTTTTATAGGTCTATGAATTAGGTGAGCGAATGTTGTCTTATGACGCTGTTAGCAATATTAAAGCAGTAAATCAAGCAAAGCTCACTGAAAATGGGTTTCTCATATTGTATCCATGAGAAGCATCTAAATCTGTCGGAACTCACAAGCACGCCCTACTTGGCTAGGCAACCAGCCCCGTACTTCAAACAGATGATGATTCTGCAGTAACTGGCACACCAAAGGAATAACAGAATCTCTGAAACTAAATAAATCTATATCTAAATCAGCCAGACATATCTTTTATCTGTGGAATTTACAGTAAACGTACACTATAAATCGAAAATTTTTTCGGCTGAAGAGTGAATGAATGAGTTTTTACGCTGATTTTAGCAATATTCCAGCAATATCACGGCGGTTCGGCTAACGAAACAAGAATCCATATTTATGCAATATAATTAAATTAGCGTTCGTTACCGGAGATGACGATCCCTTCTTCAACCAAAGTGAAGTATTTTCTCAGGTGTACACACAAAAGTTAAGGACAACATACTTTACTACAATGTTCTCTAAGATAACCCAAATGGAATATGGTAAAGATATCACGTTCTTAACGACATGCCAACTTGTCAAGGGGAAAGGAAAGGACCGTATCGAAAACAAGGCTTGCAGACAGGTTTAACGTATGAGGCTTATCACCATCAGTATGAATACGTTGTACGAGACATTTGGTTTACACTTATGCGACTTTCAGAAATGAGCTCTGGATACATCAGAAATGGAACTGTAAAGTGAGCTTAATAATAACCTTACTGACATTTTAAACTCTTCCCAAAATGAAATAAATAAATTGAAAAAGATAGAGAGATTGTTACCGATGATGATAATAAAAATGGACGGGAGAATTGTGGTATGATCGAAATAATGTAAATGGCAATAAGTTTATACCTAAAAGGCAACATAAGATGCAAACTGTGCCTGAATGGTATGTTTTAAAAGTAAAATATGAGGACCACCGTCGACCTTTAGCCTTGTTTAGATGTGGATTTGTACCCCTTGTCATAGACACTGGACGTTTGAACAAGCCCCCAACCCATCTTCTGGACAGAATTTGTCCACAATGCCTTAAACAATTTTATTACAGAAGTATTGAAAAGAATTACAATTTCTAATGTCATGTCATTTTTCTGAAGTTTCCACACATGCACATTTTCAACATTGTATGTTATTAAATCCACTTATACAAATCTGACTGATTTAAAGAAACATAATTGATTTGAAAGTTGTAAAATGTACCAGTCTTATGAACATGCACGCTTTAAAACTGTATACACAAACACAATTATTTAAGTCTTGAGCATTATTTGAACTAAGTACATTACCATGTATATTTCTGTTTCATACAGGATACGAATCATATCTTTCTTATCTATCTATCTATCTATCTATCTATCTATCTATCTATCTATGGACGTTACGTTTAACTAAAATATATACAGCTATGTGTGACAGGTAACAGGTGTGACTACTGATGAGGAAACAACTATTACGATAGCGACAGTCTATTGCGACCAACTATTGCAATACTATTGCAATAGTTTGTTTTCTCCTTGAATTGTCTCATTTGAAGTCATTTCCCAAATGAATTTTAGTTTATATGAACTAAAAACAAGTTGAAGCAGTTTCAGTCTCTTTTAATGACTGACAAGAATTTTGAAACCCAGATCAAGTAAACAGTTAAAACATAAACTCAATGAAGCTGCACGTCAAACAATTAAAACAAATACAAAACAGCATATATATTTAATGATAATAATAACCATCAATGACTAAGCTATCGATAGTCACACATAGTATCGATGCAACGATAGTTGTTCGTTTCCACCATCGATTAATTGCTCAACAATTGCAATCCATCGATAGTTCGATGCATTGTTACAGCCCCACATATATACAAACGAACTGGGTATCCCGATGGTGTTTTACTAATCTATTGAACCAGTCTCTACACACAGACTTTATCATAAAACAATACTGAAACACAAAAGTTACGATGCCATTGCCTGCCATTTGTTTCAATCAGCCGTTATGTAGTCTACATTTGTTTGGAAGTTTAACTGGTATGAGGAATCGAAATCTTACCAAGCAAAAGAGATCCTCGTCTTCACCATGTATGGCTCCGATGCAGGGAAACTGTGGCACATAAACTTCTTCCTTGAACAGTCTTCCAAGGTTTAATGTCAGTGGGAAACGTGTGTTCTGTCCTACATGGTTCACCTCCGTGTATGTCATTGTACACACCAACACCACTGTTGTGAATGCCACTACACGCATGTACACGAATCGCTTAGACATGGTTGAATTACAGGAACCGAGAGAGCTGTAAACCATTGAAATGTCATTAAACCGGACGCCGTAAATTTATAAAGAAATAAAAATGAACGTTTAACCAGATGTTTCATTACTTCTTTGATGAGCAAACATCACGACATTAGAATCTATGTCGAAACGTCGCCTTTCACAGAATAAAGAAGTTGTATATCCATAAAATTATCATCATTCTTCAGATGTTTCACAGTCCACACATCTCCGGGAAAGGCGACGCCAAGGTAAACGTTGCTGATATGTACTACAGTATATGGATAATGACAGAGTAAAGAACGTAAGAACGTCAGAGTAAAGAATTCTCAGAAACAGATTCCATGTGGTGTAAAAGGCAAAATGGCTGTGGAAAGTATTATGAATGGAAAAGTGAAAATCAGTGATGACACCAGGTGTTCGGGTTAGGTAACTTGTTATATCAAATGAGAAGCCGCATAAGACGTAAGTTCTTCTGTTTGCATGCCAGTCTTTAAATGTAATCCCCTATGAAACTCGCCTTAGCTTCTGTTGCCAGTCGTTAAGAGCACCAAAGGATGTTCATGACCGTAGGTGATTGCGTCTTGTGGTTGTACCTCGCTGTGGTACAGCTGGGATATTGCTAGACCATGTGCACACACCCAATCACCACATCACTCAGCAGGTTATTGATCACGTAGCCTGTGAATCCTTCAATCAACACGTTAGAAATAAAAAGCGACAAATGCGCCAACAGCTGCAATATATAAATTCAAATAAACCACGCACAATGATAATAATGAGAGAACAACACAAACGGTCGATTCTGAAACGAAGTGTGGCATTGATATATCTCAAGACCTCGTCAATGTTTACTCAATCCATATATTGACCGGCACTTACAGAGGTCACGCTGTATCAGAGGCTGTGCAATGACAATGTTATTCACATGAAATAAAAGCCAATATAATGTGTGATGCTGGCTGCTTCATGTTCATACAAATATTTCCAATAGTCTTCAAAGTTTGAAACACATCATGTCCACAAAATTAAACTATCCAGGACATATCGGTTGCTCTCATTCAAAATATATCCGTCATATTCTCACAAACATCATTTCACTAGTGACGTTTCCCAATACAGTCTGACCTTTTTACTTTACTTTAAACAACGCGATAGTGGTCTTTCTACCGTTCTCGGCAGGAAGAGGTCATATCAAGTCGAGTAGATGGCGGTATTCCAGTTTCCTTTACATAAGTAGATATACAAGCATCACCTTGTCAGCACTAAGCGGTGGTGCTTGTTGTGTTAACGCTGGTGCGTTGAACCCAACACTAGGTAGGCTGAGGGTAAAACGTCTTCTTTTTTCTATCTTTAGGCCCGGTCTAAATATCTAATAGTATGGTTTTCTTATACGGATGAATCATAAATATACTGAGGGAAAAAATTAAGGGATCACACGAAAGGACAAGTGTTCCTTTATTTTTTTCCAATGTTTCTTCACAAGCTTTGTATCTTATAGCTTATGAAGAAATCTGGGAAAAAATAAGGGAACAATTGTGCTTTCATTTGATCCCCCCTCAGTATATAAACAACAGAGTTTAAGAGAAGTGGCAGATTTGTTTTTAGTTAGTGAGTGAGTTAATATTTAACTTCACATCGGCAATATCTCAGCCATATCGTGACGAAAACAATTTATACAATGAAGATGGAAACAGCCTGAAGATGAAGACAGTATGAAGATGAAAACAGTCTGAAGAGTAAAATCTGTCGACGATGGACAGTAAAAATACTAGAGTATCACAGATATGAATAAAAAACTAGCATATAAAACTAAAACATTTTAATTAAGAAGGCAATACAATAGAAAACACGGGCTATAGATCGCCAACAACTGAAGGTAGATCACTATACTAGCGACCAGGGGGACTTACATTACTTTTGCTACCTGCATGGACACTAGCTGGATTTACATCATCCCTTCGGCGGCTGGCGATTGTAGTCCAAGTTAGCCATTATTAAAAATCACAAACATTCTACGCTTAAAATCCTGGTAAGTTTTAAATTTGCTTTGAAAGTTTCGGGACTTGTTTTGTTAGACTGGCATTTTAGAAGTTGGTTAGTAATAAGAAAGTATGATACTTTATGGATAACAACTTCTATATTATATATGATGCGAAGTTTCGGTATAGATTCTTATTCCGTTGTCAAGAAGAGTTGCACAGATCATTCAGAATTAGTATCTTGCATGTAATTATAATTAGTGAGCTCAGTTCAGATCTAGCGTCGCGTGGGCATAATTGACCTTTATAGACACGATACGACAATAATGCGAATTTCGACATACACATGGCTACGAGTATACCAGTCTTTGGAATTAATTATAGATGTTCATTCAGACAATGAATGAGTGAATGAGTTGTTTACTATAATGTCACGCATAAAATTTCATTTAATCTGTATTTTAATACAGATTAAAACAATGTGTTATATTTAAGGCAGTACCTTATTTCGTCGATGCGACACTTACGGAAGTTTATTCCGATGAATTATTTGGGTTGTATTAAACGTGTTTATGTGATCCTTAGAAGTCTTTGAGATATTTACGACTAAAGAACATTTTACAACATGGTTGTCCTAAAACGACATTCATTTGTTGTAAAAAATCATTTTTATATCTTGAGTATTACTGACAAATACCAACCTACTGCATTTGGTAATTCAGCTATACGGATCATAAAATGGACATTGTAAATAAAAATGTGACAAACTGTGCATGCTCTTATCATTTGTTTCTACAGTGGTATGTGTCCATTTCTGTATCTAGTTTTAAAGAGAAACACCTTAAATGATCTCAAACAGCACGTCTGTAGCGTGGCAGAATTAGATGAGAAATTCAACTTCAAATAAGCCTTACTGAGTATGCAAATTGCAAGGTAATTACTCTTGTATCAGAAAGCCTAATTGTCCGACAACAACATTGTATTACACCTACGGATCACGATGTTGGTTGGTTGGTTTTTCAACGCCGCACTCAGCAATATACAAATCAGAAAGAGTGCTTACCTTGTGCGTCTTTGCTATCTGTTCAGGTCATGGAACACTGAACCAAGACTGATGCTGAAAAGACCGATCTGCGAACAACAGCACACATTGACATGAGTAATGAAGAAATGCATTGATCACGGAACGGACAACTATATGCTTCTCAATCATTGCATTATAAGCGTGAGATACTTACAATTTTTATTCGATTTGTTTGTTTGTCTGTTGTTACTTTCTGACAAGTATTGTTATTGTTGCCCGTTTCTTCCTAGAGTTCACATACATTGGGAGAATATGTGTGATAAAAGTACATTTGTCATTTCTGTGTGTCTACTAAATTTCCATTTAAACTCTGCATTCTCGCCTTCAGATGTCTCTTTGAAAGTGCCCTTCAATATCCGTCCGACCTCCTTTCTCCATGCAAACCAACAAGATCCCTCCTCTCCGCGAAACATAATCTTCTATCATTCCTAAAGTCAGAACAGTTAAATTTGGTCAAAGAACTTTCCCTTATGCTGCTGCCTCAGAGTGGAATCATGTCTTATGCATGGAAATATGCGCTTTTTAAATGAACTATTATTAGTTGTAATATTAGTATTATTATATAGCTGGAGTATTGCTGAGTGCGGCGTAAAACTAAACTCACTCACTCACGCCCTTTCCTTGATAATACTCTCTAAATATTCCCGAGTTGTTGGGTCTGAAGTACACATTTCGCTGTTGGGAGTACTGACAAAGGGTCAAACGGTTGTGGGATCGAATCACAAATTGAGTAATTGTTTTGGTTTAACGTTGCACTCAGCAATATTCCAGCTATATGGCGGCGGGATACAATGACATGTGTCAATCAAGGGAGCGTGCCTGACCACACGATCCCGTTAGTCGCCTCCTACCACAAGCATGGGTTACTGAAAACCAATTTACGGGGCTTCACGGGTCAAATTTAATTGAAAATTAACGTAAACAATACACTGATATTTCATGTACACACAGTAATACTGAAGCTTCCATATATAAAACTGGAGTATTAAACATATCAATGCCCATGGAATGCCCATTTCACTATTGTACAAAATGCATGTTAAAAAAGATACAATAAGACGCAATGTTTTTTGGTTTACATCAATCCGTTGAAAATGTATAAGGCACTTGACACGTTCATTCAATATATATTGATTACGCGAGCATCCTCGGGATCGATATGAGTCAGCTGGCCCATCATATATTTCATCTGTTACTTAGTCACATCACGCTACCACTGAGTAAGTGAGTTTATATTTAACGTCACATCGGCAATTTTTCAGCCATATGATGACGAGAACAAATTGGACATTTATAAACAATATGTATATATTATAACACCTGTCGTTAAAGCTCAGTAAAACAACTAGACTACCACAGTTAGAAAACTAGCGTGTAAAGTTAATACTAATAGTATTATTTAAACAATACATAATATAAAAACAGGCAATAGATCGCCAACAACTGAAGGTAGATCACCATACTAGGGCCCATGTGGACCTACAGTACTTTTGCTACCTGCATGGACCCTAGCTGGATTTACACCATCCCTTCAGCCGCTGGCGACTGTACTGAGTTTTAGCCATTATTAAAAACAACACTTATACTAAAGTACAAAAGTTTGGTAGAGCTAAATTGACTTTGAAGTTTTGGGACTTACGTACCCTCTGAGGAGGGCAATAATTTTACAATACTTCAACCCCCTTCGAGGGTACAGCCACTGACTATCTCACTTACTAATTTAAACTACCAATAATAAAATATATATCAATCAATATTTATCAATCAATGCTATTTCTTTAAAAATTCGATAATAAAATGATGATTAACATTATTAAAAAAGATCCTTAACAGTGTTAACGCTGAAATAACGCATGTGGAAATCTGTCTTCCACATGCACTAGGCTGTTGTGTTTGGACGTTTGAATCAAACATGGTGTTGGTGTGTTTCAGCATCCTTGTTTTTCGCTGTTTTTGACAAAGTTTCATCTCACTCAAACTCAAGGAATATTGAATCTGTTGCTTCGCTGCTTGTTCCAACATGTCGTTTGAAGTGCCCATTAAGCCCACAAAAGTGTGCATTGACCTTAGAGTATAAATGACCTCACCACGTTTAAGTTTATATATGATTATCAAATGTTAGGGTGTTCCCATATTTTTTGTTTGTAGTAAATATTTTAGGGCTGTTAATATGGTATTGGTCTGATGTAAACTTGAGCTGTTATCCGGTATTCTAGAAGATATTTTTTCTAGTCCAACGACAGAGGCACAAGCCACTGCGCCACCACCATTGGGCCCATCATGTTCATTATAGCCCTCACCGTTATCAGAATTAAAATTCAGTTTCTTTCTTTCTTCCTTGTTTTTAAATTTCTGACATTGTGGTGTGTAATTCGATGAGGAGGAATGTTTGGCTAACGATTTCCCAAGTTTGTTTGTGATGGCTGCTGTATCTGTTAGTAATGTGTTACCCTCCTTTAGATGGTGAACACGTGATCCGGAACCTTTTCCTTTAATTCTTTAAGCATATTCCAAACTTTAGACATTGGAGTTCTGGAATTGGTTTAGATTGCTTGAAGGTGCGTCGGGCTTTAACATTTGATATCTTAAATTTATTTAAGCTGTAGACTGTGGGGTGATTGCGGAAATATTTTTATAGCTTCTCCAGCTTATTTACAGTCGACAGTATACCATGGTTTTCGTATATATATAGAGGATTTGTAGAGGATTTACTGTTAATAATTGAATAAAAATTGTTCATCAATTGTCAGTAATTCTTCTGAAAAGATATGAATCAGGGCAGAAGTATTAAACTTTAATTCAGGTGTAATTGTACGTTTACATAATGTCTCAAATAAAGACCAATTTGCCTTTGTAAAATTGTAAAATGTTGATGAAGGTGGAGTATCAGCTGGATGAACGAGTGAAAGTAAAGTTGGAAAATGATCACTTCCACAAAGGTCATGATGAACTGACCATTCGAATTCGTTGAGCAGTCTTGAATCTGTTAGCGACAAATCAGGTGAGGAGTACGTGCCTGTAGCAGGGTGTAAATAACTATGTGAATCATCATTAGAAATACACTGTGACTATATTTCTCTAGGACATTGTAGACTGTGACCACCACTGTGACTGTGACCATTCAGATCACCCATGATGACACATGGTTTAGGTAATTGATCATATAATGACTGAAGATCAGACTGCTGAAGAACGAAAGAAGGCGGAACATACAAAGAGCACAATGTAAACACCATATTTAATGTAAGTCGGACGGCAACAGCCTGAAGATTGCTGTTCAGTTTGACAGGGCTGTGGATCACTCCCTCCCTCACCAAGATAGAAGAACCTCCACTGGCCCAATCGCCAGGAGGAGAAAAACAATATTATGAGTTGTGCTGACGTAAGGTCATTTTATCTGTCTGCTTTAAATATGTCTCCTGCAGACAGAACGCTGATAGTTTATAGTCTTGGACCAGGAACTATAAATCATTAAATTTGTTTTTAATCCTCTACAATTCCACTGAATCAAAGATTGAGAACTATTCATCTCTTTGGCTGATTGACTGGAGATCTGGCCTGCCCATTTCTTTTAGGTGACAGACTTGTTGTCCTGCGATGGGTGTTTTCAGAAACGTACATCCCTTCAAGTCATCCAAACTTGTTATGAAGTTTTATGGGATCATTTGATCCTTTTGATACCCTATCAGTCTGTTTGTTACGAGATTGTGAGTCAATTTTATGCCTTGCTATGCCATTCCTTTGTTTCCTAGATTGTGATTTTGTTGAGGAGTCAGTTTGTGGTCCTGATCTTTGAGGTGGTGTCACCGAAGCAGTTTGTGAAGAATCAGAAATCTGTTCAGATTGGAAGGAATCCCGTCAGTGGGGTTCAGATAGATCCATGTCAAATCTGTTTGGGTTCAGGAAACTGTTTTGGTAACAGAAGCATGGAAGTCGGGTTTAATCCACTGTCATAATCTGTTTGTACACTAATAATAAGTGCATTTATATTGCGCTCAGAACATTTTTTCCAATCCGTTGCGGTTGCTCAAAGCGCAGGTAGACCCATCAAAAGGATAGAACTTGGAGAAGAGATGGGCGCTATTTTTAAGTTTTGGACTGGAGAAGAGATGGGTTTTAAGACTTGAAGACAGCTAAAGATGGGGAGGTTTTGATATCAAAAGGAAGACAGTTCCAGAGAGAAGGAGCACAGAATGAGAATGATCTCTGGCCGAAGGATTTGAGATTGGTCCTGGGGATGGTAAATAAAAGTTGATCATTGGATCTCAGGTTTTTGCATGAAGTATATTTCTGGAGAAGTTCTTTCAGATATCCTGGTGCAACATCATGGTAACAGCTGTAGGTCAGGGATAACACTTTGAACTCGATTCTAGCTTGTACTGGGAGCCAGTGGAGATTCATCAATATTGGTGTTACATTGGATGTTTTCTTGCAGCGATGAATTAGCCGAGCTGAGGCATTTTGTACTCTCTGAAGCTTCATGAGTAGATCTTGCCTTATGTTGATAAGCAAACTGTTGCCATAGTCAATCCTGGACAGAATCAGAGACCTGACTAACTGGCTAGTGGCTTCCTGAGTCAACAAATGTCTAATCTGGCCAATACTTCTCAGGTGGTAGAAGCAGATTCTACAGGTGTGTTGTATATGGTTGTCCATTGTCATATTAGAGTCTAGAAAGACACCAAGATCTTTCACTGCATCAGAAAATGGTATTAATGAATCACCAATACGAAGCGAAGATTCAGAGATAGATTTTCGTTTGGTGTCTGTACCCACAAGAAGAACCTCTGTCTTGCTGTCGTTTAACTTAAGTTTGTTAGTCACCATCCATGATTTTATCGCAGATGTGCAGTGTTCAAGGTCACTAAGTGCTGTAGACGTATCTCGTTCGGGAAATGATTTGAGTAGCTGTGTGTCATCAGCGTACGAGTGATGAGCAACGTCATGGGCATCGATGACATCACAAAGAGAAGCTGTATATAGGGTGAATAGGATCGGTCCAAGGACCGAACCCTGAGGTATGCCGCAGTTAAGGGGAACTGGATCTGATGAGGCTTTATCGATGACCACTGATTGGCATCTATGATGAAGATAGGATTCAAACCACTTCAGAGCAGTTCCTGACAATCCAATTCGTGTCTTGAGGCAGTGAAATAACTTGTCATGATCGATTGTGTCGAATGCCGCTGTCAGGTCTAATAGCACTAGCAGATTTAGGTTCCGCTTATCTGTAGAGCGCAGAAGATCGTTTGTAACTCTTAACAGACATGTTTCCGTGCTATGACAGGCTCTATATGCCGACTGATATCTATCATAAAGACCAAATGCTTCAAGATGGAATGTCAGTCGTATTTTCACTGCTCTCTCGAGGATTTTTGACAGGAAAGATAAATTTGAAACCGGTCGATAATTTTTGAAAATGTTCTCATCAAGTCCATTCTTCTTCAGAAGCGGTTTCACAAGTGCTTTCTTGAATGATGTTGGTACACTGCCCTTTACAAGGCTGTGATTGACAATTTTGTAATGATTGGCGCTTATTATGGCCAAGTGATCCAGAATCAGGTGGGTCGGAACTGGATCAAGTGTGCAATAAGTTGGCTTTGAGTTTCTTATGATTTTGATGATGTCAGATTCCAAGAGAGGTTCAAGTATGTCCAATCTTGCTTCTGTAGGAGAGTCGACATCCTTGAATAATGGCACTACTACCCTGCTTTAACTGATTTTGATGCTGATGGAGATGAAAAGGAAAATGAGTATTGTTTGTTTTGAACGTTTCAGTGCCTTGTCGCCTGGTAAATCTTTTCACAAATGTAACCTCTTGATCATGCATTTCTGAAACTATATCCAGCTCTGACATGTCTTCAAAGAGTCGATCACGATCTCTTATGATACCTTTGCTGGTGTTCAAGGATCTATGAGGAGATACTGTCACAGATATTCCAACACGTTCCTCTACTGACATTAGCCCAGATGGCATTCAGACAGTTTGTTTTTGCTTACTGACGTTAGCCAACGTCCGAATGCTATCTCAGACGGTTTGTAGCTTGCTGTCTCCTTGCACATTCGATTAATATGTCCTAAGACATTTGATAGTTTTAACATCGCCTGCGATTCCATAAATACCCTTTGCAACCGCAAAAGGGTTCATTTGATTGGTGTCTTATCGGGTGTTTCCATCACCAAGAATCATGGCCAATACGCCACTGGTTTTGTCCTATGACTCACATCATCATTCTCATTATCAACTTCTAGTGAACGTTTTGATTTTTTGAGGGGGGTTTGAAAAGCCATGGTTGTATGATTACAACATCATCCCTACGCCCCACCCGTTACCGAATGCCAATAAAGGCAGTATCATATTACCCGTGGATGTCCAACAGACAGATACTAGGGATATAGGGATGATATACACAAGTACAAAGTCCTACCATGAGTCATCACCTTCTGGAAGCGGCATCTAGGCAAATCTTTCCAAATTTGAAAATCCATGTATCATATTATATATACACAAAACAAAACAGGTCAATATTGTGTCCAAATAAAACCAAGCCAAATAATGATAGAGCAATGAAATATAGTGCTCAGGGCATGGCATGGCCAGCCGAATGATAGGACCGGGCCCATTCTACCACCCGTCTCGGTGAAGTAAGGGTCGAAGTTGTGTTTTGGGCAAAGGAACGCTATTCCTGGAACCATTGCCCTCAACGACCAGACTACCGTCCTCAACCCACGGCGCAACCCACGGCAAGCAGATTGCCCAATTCTGTCTTACGACCAGCAATGGGGTACTGTGGACCTATATGCCCCCGGGTCCACACGGGGGTGAAGAGCTAGCACCCACCACGAGGACGTTGCTCTTCAAGGGTGCCCGCTATCACTGAGAGAAAGGCAAATACAATAGGAAATATATGCTATGACTGGACTTTCGTATAGCCTCTTTAAGTGGCAATTAGAAGCTGCAAGATGAAGAGGAACAATTTTTCTCGATAGACAGCTTCAGCATCTGTAACATATTATATATTGTTTGGATTACACTTTCTCAGTCAGTACAGAGTCTACTAGTGGCTTAGCGGGTTAGGCGGCTGACTTTGTGTACTGGCGATTAGGTGCCTGACTCTGAGGGTGTGGGTTCGAATCCCGGGTGGGATTCAATCTAACAAAAATATTAGAATCTGTGTTTTACTAGGAAAGTATAATCCCAAATATAACATGATGTTACATTTGACCACTTTCTAAATGACATTGTATATTCATCCCTTTAACATCCTTGCAGCCAACCGATCAGATTATAACTACAGGATAAGAAACATCTTAGAGACAATCAACAGAGATCGAGGTTATTACGTATACATCCATTCATGTAGACTAGCAACCGGTCTCTGAAGTCTCTGAAATGAACATATATTACAGAAAAAATAGTTCATAATAAAAAAATATAACATAATGAAAAGGAGCCTTGAGACTTTCAGAAGCTGTGGAAATCTAGACTTGCCACAATTTCTAGACTTGCGTGGGCTTTCTTTATACATTTGCTTCAGGGTCTGTATGACAGACTACCCTACATCTTACCAGTATGTAATCAAGGCATCTATTAGAATAAAGAAGTTGTCTATCCATAGAAAGTGTTCCTCTTCGTAGATTTTCCTGTGTTTCGTATTAACCAACTTTAGGCGTTTATTTCACATAAAGCTATACCTTTGATCATCGTATTTTGCAGTATAAGAAGCCTTGTTATGCTATGACATGCAGACATTCCTGAGCATGATTTCAAAGTAGGATTTCATGCTTAACGACATAATTAAATATAACCATTAGATTGAATAATGAAATAACATTTTAAGATGAGTCCGAAAACACTTGTTGGTGCATATACTTTGAAAACCAAAACCTACACGGATCAAAATGATAACAGTAACACATTTTACTCTGATTTCAACAAAAACAAAACTGAAATTGAAACATGGTCCGTACATGTCTGCAATATCAGACGAATACACAAAAACGTGAACATCAACAATACTGGAAAGTATGATCGCCATGACTACCCCACAAATCTGATTGTAGCACAATTTTTAAACAATGGTCGTTCTGATTCTATGAACCACCACAGGCGACCACACCAGTATCACGTGTAGCCATCCCTCGGACTTAGAACATCTGCCAGTCTCCTCCTCATACTGCCAATCAAGCATCGTATTATTAGTATATGCTTCCTCTCCCGTTCCCGATACAGCGTATGCCTCAATTATTACTTTGAACAGGATATGGATCAGCTCAAACTTGTCGTCTAACATAGTCCGGAAGATGTTCAAGGAGGTTTATATCGGGGCTCCTTGAGGGCAAAGGTAATGTTTCGATGGAATTGTTCTCTAAAAAGGGTGATGACGGCACGAGACGACCTAGGAAGAATATCTGACGACTGGCAAAGTTAACAAAATGAGGCACCATGACCGTATCCAGTACTTCCTGTCGAAGACGTTGACCTTTGTGTTTCCCAGGTACTGTAATGAGATCCAACTTGCAGCCACACGAAACGCAACCCCACACCATCACTGATGGGTTCAGCTGCATAGATCATGTTCTGATGGTACGACGACCGTGGGCAACTTGTAGAAGAAAGCGACTTTCATGAGACCAATGAACCCTACCTTTCAAATGGTAATGATGGAGAGTTTGAGAGACTCCAACTCCCCTTGCAACTCGTGGGCGTGGTGTATCGTACTGATGTCTTGGCAGACGAATTTACACCGTATCATCATGGTCATTGGTGTTCTTCAGTCTGCCAAGACTTGGACGACACTTCACTTCACCGGTGATCATGTGGTTTCTTGTTGGCCACAAGATTCCTCTCAAGTGGACCAATAGCCATGTGGTTAATGTACACGTTAGTACCAATGTTGTGACAGGACATGGGACCCATGATAGGAACAGAGTATTTTTAGACCTTTACAAAGGAACCTTTACGGGCAGAACAAAGCCTATTAACAGTATGTGTCTTTTACGTATTATTTTAACTTTGATTGATAAAAAAGCCGTAAAAGGGTAAAGCAGAGCTGAAAAGAATGAAGAGTGACGTACAACTCTTATCAGAGTGTACATTAGGCGTCAGTCACAAATTTAGATAATTCTGATCAGCATGAAAAGCAGGCACCACCCCTATCAGAATATGGATGCTTTTTGACTGGTACAAAACGGCACATATAGATGCATATGTTACAGCAATATCAGAAGAGCCAACTGTTACCACTTTAAATATTGACAGAGCAATCACTGTTAAATAGTTAAAACCTGGTACAGTCAAAACACTTGATGAATATGTCTTCACTTGTCTCTTGTTATCAAGAAACCGATAATTACATCATACTTCATGTTGTTCATGATTATGTCACGAACACTAGCTGCAGATGTTGTAGTGCTTGCAGTAACGCTCAAAACACGCCATCCGACCAAGTCATGAAGCTCTTGTACAACACGTAAAAGAATCCAGCCAACCAGACAGGGACACGTTTCACGAAGCAATCATAGCTCTACGACGGTCGTAAGTCTATGTTATAGCATATAGGAGTAGCACCAAAATCGCTTTGTGAAACGGAGCCCAGGGCATATATGGGGTAAGTCACTTCTTCCACAGCCTTAACTCTGGATACAGCAGGAAAGTGCTAAATATATTCACTAATGGACGATACTTCAACACGCCCTGGCTGGCGGGGACCAACATCTTCAGTAACATTTACATCTGCCAACGCTTAATTCGCAAGTGGTGAGGCCATACGCTAATGAGGCTAAGGGTCCTGTACCATGTTTGTGAAATATCTATGATGCCTTATATGAAGTCTATGATCTAAGCAAGTCTAGCTATGTATGGCTTTAAGTCACTGCTTGAAGAAAGGCTCCTTTAGAATTGTGTTTGGTAAATATTAGCATTTCACTGACTTAATCATATTGGAAAACACATGCCAACCTATGCTTCATCGTGACTTTGATTAAGATCATTGTAAAACACAAGGGCTATTTCCTTTGAGTTAACTGACAGGCTTTCGGTATCAAATATTTGGAACTCCGGCCAAAGGTGAGTGAGTGAGTGAGTTATTATTTAACGTCACATCGGCAATATTTCAGCCATATCGTGACGAGAACATATTTGAGTTTGAAATGAAACATATGTATATTATAAAAAACCTGCCGACGAAGGACAGTAAAACAACTAGAATATCACAGATATGTATGTAAAACTAGTAATTAAATCTAAAACGTTATAACTATAGGGGAAAACAATACAATATAAAAATGGACTATGAATCGCCTATAACTGAAGGTAAATCACCATTCCAGGGACCATGGGGACTTACATTACTTTTGCTACCTGCATGGACCCTAGTTGGATTTACACCATCCCTTCAGCCATTGGCGACAGAAGAGAAATCTAGCCATAAATTAAAAGCACACATATTCTACGATTAAAAACCAGGTACACTCAAATTGACTAAATGTTTTGGGACTTACGTACCCTCTCAGGAGGACAATAATTTTACAATACTTCAACCCCCTTTGAGGGTACAGCCACTAACAATCTCAATTACTAATTCAAACTACCAATAATAAAATATATATCTATTTACAAATCACTTAACAAATCTAATTCTTTTAAAAATGCAATAATTAAATGAGAACTGACATTATTAAAAAGATCCTTCATAGTGTTTACTTCGAAATAGTTATCCCTTGTGATGGAATATTCAATGCAGTCAAGCAAGACATGCTTGACTGTGATCCTTTCATCACAAGGGATATGGGGCGGTGGGGGTAGCCTAGTGGTTAAAGCGTTGGCCCGTCACGCCGAAGACCCGGGTTCGATTCCCCACATGGGCACAATGTTTTAAGCCCATTTCTGGTGTCCCCCGCCGTGATATTGCTGGAATATTGCTAAAAGCGGCGTAAAACTAAACTCAGTCAGTCAGTCACAAGGGATACAAAACGGAGGATCCTCACCTTTTTAATAGGTACTCATGAGTGTATCGTGTGTGGCCAATACGAAATCGTCGTATGATGACCTCTTCAAATCTGGACTGACAACTCAAGTAGGTGTAACCGATAGTTTGTTTTATTGCATGTAATTTATTGATACCTACTTGGCTGTCCCACTTCTTTTGCATCAGATAACGGATATAAGATCTAATAGCAGCTTTGTAATCAGAGTATGGGATCAGAAGTGGTGTCACAGATTTGTTGAGTGCTGCCTTAGCAGCAAGATCGGCCATTGTATGCCCAGAAATGCCAACGCGGCTGGGTAACCAACAAAAGATAATGTCGCATTGGCCAGTAGCAAGCTCATTATACAATTCAATAATTTCTAATAAAAGTGGATGTTTACAAGAAAGATTTTTAATAGCCTGAAGACACGAAAGAGAATCGGAAAATATTATGTATTCTTTATTTTTACGGTGTTTATTAATATATTTAAGAGCTGTTAATATGGCGTTAGCTTCTGCTGTGAAAATAGAGCTGTTGTTTGGTAGTCGAGAAGATATTGTTCTGGATCCAATGACAGTGGCACATGCCACCGCGCCACAATCCTTGGATCCATCTGTAAATAAGGATTTGTAAGTATTATATTTACTTTTTAATTGATTATATTCTTGTTTATATTGTAATTCATTACTTTCTGATTTTTTAAATGTAGTTAATGTTAGGTCGACTTGTGGCCGAACCATTTGCCAAGGAGGAGAAGAAAGAAGTCGGGAAGGAGCTATATTTTCCAGCTCAATGCCGGCAGTAGCAATACATGGCTTAATTCTTAAGCCTTTTTGCTGTATAAATCCTCATAAAGAGGATTGAAAACACAGTTCAATGCAGGATTAGACTCGTTAGAATAGAGTTTTGTTATATACTGTAAGGATTATTTTATACGACGTTGGTTAAGTGATGGCTCATCTGCCTCAACAGAGAGACTGTCAACAGGAGAAGTTCTAAAAAGACCCAAGACAAAGTCTTAGGCCTTGGTGGTGAATGGAATCTAATAGTTTTAGGTTGCTGTTGCAGGCTCCACCATATACGATGGAGCCATAATCAAGTTTGGAGCGGACTAGTGATCGATATAGGTGGAGGAGGGTAGTATGATCCCCTCCCCACTTTGAATTAGAAACTACTTTCAATAAATCCAGTGCCTTAAGACATTTATTTTTAAGGGATTTAATATGCGGCAGAAAAGTTAAATGGGAGTCGAAAAATAGACCCAAGAACTTGGCCTCTTTGACAACTTTGATTGGAGTGCCATTTAAATTTAGTTCTTGGTCCTTATGTGGCTTATATTTTCTACAGAAGTGTATACAATTAGTTTTTGACTTTTTAATTTAAAGCCGTTTTCAAGACACCATTTATTTCCTTTGTTTAAACACAATCGCAGTTGCCGTTCAATAGTATACATATTTTTACCACGACAAGAAACATTAAAATCATCCACAAACAGCGACCCATCGATTGAATCATTTAAAACCTTGGACAAACTATTTATCTTTAGACTAAAAAAGTGTGACAGACAAATGCTGCCTTGTGGGACACCCTGGTCCTGATTGTAATGATCAGACAGGTTTGAACCCATGCGGACTTGAACGTGCCTGTCAGTTTAAAAGTTGGATATAAATTGAGGCAAACGGCCTTGCAAACACAGCTAGTTAGTGAGATTGGTCGATAATTCGAAGGATCAGTATGATCACGTCCAGGTTTAGGGATGGGAACAACAATATCATCGCGCTATGAAGAAGGAAAATTTCAAGATGTCCAAATATCATCAAAAATGTTTAAGAGGGTCCCTAAACATGATTCCAGTAAGTGCTTCAGAAGCTGATAATGTATGTTATCAGCCCCTGTAGCAGTATCGTGAGCCTGGTCAAGAGCAGTATGAAGCTCATGAATAGAAAATAGTTCATTGTAATATTCCCCTTTATCTGAAATGAAATTAATAGTTTTCATTTCCTGTTTTTTTTATAATTTTGGAATTGAGGTAGATAATTCGATGAGGAAGAATGTTTGGCCAAAGTTTCTCCAAGTTTATTTACAATATCAGATTTACAAGTTAATAATTCGTCTCCATCTTTAAGATGCTTAATGCTAGATTGAGCGCCCTTACCTTTTATTTTCTGGATCATATTCCATACCTTTGATAGAATTGTAGGAAAATGGTCACTTCTACAGAGGTCATCATGAACTGACCATTCAAATTCATTCAGTAGGTTTGAATCCGTGATTGTTATATGGCCGCCGGATGAAACGTAGATTTCCTAACGTTAGTATATTTGGGTAATACAGTCATTTTGTTTTATGATAGGGTTGGTCCTCCTCGCTGACATTCTTCAAGCACTCCTCACCCTCTTACAGAGAATAACTCGAGGGTGTTTGGGAGGCTGTTGTCAAATTTAAGACCCATGACCCATATAATTGTTTTTGCTATGTTAATTATCACCATCAAGGTCCGAGATTATGCAAGGTGCTTTCAGGACCTCGCCCATCGATAGTCTGTGCGTTGAGGCAAATGAACCATATCTTCATTTACGACGAATTAAAATGGCCCTACAATATATCACAAAACTTCAATAATTCGAATCCAGCATATAACACTGTCTTCTATACCCTATATAAAGGTTTATATGACAGGAAACCAAACACAATTCCACCACTGGGCATTCCCGTGGAATCCCATATAAAATTGGGATATTCCCGTGAAGTAGAATTTTGTTATTATAGTCTGTTTGCAGTGAAAACGTACCGATGAATTTCACTTTAAACACAAATGTAAATCGAATAAAGTGAAATTAAGATAGCGAATTCGAATAATTTTACCTTGCCAAATGAACATTTAAATCTCAGAATGTTATTCAACTTTGGATAAAAGTTGTTTAACAAACGATCATAGTTTCAAATCGCTATTACTGGTTTGTATTACCATGATGAGCGCTCATTTAAACCAACCCTACTTGTTCTCGGTGTTCTCATGTGCATACCCCTGTACTACCAGCGAGCAACAATGAACCGTTATACACAGGTTTAGAATGCTATTTGGAGTTTTCTATGAGTAAGGGTTATATCCCAAAACTTCCACACCCAAGTACTACCAAACATTGTTAAAACAACAACTCATTATCAACCCTTTTAAGTAATAGGATAGCCCAGGAAGTGGACTGAACTGAAACAACAGATAATCATTCATCACCTGACTTAGCAGAGTAGAGATTTTAGTAGAGAAGGGAGCAGTTAGTTAATAAATCTGAACTATATATAATATAAATTCGTGCATATTTCATGTAGGCAAAAATTGTAAATTGTGTTTTCTTGTTTTACCTTGAAATGTTGTTGATTACATTCATAGTATTCTGAAGAAACAAAACATAAATTCTGCAAGCTTAACGTACATTTAATGTACATGTATATTAAAATATGTAGTTTTACAATATAACAAGCCTAATGGGTTTTAACATTTAATATTTATTGCAATGGGCCAACAAGCCAAACAATTCCTTTCAATTCTGATTTGCAAATATAAAGTAATATGTAGCAAAAAATTCTAAATGAGAATATGAATTGTATTATGCATACTTGAAGCTCTACTACCAAACATACTCGCACTAAAAATTTCTGACATAAACGCATAAATCAATTTTAATTAAATAAGGAAATTGATAATGTTGTGGTGTGGACATTAATTGTTATGGTAGTGACACAATAACGGTAGTGACATTTTAAATAATAGACAGTTTTATATATTTACTTTTAAAGATAATTTAATGAAATATGTTAGTCAGATATTTCAGAATGTTTAAAGAATATGTAATAGGCAAAAGAGTTACTTATGGATGTCCCTGTCAGGTAAAGACTGCATGTTACGTCAGAGACACTGTGGCGGTATATAATGTCTCAATCGTAACGGCCCTATCACAGCCGTGTTCTTCTACGCCAGACTCTTCAGGTGCATCAAGACAGAAGTACAGCAGAGACGGAACCGTCCACTTGCTCCAACAACAGGACAGAGTGACAGGCTTATGATTGTCAAATTTGCGGTTGAAATCTTAGACACTATTGGACATACGTATAAATGTTATACATAGACTGTTATATCTAACTAGAAAAGATAGGTATTTTTTTTAATATATTACTCAGTGATTGTTTGTATTCACTACTGACTAATGGTTTAAATCATTACAGACTGAAGTAATCAGTATGCTAAAGTGTGTGCAGTCAACCAGAAATTTGGTTGTTTATACGCTGTGGAAGTTTTGGGTTTTGGGGGGACACCTAGTCAGCGATCAATGACTGATTCTTGTTTTATGTTAAAAATACCACAACAGCTGTTAATTGAATTATGGACAGACATATCAGCTGTTGACAGAAGGAACAACGATTCAGTCTTTGTATAAATATGACACACAATGAAAGCATGTGTGACTAAGGACAAAGTCAATTTTCGCGACAAATACATGTTATAATTATCACTGACTCGAACATAAATCTGCCGTGGTCTTTTCTGTATTTTGCATATCCATCCGACCCTGAATCTTCATTCCAATGAGAAATGATAAATAAGAAATAATATATTGAACATGGATGCTGGCAAACCCATATTCTCAGTCAGTCCGATATGTTATGGTTGGGTATTTTGTTGTGTTCAGCGGAAGGGGGAGAACTGTTATAATTATCACTGACCCGAACATAATCTACCCGTAGTCCTTTCTGTGTTTTGCATATTCCGCCTACCCTGAATCTTTATTCCGATGAGAAATAATAAAGTTTCTGTTATTTCAGTTTTTCCCACTGCTGTGGACAATTGTGCCCTGACGTCATAGACAACACACTGTTACCCTTGTACACTCATCAAAACCAAGTCAGTTTTGGGAATCTAGGGTTGTGTGTCCCTCGTGAATCAACGATGGTTTCTACTTGCATCCTTAAACAAGAGTCGTGACTATGAGAATCTTCATTCGGTGGTTTCAGCTTCAAGAACCCAATACACACTATTGATCAACCGATCATAAACATGTATTGATTTTACATGAAAGACAGAGATGTGTACATTTCTTGCTATCTAAACATTTCCAGATGTTACCAATGTTTTATGGCACTGAAGGTCAGATTCACAATGACGTGTATGTGTGTGTTAAGGGGGTATTTGTGATTAGTATGCCACTTGTCGCGCCTTAGCTATAGGTTACGATTCAGGACGATGTGTTGTCATGCTCTTCCACAAATATGGCCTGAGCACGTTAACCATCGGGATACCGAAAACCCCTCTCAATCAGGTTTTTAGCATCGCGAGTGTCGTCCCTTGTGTATTTTATGTAACGAGTGTAGCGGTATAATTTTCTAAAATATTAATTTCTTCACCGATATCGTTCAAATTTGAAATATATGTTAATCATAACATAAAACAATATACGATTAAAAAATTATTGTCCAAACAGTGATTCCAACCCCTGTGGCTATTACTACATGTCGAGAGTACTGGTCCAGGCATAAGATATCAGACCCGTGAAGATCCGGGGTAGAATAGGTCTTCAGCAACCCATGTGCTTGCCATAAAAAGGCGACTATCTTGTCGTAAGAGGCGACTAACGGGATCGGGTGGTCAGTTTCGCTGACTTGGTTGACACATGTCATCGGTTCCCAATTGCGCAGATCGATGCTCATGCTGTTGATCACTGGATTGTCTGGTCCAGACTCGATTATTTACAGACCGCCGCCATATAGCTGGAATATTGCTGAGTGCGGCGTAAAACTCAACTCACTCACTCACTCACTCATAAGATATCAGTCAGTGTCTTGATGATAAGATAAGATAAGATAAGATCATTCTTTATTGTCCCAAGGGAAATTTGTTTTGCATCATACGTTCTCCACTTTTTCATTCATAAAGCAGCCATACATAACATTGCAAATGGTAATCATGAAATAATCAGGATATAAATACATCAATTTTGTACACAAACATAGATATTGAATAGAATTTTGACAATTAAAAGACAAGTCATTCACAGAATTTGTTGTTAATTTGCATCTAATACTAGCTGGAACAAATGAGTGACGAACCCTGTTAGTTCTAAACGTCGGCATACACAGCCTGCGTCCACAAGGTAATGATGAATATTCATAAAAGAGTATGTGAGTAGGATCACTTAAAATTTTGTTTGCCTTTTTTGAAATTTGCTGCTCATAACAAATGCCGATACTTTCGATAGGAAGCCCAATAATTTTAGACGCAGTGTTAACGATTTTTGAAAGTTTGTTTTTAGTCTGAACAGACAGGTTCCCGAACCAACTCAAGAAATTAAAATTTATGACACTTTGAATAAATGATGATGATAATGATGATGATTTGGAGATTTAACGTGCGTTTTTCTACATAATGCGTATATCGTACACGGTGTCTTGATGATGTGTGTTTTCAGTTATATGTATGTAAGGAGGTTTCACACTGTGAAACGTAGATCAGTAAAATCTCCGTGGTACCGGGACGAAGACCCAAAATGTGACTGCTTAAATACTGTTACCCACAAAGAAACAAGAAACGTTTTGTATTCCTAGTTGGTTGTTGTTTAATGTACCAGCTATATGGTATGTAAATAATTGAGTCTCGACCAGGTAATCCAATGATCAACAGCTTGACTATCGATCTACGCAATTGGGATTCGATGACATGTGTCAACCAAGTCAGCAGGTCTGACCACCCGATCTCTTTTGTCGCCTCTTACCAGAAATATATGGAAGGTAGATGTGAAAATGCAAAAGCTAACCTTGGCATCATGTTGTTATAACAGTAACAGTGTCACCAAGTTGTTTGCAATTTGTGCGATGTTTATGTTTATACGCTTTAACCACTAGGTGACCCCACCTCCCCTTGAAGAATTAAGAATTATATGAAATAGAATAACAAATCGGACATATTTCGGACACATCCAACTGTTTAAATAGGCGGAGAGGACCAATCCGCAGAGGTCTACACGAACAGATATTTTAAACAGATCCCACTCGGTTAGGCTAGTGCCCTCGCTAAATTGTTCTGCAAGTTATTTCTCCAAAGCTGCTCAAAACTGAAACATATTTGCTGTGTCTCAGTAAAACACTATAATTAAATACATTGATCGCTAGTTCCCTTATGATAACAAATATTGCAGTGTATTTGTTTGTAAACACAAAGTATTACCTACCCGACCTTCCCATTTGCATCTGATGCAAATATGACCCCGACGCACACTATGTGTATTCGGTGGCTGTACCCCATGGAGAAACCAATACTATGCATGCGATAAAAGGAGCGACCGTATAAACCTTACAAATGGATTTCACCCCAAAACTAAAAAGGTAATAAAAACGTAATTAGGCTTAATAAAAAGTGGCCTAAACACTGAATACGTAACTCTTTTAACATCAATCAACCAGAACATTTTAATGCAATGACACTAGCCCGCGGTGTCTTGGCTGGTTATCGCCCTGCAGCGTTGAATGTGTTGAGGTTCCAACCACGACACCCTTTCAAACATATGAACATCGAAAAACATTTAAGCCACCATCAAACACAAGAGTCACTCTGTTTTGCCCGGATGTTTACAACGTTTACCTTTACAACTGGTCCTCAATTAAGCTTTGAAGATATATTCTTCAGCATGCGTACGTTGAACTGTTGATATGTCATGTGAAACTGGTAATGAGATAGGTAAAGTCGCCTTTTCAGTTTTCATATTGATAGAGCCTAATCTTTATGGAAATGCTCTTTCCTCCCTGTGCTAAACCATTACGCTCTTGAAAATGTATGTGCATAGGATCTGTTTAGCCTTATTTGCAAATAATGTTTAAAAGGATGACCAAAGGGCAATATGCATTGACAACACATCAGCATCGTGACTCGGATGTTTTACCGATCTTCTGTAAACAGATCAGCTAATATTTTAGAGACCTCTCGCACCAAGATTACTGAACATAAAAAAAATTGCATCAGGTGAGAAAAGCAATGTCATTTCAGCACATACTCATGAACCCATGTTTGTCGTGATGATCTGAGAATTGGTTTATGCCCGGAGTTTTCACGCCTTGTTAACACCATCCCGCACTGGCCTCTCTTTGCTAACAGCGTCAGCAGTCACCTTCTACTCACAGTAGTAGATTAACTCTCTTTTTTGAGAACTAATAACTTGTCCCACACTGGCCCCCACGTTCACACCTTCTTAACGAGTTGTCCCGGAGTGGACCCTGGATTTGGTTGTTAGACAGAGAGGCCACTCTGGGAATAAACCCTGAGAATTACTGTAAACTATCATCGGTGATCAACCAGACTTGGTTGATATATGTCATCGTATCCCAATTGCTGAGATAGATGCGCATGCTGTTGATCACTGGATTGTCTGGCCCAGACTCGATTATTTACAGACCACCGTCATACAGCTAGTATGTTGCTGAGTGCGGCGTTAAACAACAACCAAACCAAACTTAATCTCTAGATGTATTATAAAGCAGCGATAGCATCCATTTTCATCACGACATAACCGCAATTCTCAATAATGTTTTTGTGATCGTTTCTTATGTTTCAGAAATGCATGTTTACCTTAAAGGCACACTATCACGCCACACTTCTCCAAAAATCAATATTGCATTTCTCTCACTAATACTAACTATCAGCCCCCAGCGAAGCTACCATATAATTTATTCCGAAAAAAATTACGTATTAAGATTACAATATGAAATTAAAAGTTCGGATGCATTAATGCAACGTTGCATTAAACCCCATAGAGTTATGTCCCTTAGAATGCTCTTTACGAATATCCTATAACGCAACTTGTCATTGGATTCGATTGGATATCACCCCTTACTGCCAAATTAGGAGTTAAGCTCTTCAGAGCTTGTTGACCAATCCATTCATATCTTCATGAATAAATATGTTTAAACCAAATTAGGAGTTTTGCTGTTTACGCCAATAAAAGATCTACAAGCACGGGTCTGTACTGCGCTTTATACAGCTAAAATGCAGGTTAGAGAAGGTCACAGCAACCCGTGCTTGTAAAATGCGGTTATCATTGGCTCGGGTTGTTCGACTCCATGACAGGTTATCGCATCCCGGCGTAGTGGGGCGTGACACATAACGCGACCTTGTGTCTGGCCCAAGCTACCTTATGTATAATCTGCCGTTATATACCTGGTGTCTTACATGGGTGAAACAAACATGCAAAACCATGTCTCCCTCATGACTAAAGTAAGTCTTTTCCCAGGGGCATTTCACGCAGACAGTACTCGATACAAACTAAGTATTGTGAAGCCCACGGGCAGGGTATGGTGCTTAGAAAGTATGCAACATTATCAGGTCGAATCTAGGATTCTAACTAAGGATGCCAGCACGACGAGCCAATTCTTTAGTTGACTTGGTCGCACGAAAGTCTTTATTGATAAGAAAAGGGAGCTCCTTATTTGTTAACAAAGTACAAGTAATATATGTGTGCAAACAAAAATGCGTAAAATATAATATTGTATTCAATGATTTTTAGAATAAACGGCAAAGATGAATATACCCATGTTTGACGAGCACAGCAAAAGAGAAACAACGATGACACGTTTATTCCATGGTGATATATTTTCAGTTTATATTGTGGAGAGGAAATGTCGCCCACGTGTCCATTCAGTCAGTCAAGACGTTGGCTTGAGTGTATGTACCTAGAAATGGGTGTGGTAAAACAGTATAAATGCGCTCTTTGCTGCGGGTAACGTCACTTCCATCTGCTCGTTAAGGTTGAAAGGGGAAACCGGCGTTCCGAGGATGTTTATGCAGTGATGTTTGTGGTCTTGTGAAAGGTACGTCCCCCGTCTGTAATCAGCTGTACGGTCCTCCAGTTGCAGCATAAACAATATGACGTACCTGAGTTGGAATAAAACAACTCAAAGTATGTGTTACGTTTTTACAGTAGTGTATCTTAAGTGCTTTAATTTCTAGTATATGCAAGTATAAAATTTCAAAATGTATTACACCCGTCAAGATCCGGGTTAGAATTGGTCTTGTGGTTAAAGCGTTCGCTCGTCACACCGAAGGCCCGGGTTCGATTCCCCACATGGGTACAATGTGTGAAGCCCATTTCTGGTGTCCTCGCCGTGATATTGCTGGAATATTGCTAAACCTCATTATGACGGGGGAAATCTAAATCTGAGTATTTAAGTAAACACTTGTCAGACCCCACTACCTGAGGAAATAACCCAGTCGCTAGAGCCAAAGCTGCGCAAGTTATGTTGTGTCTTGGCTTTTATTACGTCTATATCCAGTTGTGTAAAACCTCTACATTGTATTTCGTCTATAGGGCAGGTTATAAGGGTGATAGTATGTTTGTTTTACAGCGTTTATCCAAGATCAAAGGCGGATTTTACTGTTTGTTTGAAGACTGAAGATAAATACATTTAATGGTGTAAACATTAACGTTATGACATGTTAAATTCTAGTACAGTCCAGTGTGCGAAATAGTTTCCAAATTTTGCTAACCAGTCGGGCTAGCTATGCCTTAAAGTTACTAGCCCACAAAATACTTCACTAGCCCGAAATTTGAATGGAGACACGGGGGTCAGCATTAAGCTGCTAATATGATGAACATTTGTATCAGGCCATAATCTTGCATGATTTAAAAGTGCATTATAACTGAACAAGTCGGAGAGAGTGATATATTTACAAAGTGACCCCATGGAAATCCAGTCGGAACAGTGACTGTGGAGATTTACTGGCCCGACTGGATTTTTACTAGCCAAGGGCTAGCGGGCCAGTGGCTATTTAGCACACTGCTGGTGCACATGGTAAAATGTTACTGCAATAAATATGATATGCAAGATTCGTTTGAATTGAAGTCTGAAGACTTTTTAAATAGTTCTGCCTTAGATTTGTCAAAATACTGAGTTGTGTCAAAATATGATGCATGTAGAGCCCCTTATCAGTTTTCCGTTTTCATCAAGATTCCGATGAAAAGTATATTTGTCTGTCATACATTGTTGACATTTTATTGCTATTGCATGCTGATGATTCATGTAATAGGGATACTGAGCAAAAAAGATGTTCTTATGACGTTTTCACAAAATCTTGCTTCCGATCACTGTAACCACCGGGTTCCTTGTTTTGTACTCTGAGTACAAGTACGTTTGTCATTACTAAGTATCTACTATATTTTCATTGATACACCCGTGAAGATCCGGGTTAGACTTGATTTTCAGCAACCCTTGCTTGTCGTAAGAGGCGACTAACGGGATCGGGTGGTCAGGCTCGCTGACTTGGTTGGCACATGCGTAGATCGATGCTCTACTGTTGACCACAGGATTGTGTGGACCAGACTCGATTATTAACTGGCCGCCGCCATATAGCTGGAATATCGATACCCCACAATGTGTGAAGCCAATTTTTGGTATCCCCCGCCGTAATACTGCTGGAATATTTGCTAAAAGCTCAGTCAGATAGTCAGTTTGGTCAGCTCATGAGAGTGTAGACTTGAGGTGACCTAGTTCCACAAAACGATTTCAGCACTACGCCCATTTCCAGTAAATATATAGGAATGCGAATTCCAACAGTACCAGTAGTAAGCTGTCATTGTGGAACTCCAGGTACCCTACACATCTGTAAGTAAGCAGCTATGTTGGGCCAGGTTTGGTTTGGTTGTTAAACGCCGCACTTAGCAATATTTCAACTTTACGACGTTGTTCTGTAAATCGAGTCTTGACCAGTGGTCAACAGCATGAGCATCTACATGTATGTACGCAGTTGGATACGATGACATGTGTCAGCATAGGTTCATTACCCTACATGGGTACAATATGTGAAGCCAGTTTGTGGTACCTGTTCCAACTGCTTTAACATCAAATTTTATTGCACGCTGATATAACACAAAGATTGCGACCTTCCATCCAACCAACCATAGCGTTGCTTACGGGATCGGGAAAGACAAATTCCAAATGTGTTTTCTAATTATGCAAGGTTGACGAAAATATTAACACTTGGTGTTTCAAACAGCAGTAACTGTTAGTTAGTGTCGGCTTCCTGTTAATTCACTTAATATGTCCTTCAATGTTCGCGTTGACTAGTAATAGGATGTATATAGCTCTTTGGTTTAGCAGTAACTAGTGATGTGATCCGATCTTGATAAGATTGCCTCCATCATGTTGGGAACACTGTCACAAAAGGCGAAACGAAGTTTACTCATATATTCTTTAATACAACAGCTAAATCCAGAAGGGTTTTTGAAACACAATTGTACAAATACATAGGTCCTTATATAAGCCCTTTGTTCAGATATAATTTTATCCAACTAAAGGTACCGCACGCTTGCACGCTTGGGTCATGGTTTCGATCTTGGCCACTGCGTACGACATGTACTGTTGGTAGGTGTCGGGGATGATTCGGAGACGTCGTAAACCGACGAGGGAGAGCTTGTTGTCACGGATGAAGTCCCCAGCTCTAAACTTGCACCTGCAAGAAGCAAAGTTCAGAATGTCAATGTGAATATTGTGAGGTAGGATTATTGTACTTTTGAAGCCACGAAGAAATGATGCACATGTTGTACTAGTCTGGGCTCAGTTTTATAATGGACCAACCCTGACTGTATTGATTTTTCATCACATGGGATCAAAAGTTTCAACCCTAAATATTTTAATATCAGTATTTAATGTTTAGTTATTGGGTTTTTAAATTTTTTTGAATTAACTGATAAATGTGTATATGCATAAATGTTGTAATTAGTTTGTAAAAGTTTAAGTTGTTCGAATGAATAAATAATTGTCATTGTAAGTGGCTGTACCTTTAAAGGGGGTTGAAGCGGCGTAAAATAATTGCCCCCTCTAAAAGCGTATGTCAGTCCCATTTCATTCAAAGTATTTTCATTCTCCGAAATTTAATGGACTATCTGCTCCCTTAATGTATGGCTAATTTGATAAACAATCGCCAACACCTGAAGTTATGATGTAAATCCAGCTAGAATGCATGCAGGTAGCAAAAGTACTGTCCCCATAGACCTAGTGAGGTGATCTTCCTTCAGTTGCTGGTGATCCACAGCCCTTTTTTTATAAAAATATTGTTCTCTTCATAATATCGTTTTGATAACATGCTAGTTTTACTTTAATATCTGTGATACACTACTCACCCACTCACTCATTCAACACAGATGATAGTAATACTTACGGCAATACATTGTACGATAATCCTAATCAATAAAAATAGTATATTTTTCGATACGCTCTTTCAAAAATAAGTGATTCGAAGGGAAAATTGATGACACGCCATCGGTACATTATGTCTACCACTCATTTTTGTCCATCCATCTTAGAAAGGTGGGGTAGAGGGTAGAGGGTAGAATGTGCCGTTTGTAGAGTGTAGAATCACTTTTGTTCTTTCCATGCGAGGTGGCCAAATTGCCAACCGGTTGGGTGTGTTGATAAAGATTGTTCCATAGCAATACTCGTAAAAAGTGACATTATGGATCGGGTAAAACGTCTACGTGTTACACGGGGCGTGGATCGTTGCTAATAACATCTATTGGTTTATATGTTCCTGATAAGTATTACAGCTTAGAAGCACTATATCACACCACACTTCTCTAAAAATATAATGCATTTCTCTCAATAACACTTACTATCAGCCTCCAGGGAAGCAACCATATAATTTATTTAAAAAAATACTCCTTTGGACTACGATATTAAATTAAATAGTTCGAATGAATTATCAGATGTCCCTTGGAGCGCTCTTTACGAATATCCTACCCATAACTTGTGATTGGAACCAGTTAGGCAAACACCAACAACATCGCGTGCGACAGTTTTCGATGTACGGAGAAATTGTTTACATTCCATATATGGCAAGTGTTCACTGTTTGGAAGCGGTTCGCCTCGAAGTTTCAGTTATCGATTTCAGGCAAGTCGTAAGGGATAATAAGTCTTTTATTGCATCAATAGGAAACTAAATTGAGTGCATATGCCTCAATATGTATAATATAGGCCAAAATATTGTCGAAAATGTGTGACATTGTGCCTCTAATTGTTTACATCGCTTGAAGTTAGTATATTGCGGAGCGTCGCCTAACAGTGACGCAGGTAAAGACAAGAGTCACACCCACACACGCTGGCACACTAATACATACACAGATTCACCAACACAACATTTAGGCCGTTGTCACCGAGCTTGAATATTGATGAATGAGGAATTAGTAACACACATGCACAGACGGACGTACACACAAACTCTCATGCACACACACATGCACACCAAAGGGGCCGATTTGTGCTTGTATTTATTCTTTATTTATCTTACCGGGATTTGCTGAAGGCAGGACAGTTGGCTCCACTGAAAGTCTTCGCTGTCGCGGCGCTGACTTGTTTCGTCTGCTCGAACAAAGCAAACAGGTAGAGATGATTCAACGTTGATGCCATGGGCAGTTGCCACTTGTACACCTCGTCACCGGAAGTGATGTCAGTACCCCGGACGTTGACGACCATCCAGTGGATGTTGGAGTTCTGATTTGTCTTTCCCAGTTCGTCGGTCAAGTCGAGCATCAACAGGGTGTACTGCTTGTCTGAAAACAAGATCATTCCTTCTAATGTGTGTACAAGAACGGTATAGATTCTTGTCAAGTAAAGCAACAATACTGATCTTTGCCGAAACGCCACTGTTGCTTGACAACGGTGTAAGAGTATGTACCATTATATAATATAGAACTTTGTCATCCACAAAGTTCCCAAATCATACCCTCCATATTATTCATCAACTTCTAAAATGCCAGTCAAACAGATCAATGTATGTCAACTTGCGAAAAGCAGCACTCCCTCGCATTTGTTTATAATCAGCCTAAAACTTTAACAATCAGCAACTTCGTCAACAAGTCCTGCAATATATTCGAAATTATCAGACTATATGCCATAATGTTTGATTGTCAGCCCAGACGCACGTACGCTAGTGTTTCCCATGCACATACTGACTAAAATTCATTTGTGTGTCTTTCTGTCGTATATTTGTTGAGATACACTTTCGTGCTCGAGACAAATGCGTTGATAATCAAAGGCAATATAAAGCCTTGATCTATTTGTTGAGAAAGTACACACATATGTACAGCCGAGCAAAATAAAATAAAATTAAATACAAATGTCTGATGTAGGGTACATATGCTACAAAGGAGATATGAGTAAAACATTCAATGGTGACATGCTGTGATACGGCATGATAACTGTGTTTTGGTCCGTAAGATTATATTGTTTCAGCGACTATTTCCAACCTCATATTTTTTTTAAACATTTCACATCTGTGGTCAATTCCGATTTCCAAATGTATACGTTTTTGCTCATGAGTTTATTATATTCATCGAGTTTGTGCTCATTTCCTTGGTCATATTCGTGTGTGTGTTGAACATCACTCACTTTTCAGTGTGACTGAGGGGGATTGCTCATATCCAGGGGAACCAGGCTGACTTTTGGGGAGAGCCGTGTTTGCAAGGATCCTAACTGACCCATGTACCGATAATCTGCCGTGATGTTCACTTGGCTGAAACAGAAAAATTCCTCATCATCACGCGCAGGCTGAAAGTCAAAAAGTTATTGATTGTTACTGTGCAAAAACACGGAAAAGGAATTGTGGTGAAATGTACTTCAGCTAACAGAGGTTCGCTATAATCATAAATAGTTGTAGCCAAATAGCATCACTGTAAAGCATGTCAGTAGAGTGATCTCCCCTGACTGTTGTGTAATAGCCACCATGCTAACCACAAGGTTTCTAAATAAAGGACATTTTTAACCAAAGCCCTTGTTTTGATACAAGTGCTAAGACTATTACAGGCATAACTCCTACTATGTAAGCAGAGAAAATGTGATTGCACGCAGATTAGGTCATTATGTTTTATCATCAAACATGATTTGAACAGTTAGGTATTTCCTCCACATACATGTCCACAAGAAAATACCATTAAAATATGTAATTTAAATATATCGGTTTAAGCAATGAATAAACATAATCTTAGAAATGACTTTCCATGATATTTTTAGGTTTGTATACACATTTTATTATATGCAAAATGGTAAACTGAGTACTCTACAGCAGGAACTTGAAGTTTTCATCTTTTGAGAAACACAATTCATACGTTAGAAATGGGTTGTTCGTCACTATAAGAAAGGTATAGAGGAAATATGAGATGCAACATATATTCAAAAAAGCATACTGCACGATGTCTTCGTTGCAGAATGAAAGGATTACAAAGCATTGTTATGATAGCAAGTTGAAATTAAGTTTTGCCGGGATTATGAGAGTAGTCCATATTATGGAGAAGACCGGTTTACAAGGAGTCCGGATTTGACAGATGCCACTGTATACACCTTCTTTGAAATAGCATTTCGCACGATGTGTTACAGCTAGGACATATAGAATCTCACCCTCGTGTCTACTGATATCAATTATATCACTACGAGTTGATAAAGTTACAAATACCCGAGGCTTGCCGAGGATATTTTTACCTTTATCAACGAGTGTTGATATAATTGATATCAGTAGACACGAGGGTGAGATTCTATTTATCATCAAAACCATTCTTCATTAGTTTCCAATGACAAATGTACATCTCTTAACACTGTACTACCATTAGACTTGCAGTGCGGCGATGTCATCAAGTTGATGACGTCATAGCATTGTCAGGGCATTGTACAAAATCTACTGTCAAAACGATATCTCCTAGGAGATATCATATGATCTCACACAAGCGATATCTCCTGTGGAACACAGTTTTGGATGATAAATGAGCATACCAACCTTTTGTGATAGGTTTTTCCACACGCTGTGTACGTTATAGCGGGGGCCTTGAAGGTGACATCAACGGACACACTAAGATCAAGTCGCGCCGGAAATGACGGGAGCCCACCCTCTTTCTGAATGTAGCTGCTCAACCCTAAATCATAAAACTAAATCATATTAATTTATTGTTCAGTACGTTTGTAATGGTAGGTGTGCCCATCTTTGCTATAATAAGGGGGGCGGTAGGGTAGCCTATGGTTAAAGCGTTTGTTCGTCAGGCCAGAGACCTGGGTTCGATCCCCCACATGCTTATGGGTACAGTATGTGAAGCCAATTTCAAATCAAACCATTGCTTACAAAACAGTCTCGTTTCCTGTTGACTGGGTTCCGTCCTATTGCGCAACTTAGTACAATAACCAGTCCAGAATTTTGAGACCAATTCATTTAACTGGATACATAAATATTAATCAGTATTATTTGATACATCTAAGAACTCGTATAAAGCAACACACGCTCCTTATAATCCTTGCAAACATGTCGTATAGCGTGCTCAGTCGTACAGTGCTCTGTCGTACAGCGAGACCCGTGAAGGTCTGGGTTAGAATGTGCCTTCAGTAACCCATGCTTGTCGTAAGAGGCGACTAACGGGATCGGGTGGTCAGGCTCGCTGTCTTGGTTGACACATGTCATCGGTTCCCAATTGTGCAGATCGATGCTCATGCTGTTGATCACTGGGTTGTCTGGTCCAGACTCGATTATTTACAGACCGCCGCCATATAGCTGGAGTATTGCTGAGTGCGGCGTAAAACTAAACTCACTCACTCACTCGTACAGCGAGCAAGCAATGACAAACAGAAACCTGGAAATCGTGGAAATCTCAAAACGAGGCTCTGCCGCTAGAAAGGTTTGGCGGTCTGGTACGGACTTGATATTATATCAATCACCTTGTGCGTTACAGAACTACATTGTATAAGCGCAAACAACACATAACAGGTGTAACCAGTGAGCCAAATGCATTGTGAATTATTTTACGACCTCATCAAACTGGGGCAGTCTTTGACGTCTTAGTTGGTCATGCTGCCTACACCTCGCCATAAAATATAAAAATACGATGTTATTAAACTTTAAAATTAAAATTCATTTGTAAATACCATTTTCTTTTGAAACAAGGAATTGAAATTCAGTGTAACCATAGTTGTTTGTGATGTCTATTTTCACTTTCACACGAGATAATTCGGATCGGCTGAAAAGCAAGTAATTGTCTGAATTGGTTAGTGAGACTCATGTTTCGGTTACTGTGTTCCCCGTCGTGGTATTGCTGGAATATTGCTAAAAGCGGCGTAAAACCAAAACTCTCTCACTCACTCACTCACTCACTTACTATAATTATGCTAATGAGTACCAAGGATATAGAAAGCTCATATCGGTAATATCGCATCCACTTTAGGAATCTTTCGTGGATCATTCGCAGTCGACAGATCCAGACAGGCATGGATTTGTGTAAAAATAACGCTTTGGGCACTGAAGGCAGGCCTTTTGCTGCTGGACTGATATGGCTACGGCAGTGAATACAATTGGACGAGATAGTCACGTGAGTGTAACGTTCTACTGCCTGATGGGTTCTCCTCAGGAAGCTGAGAATGAAATAACGGGGGTAATAATTCATTATCCATAGTATGTTAAGTATGTTAGTATTCATTATCCATAGAATTCGAGATAGCGTGGATTTTGAATAAAAGAAAAATTTGACCCACAAATTTCACGTCTATCGCCCGAGTGGTACAGTGGATCGAGTATCAGCACTGTGAGTGGAAGGTAGAGGTTCGATTTCAAAAGACGTTGAAAGGTGGCACTTGTTGGTACTGTCTGGCATTAAGGGGATGATAACTGATAAATATATACGCAGACATATATACCTGGGTCAATATTCAGTAACAAGCTTGCAGCGATTGTTTAAAAGTTAATTGAAATAAACAAGTTACGCGCTCTTCTCGTTCCTAATTTTGAATTTTCGCTGCCAACTTTGCGCAATCACTTAAGGCATTTCAGCAGAATTTACATGAGTGGAAATTTCGCAGCTGACACCTTAGCTTAATCATTAAAAGCACTAAAGTATAATCTTTCAATATTGCCCCATGTACTCATGTATTATTGTTGTCTAATGCCTGGGGGTACGGCTGCTGATCCATCATGTTGGCTTTCAGATTTCAGATATTTCACAACCAACATGGTAAATCGAAAGAATTATATAAGATAGAATATTCACTTCATGAAGTCGAGTAATTTAAAACATAATCTAAGCTACTTATGGACAGACATGTGTACAACTTACATTGCCCGTAGTACACTGGACATCTGTTCAGAAAATTTACTGACCGGATGAAGACGGCGGTGAACTCATCCGTTGACGTCATGACAATGTTCATGCCATACGACTGTGCTGTAACCATGGAAAAGGGTTATGTAGCTTCCAAACCTTTACAGTGGAGGTTGGTGTGCAACCAAGTTAACTGCATAATCAACTTGATACATGCATCTGTGACACAAGATAATCATAATGAGAATGTATATAACGCGTCTTTTCGAGGCTAGATATCCTGCTCAAAGAGCACAATCTGATCATTATTACCCTGGATAACCTAAGCTGCCTGCTTGGCGCTACGTATACAGGGTTAACAGTCTCACGACTTATTTCACCGGGTACCCATTTACACATGTGCTTCATGTATCACATGTGCTTCGTTGTGGGGCAGGACTGAAGTCCTGGAAACTTTGAGGAGTCAAGCGGTCACACATGGTCACCCATCCAAGGACTCTCAGCGCCCAACGTTGCTTAACTTCAGCTAATTTGTGACCTGAACTCTATGCACAGGGCCACGCACCTCCACAAGACAGATGGCAGTATCAGCATGCTTCGTTGTGTTACAATGACATATACTATAAACACACAGTCTGAATAAACGATCTTCTTAAATGCAATTCTTACTTGACAGTCCAAGCTGCGAGACTAAGTCCTGGATGTGCACACCGCGACGATTGCGGGCTATCTTTGAACCGTCCACCGATTTCTGCTGCTTAAACACGAGCCAGATGTAGGGGTTGACACGGTCAACGGGGTTTCCAGGCCCATTGTGCGGGAATATCGTCTGTAAGGATACATTGCTCAATATCAAAGGTAAATTTTGAGTGATACCCAAGTCTAAAGACCTAATTAAAGTACTACGTGACAGAACACGAGACAATGGGGTTAATCAAAGTTGGCTACATTTAATACCAGTTTATTGCTGATACTGTCCTGATAATAGCTCATGACATCCTGATAATAGCGAAAACGCCTAGATATATGTTTTGACCGAGAGCGTATTGTAATATGCCGCATGCTGTCAGCTATGACTGGTGGTCAATGTCATGAGCATGCATCAACGCTACGGGCACGTAGTGAGTGAGTTAAACGCTGTAGTAACATACGGGCACATAGTGACATTCTGTTCAGACCACGTGGTGTTATGCCACTGTACGTGATTATTTGTTCTAAAGACAAGCAAAGAATGGCAAATTCTGCCCCGTATACCCCCTGGATGTTTGAAAGAAAGCAGTGCTTTCCGTATACTCTCCCGTGGGACTTTTAGTGAATAAATATGTAACAAATATGTAAAAACAAAGTGAGTACAACAACAGACTGTAACTTTCAGGCTTAACCGATACATATTACACACCATTCTTGCAAGTAATATGTAAAACTGGTACAAGGGACCGTTTTAAGAGGTGTACAGTCCGTTTAGGTTCAAATGACGACGACAAATGATTAAATAACTCGAAATAGGAATAAGTGCACAAACATGAATAAGACACATGGTCCTGAAAGCTCTGTACCCAATAGGATATGAAATCTCACATTTTTTGGTCGATCACGAAAAAAGTTGTTTAAGAAACCATCATGTAATATTTTGCTATTTTCACGCTTCACACTAAGGGGTGACAAACGGCTGGTGGAACACCGTCGTCACGCACTTCAGGTGCAACTCAGCACAGCCAGGTGAGATGACCCCCAACTTGTCAGCAAACAGCCGGCGCTGTTTCACCAGCCGTTTGTCACCCCTTGGTGTGAAGCCTTAACATAGCATAATATTACATGAGGGTTTCTTCACAACTTTTTCCGCGATCGACCAAAAAACATCAGATTTCAGATCCTATTGGGTACAGAGGTTTAAGGACCATGTGTCTTATTCATGTTCTGTGCACTTATCCCTATTTCGTGTTCTTTAATCATTCATCGTTCTCATTTGAACCCAAACGGACTGTACATTGTACCCATAGTCCTTTCATTGTTCGAAATTGAGTCAAGAAGTGAGAGCTCCACTGGGCTATGAAGCTTCCATCTTTAAGATGATATGACTTTGTTTTCAATCGAAGTTTGCATGGATGTGTTGGGTGTTTATGACTTTTAGATCAAATCCAATTTTCTAGGGTTTTTTCTTGTACATTCTTGCCCAATTATTTATCCATATAAAACACTTCCCCACGCCTAACAATTTATCCATATAGAAAACTGCCCCCTCACCCAACAATCTATCCATATAGAAAACTGTCCCCGCGCCCAACAATTACATTTAGAAAACCAATTCCCACGTCCAGCAATATATCTATATAGAAAACTGTCCCCGCGCCCAACAATTCATCTATATAGACAACTGATCCCTACGCCCAACAATTTATCCACATAGAAAACTGTCCCCGAGCCCAACAATTTATCTATACAGAAAACTGTTCTAACCATGCCCAAGGGCCCAACAATTTATCTATATCATCTATAGAAAACTGTTTCGCCCACAATTTTATCCCAACAATTCCAGCGTCAACATCTATATAGAAAACTGTCCCCGCGCCCAACAATTTATCCATATAGAAAACTGTCCCCGAGCCCAACAATTTATCTATATAGAAAACTGTCCCCGCGCCCAACAATTTATCTATATAGAAAACTGTTCCCCACGCCCAACAATTTATCTATATAGAAAACTGTTCCCACGCCAAACAATATATCTATATCTATAGAAAACTGTCCCCACGCCCAACAATTTATCCAAATAGAAAACTGTCCCCACGCCCAACAATTTATCTATATATAGAACACTGTTCCCCACGCCAAACAATATATCTATATGGAAAACTGTTCCCCACCCCCAAATAGTCATCTATATAGAAAACTGTCCCCGCGCCCAACAATTTATCTATGTAGAAAACTGTCCCCGCGCCCAACAATTTATCTATATAGAAAACTGTCCCCGCGCCCAACAATTCATCTATGTAGAAAACTGTTCCCTACGCCCAACAATTTATCCATTTAGAAAACCAATTCCCACGTCAATATCCGTCCAACAATTCATCTGTATAGAAAACTGTTAACAATATATCCTACGCCCAACAGCAATATATTTATCCATTTAGAAAACCAATTCCCTACGCCCAACAATTTATCTATATAGAAAACTGTCCCCGCGCTTAACAATATATCTATAGAGAAAACTGATCTCCGCGTCCAGCAATATATCTATATAGACAACTATCTATATAGAAACTGTCCCCGCCCAACAATTCATCTATGTAGAAAACTGTTCCCTACGCCCAACAATATATCTATATAGAAAACTGTTCCCTACGCCCAACAATTTATCTATATAGAAAACTGTCCCCGCGCTTAACAATATATCTATAGAGAAAACTGATCTCCGCGTCCAGCAATATATCTATATAGACAACTATCTATATAGAAAACTGTCCCCGCGCCCAGCAATTCATCTATGTAGAAAACTGTTCCCTACGCCCAACAATATATCTATATAGAAAACTGTTCCCCACGCCCAACAATTTATCTATATAGAAAACTGTCCCCGCGCCCATCAATTTATCTATATAGAAATCTATCCCCGCGCCCAACAATTCATCTATGTAGAAAACTGTTCCCCGCGCCCAACAATTTATCTATATAGAAAACTGTTCCCCCCGCCCAACGATATATCTATATAGAAAACTGTCCCCGCGCCCAACAATTAATCTATGTAGAAAAAAGTCCCCGTGCTTAACAATATATCTATAGAGAAAACTGATTTCCGCGTCCAACAATATATCTATATAGACAACTGATCCCTACGCCAAACAATGTATCTATACAGAAAACTCAGGTGGTGATTGGAAAGAACAAGTCTGTTTATGTTTGAAGAAAATCTGATGAGAAGTGGAGACCCGAGTGTCTGAACGCACTGAAGGTACCGGCTCGGATTAGCTGTATGTTATGGGGGTGCATAACGAAGGATTGCGTTGGAACACTTGTGCCAGTGGAGGGTACCCTGAACTCACAGAAGTATATTGAACTCATTGATGAACATTTATGGCCTGTTGTGACCAAAGTGTTTGGAAATAATGAATTTATTTTCCAAGATGACAATGCTACACCCCAAGACTGACCACTGAGTGGAAAACAGCAAACAACCTCCCTACTTTTGTCTGGCCTGCACAATCTCTAGACCTCAACATTATAGAAAATGTGTGATAATGTCTCAAACTGACACTGAATAAAGACACCGCCGGCCTCAAAACACGCCAGGACCTCATAGACTGTGTAACTAGGATCTAGCAAAGCCTGACCCCAGTGTATGTATCTAGTTTATACCAGTCAATTCCACGGAGATTGATGAGTGTAAGGATTCAGAGAGGTTATATCACCAAATACTACTCAAAACAAGGTAAGAAAAACATTATTTTAAAGTCATGTTCATTGCTTGAAAATTTCAGGTGAGAACCTCTACTTAGAGCGGCGGCCATTTTTCTTGCAACACTTTTGGCACGGTACTGTATAAAACTGATCTCCGCGCCCAACAATATATCTATATAGAGAACTTATCCCTACGTCTCCATTCTTCAGTTTGCCGCCGGGGACGTTGACGTAGAAAGCATGCATGTAGAACGGGGCAGGGTCGTACATAATAACAGCGTAGAGGGCATTCTTCTCGGCTTGCCACGTCACTTCCGGCTCCTCTCGCAGGTCGTAAGGGGGATATACGGTTTTGCCGAGAGGATCGATGGCAAAATGTTGTGGTCTATTTAAAGGTGCATCCACTATTCTCCCACACCCGTTGTATTTACCTGGTGTTTAACAAAGACTTATGATTTATAGCGTTTTGGTTTGGTTGTTGTTTAACGCCGCACTCAGCAATATTCCAGCTATATGGCGGCGGTGTGTAAATAATCGAGTCTGGACCAGACAATCTAGTGATCAACAACACGTGCATCGTTCTACGCAACTGGGATACGATGACATGTGCCAATTAAGTCAGCGAGCCAGACCACCCGATGACGTTAGTGGCCTCTTATGGACTGATAAGCATGGGTTGATCAAGACCAATTCTAACCCGGATCTCCACGGTTGTATTTATAACGAAACGCCACACAAAATCCATAAAACGCATGATTATACACATTTATGTAAAATTAGACGATCAAAAATTGAAATAATGGATATAACGTTATCGATAGCGACATGATTAACAACATTTATGAGAGGGAAATTTTACACCGAATGATCTTGCACAAGCTGAATTTTAAGCAAGCATAGAATATATTTGCCTTGTTAATATTTCACTTCGCAATCCCGCTGGCACCATGTGCTTAGTGAAAGAATTTCAGAGTTATCTGCCCTCGGCCATTACGCCGACAAGACGGTAACGCCCTGCCGCGAGTTTCTGTTGATTACCTAGAGCTAAGAGAGTTGTCTCCCCTTAATCATACAGATCAAAGATTTGGCAGCTCAAAGTCGATAAGAGAATTTATCCCTTAATTCGATAAATTTTAATATTATTGACATCGCCAATGTTAAACAGAATTCTCCTTATTGATAAATTAATTATTGACATAGTTAATAAATAGGCGTGTTACATGTAAATGAATGTGCATGTGGGGAAGTTGTGGAGGAGGGATGTACTCACGGTCAGATCCATCAGCTGAAAATACAAGACATCAGACATTTGAGAAGCGTAGTATAATATTGATGTAACACATTTGTCGTGCTTAGTACTGACGTGTTAATAAACCGCACCCCCTGTAATCTCAGTGCCCAGTGCCCTCTGGCCAGCTAGACCGTAGCTAGTAAAATCCAGCCGGGCCAGTAAATATCCATAATCACTGCCCCGACTGGCTACTGCATTTTCATGGGTTCATTTTTTAAATATATAACTCTCTTCGACTTGTAAAGTTATAATACACTTTCAAATCATGCAAGATTATGGCCTGATAAATTATGGTATTTACCTTTCTGTAATATTTTGCTTAGTTTCTACATTCAAATTTCGGACTAGTGAATTATGTGTGGGCTAGTAACTTTCAGGCATACATGTAGCTAGGTCGACTGGCAAGCAAAATTTGGAAACTCTTTGTTTTATCCAACAACAACACACGCTGAGAACAATCTGTAATTCTTATTTTAACGTTTATCTGTTTAAAATCATTTTCCCAAAGTTTGTGATTCGAGTCTCCACAACTGATTTCATTTCTTCCTAAATTGATAAAGGTGTTGCTTACCTGGAACAGTAATAGGGTACGTGACTTTGACGATGAAGCTTAGACCGTTGCTGTGGGTGGCGCCTGTACCCAAAATTCGAGTGAAGAGGGACTTTTCGGATCGTTCAGTGTTTCTACACAAGGAGCTCACTTTGCCAGGTGGGCAGTCTGTCGCGTACCTCGTCCCAAACCAGAAGGCTGAGGTATTGGTGTAGAGGGACCTCACTTCTGCCAGACAGGCCGCGTTGAACCCGTTGCTGCAGGCATCCTGGGCGTTAACATCTGTAGGAAGGAACGGAACAACATCAGTATGAAATGACAGTACGACAACATTAAACACGAATACCATGATCAGTCTAATGCCTTCTCCACTTTGTGTTTTGGCATGGCCGTGTTTGGGTGTTTCAGGACCTCCTGTTTCTGGGACGCTGTAGATAGAATTCCAAAGTGGGCTGAACAACCCCGTCTCATTCTCTGGAATATCTCTTTGACTGATCACTTGCTCTTGTTTTCAAGTAAAAGCTTATTTGACCGATGTGCAGGTGTTGACAGGTTGTCCTTAAACGGGAAATTATTCTGTAACCCAGTGACATAAGTATTCGAAGTATTCAACATATTAAATATTGGTTTCTGCACATGTTAGCTCTATGAGTTTGAAAGCATGAAACAGGCGTTTAATTCAAGTATATTTGAAAATGATAAATATTGTTATTGTATACACAATAATCTATCGTTAGGGGCGGTGTTGTAGCCTAGTGGTTAAAGCGTTCGCTCGTCACGCCGAAGACCCGGGTTCGATTCCCCACATGGGTACAATGTGTGAAGCCCATTTCTGGTGTCATCCGCCGTGATGTTGCTTGAATATAGCTAAAAGCGGCGTAAAACTACACTCACTCACTCAAAGGCTAAAGAGGTCCTCTATGTGTTCCATTGAATGGGTTAGAGGAGGTATTTTCGAACATAGAACTTCAAAGGAAGGTACAAAGATAAGAAAACGAATACACCCGGATCGAACCAATGTTGATGTGTATGAACGTCTGATAACTTAGGACATCGACACTTCAGAAGACAGCGAGAAGGTCACTGAAAATTGTGTTTGACTGGACTGAATGTTTTCGACGTTTCAAGCAATATACTTAAAACAGAAACACGATAGTCAGACGAACAGCCAAACTAATTCCATTGATAGTTATCAAGATTGTATAGAAATCGCTAAAGACGATGAACTATACCGACATTGTTTGGTGTGTTAAAAGCACTCTGAGCGAAACATTGTCATAATCGGTGAACTACTTTTGTTTCTCTGCTGTTTGACGCCCCAGTTTACCAGTTATATGACGGCAGACTGTAAATTATCGAGTCTGGAACAGGTGAGGTGAGGTGAGTTGAAATGGGATTTAACGTCGTACTTAAGAATAGTTCTCTCATATGTCAACGTGCAGGCGTGTGTATTTGTGGCTGCTTGTGACCCATACTTTAAACTGGTTTTATAGTGCTAGCCCACTGAGATACCATGCCGCAGTTAAGCATGCATTCCCCACCCAGACACATTATAACGACTCCCAGCCGACCAGTCCCTGTTTCACCCATTAATGCCGAGCGCCAGGAAGGGAACAACAAGTACCATATTTTAACGTATTTTGGTAACACACGGCCGGGGATCGAATCCGCGAACTTCCGTTCTCGTCTGGAACAGACAATCCAGTGACTGACATCGATCTATACATTTGGGATGCGATGCCATACATCAACTACGTCTGTCAGCTTGACCATCTGATCCTGTTAGTCGCCTCTAACGACAAGCTGAAGACTAATTGGACCCCAAATCGTCACGCGTATCACTGCAAGACAAATATCTGAAGTTCGTATTACATTAATACGAGTAATATTCTGTGGACAACTCAAACAGGACTTGTTGAATAACAGCATAATGGGTGGCAGCGGTAGCACTATTTAGGAATGGTCGTCACGCTTCCTTATTTACATGAGCGTTTATCTGTTATCTCCCTGAAAATCACGGGAACTGATTATATGCTCTCTTCAAATAAACCCATAGGTAATTTTTCATGAATTAAATCTGCTTACTATAAAGTGAGGTAACTATGGAATACTGTAAGGGACATTCTCGCGATCTCGCATTCTCGTGATCTCGACCTTTGGAAACAAGCTAAAAATGCCAAAAGTGCGAGAATGCGAGATCGCGAGATTTGGCCAAAATCTCGCGTTCTCGCGATCTCGCATTCTCGTGTTTTGGGTACATAGCACTTTTTGTCAAAAGTCGACAACGCTAGAATGCGACATTTGTACATGCTGTAAAATCTCGGAATCTCGACTTGTCAAATAAGGCCACACAAACACGAAATCGCGAAAACGTGAGAATGCAACATTTCATTTTCTCGCGTTCTCACGTTTTAGACGCTGTCGTTGCGTATGCGCAATATCATAATGTCAAGGCGCATGCGCATCTTAGTAGTGCTGTGGTCATGCTTCTTTCATGCTTTTCATTTCCCAACTAGCATTTAGCAAAATTATCACATAGCTTGAAAATGCTATGTAATTTACATACACGATGTGTAGGGTAGTGTATATAAGTCCGCTCCCGTTATTACAATTTCCTATGTACTTAAAAATCCTCAACGTGTTAAATTTTATTTAACAAACTAAATTGTGAATATGAATGTCCAATAAAAGTGAAAACATAAAAGTGTCCGGAAGCTGGAAAAAATATCAACGTCAGTGAGTGATAAAATAGTGCTTAAAGCCGCATCAATTCGCAGCTACACCGTCAGTTATAGAAATAATCACAGACCAGTGAGTTTCTCCATGATGCAATATCATATACGGCTAGCATATTCATTCAAACAAAATTCTAACCGACCAATTTGTAGCAGTCGGCTAAAATGAGCATGTCTGATGTTTTACTCGACACCATATTCGCTAGTTTAGGCCATAAAATATTAATTCATAATTTTCTTCCGCTCCCGCCTGACTACAAAACACCCTGTCTTACATGATTCTTTCGTTTCCGAGTTCCAAGAAATAGAAATGCATTTGTACCAATAATATTTGTGTTCCTGTGGCAGCCATGATATAGTGGAGTTCCAATGTGTTATTAACCATAGACTACGGGTTATGAGTGACATATCTGTTTTCAATTCCATATCGTGGTGGAAGAAGACACCCTGTAATAACAATAATATACACGATATACACAACATAAAATCACATCTGATGAACATGTCATCATAATAAGTATAGTGCATAAATGTGCCTATCAACAATCATATACAGGTATTACGCGATGCAATATCACACAAGTGACTTACGTGATCACATGTTTATAGTTATATACAAAATTAGTGTTGGCATAAAGACTTATAATAATACATGGTATAATATTGAAATAGACAATAGTCTGTACAAAGAAACCTATCCTGTTGGTGACACGAGAGTGTGTCTGCACATCCAGCAGCCGAACAGTCAACGCATGCAATAATCCCATATAGGTACCACACACTGATCAAATGTAATCTTTGTCAATCGTTCTCGCGATTTCGTGTTTTTGTGGCCTTATTTAAACACGAGAATGCGAGAACGCGAGACTTTGGCCAAAACTTGCGTTCTCGCGATCTCGCATTCTTGCACTTTTGGCATTTTTAGCTTGTTTCCAAAGGTCGAGATCGCGAGAATGCTAGATCGCGAGGATGTCCCTTACAGTATTCCATAGGTAACACATGTAATTCTGGATCATTTGCAGCCAGATTTCACATTATAAAAGTTCAAATGTCTGTTAACATGTTTGGCATGGTGATATGGGTATCATGAACGACTCATGCTACTCTGGGAAACATTGAGGTGACGTGCAACGTCAGGTGGAGACTCCCCAGCCTCCAAACGTCCAATGGCATTGTTTTGATTTACAGCAGTGAGTCGCGGCATAACGATATTCTTTCATTTAGCTGAAAAGAGCCAATGACCGCCTAAAATCAAACGGCCTTATATAGGCAATGTCCCTGCTCACGAGTCCTCATAACTGCACGTGCATATTACCAACTACTTTTTCTATATGACATTTTCATGCCAGTTTGCACTTTCGAACGTAAACGTGCATTAAGGTTTCCGAAGATGCGTTTTTGTGCTTTGCATTTGTTCCATGTACATAAACCAGCATTATAAGGCGAAATTATGATAATTATACTAAGTTTGAAAAATATTTGTAATTTCATATACCAATATCACCTATGCGTTTCTTATTTGGAGTATATATTGGAATATCATTAGATGGGCAGCACAAACAAATGTTGGGATATCTAGGAGATCCTATGATCAGCACGCTTTTCCAACAATTCAAACATTTCTATGCATAGCTGTCCATATGGGACGTGCATTGTGTTGATTATTTCCGTAAATTATGTTTGCAAACCAAATTGATCAAATAGCCTGGCTGTTCTAAATCACAATGGCATATATACATTTCATGACATCCTGGATGGATGAGCAGATATAGAAAGTACAGGCGTACAAAACCAAATATTCGGGATATACTTTAAAATAAGCCGGGTTTATGGAAAGTATGGAAAGCTAAATACATGTACTGATGTCGGTTCCTCTGTTCAAGAACTTTCCCCCAAATCATTGAAGTAAACCCTATCACCTCCAACACAATATGTAGTTGAAAATATTGGACAAATTATTTGTGAAGTCACCAATCATTAGATCTCAGCTGACAGATAGTCAATCATTGGTAAGATGCAAATGCATTCGAGGTAAGCTCGACACAACAGCAGACTCGTGTTTTCACTGTGTGCCGATTGCTGAAAGGCTACTGGAACATTCCATCGCAGACAATACAAGAAAAACATTTAAAACTGTAGTCGATTATTCGATAAATTTACATCACAAGTAAGTCTCCTAGTCATATGTCCAGCCCCCTTACATCATTTAGTAAGACTCTGGGGTTATCTATCGCGTTGGAAACCGCAGTTACACAACACTTTCACAACACCTACTGCAAACGAACCGATATTTTTTAAATCATACAAAATCATTTTTATGCATTCAATTTCAATGTGATGACGTTTCTCTCCTTTCTTTAGTTTTCTGTCAAGTACTCGTGAAATAGAATATCCAATGAATGGGAATATACAACCTATCCCGAACAATATAATGCTAATGTCACATTATAATGAAAAGGTTGATATACATCATATACTTAAATGACAGATAAACTCATCATGGACGAGCAAATCCCCATGATATTGTTCCATATAACTCTGTAGTTGTATTGAGAGTAGTTCCCAATCTCAGATCCTCACTAGGAATGACCTGCGTTGGTCAAAACCATACCGATGGTTACAACTTTCATCAAAGCAAAACATCTGGGACGATTCCTCATAAGTTACGCCGTAATATTTAAGAAATACAGTTCGCTCTACCACCATGTATAGTGTAATAAAACACACTTTTGCCCTGAACTATTATAGTTAAAGCACGAGGACGCTTGCGTCCGAGTGCTTTAACGTCATAATAGTTCAGGGCGAAAAAGTGTGTTTTATTACACTATATACATGGTGGTAGAGCGAACTGTATTTTCTTTCTAAGATGCCAAATTTAATACTTTCTAAGGATAATTACGATTAATTTAAGGCAGAAAACAAACGACGGTGTCGGTGACCTAAATTAAGAATCCTCGCACAGGGCTAACTGGCGCGCTGTTCTATTGATGTGTCTGCCCCCCTACGTTAAGACGAACGTTACCAGAAAAACAAATGATAAACAGTTTGATGACGGTTTACGTTCGGATTAAATATCTTCTCTAAATTATTTTAATTACATCTGTGATTAACGTAAACCATGTGAACGTCGCATTTCTACTACCAACGTATGTTTAGATCAGTACATCCAGACGAAGCTGAGAAGTGGAGCGACATTCCACGATTGCATTGAGGGAATGTAAACATTGCGAACGTTACCGTGTCGCTGAAAACTTGTGAGTCGAATTGAGACATTTTAAACGTCAGAAAACATACACGTAATGTTTCCACCAGTGATGTTAGGTGAGTGAAGCAACTGCAAACCAAGAAACGGGATGCAACGGGGTAGTTTACTGTAGGAGGCTGTACGAGGCGATGACAACTGACATGCATCGTGACGTCGCTTACATTGTGACGTAATGTAAAATGGTTCGATTACGAGGGGGCACACTAGAATAGCGCAGTGACGAGATACGTCCTTCAATTGTTACGTCATCAAAAAACTATACCTTTTTTGTCTGATAATGTTGTTTTTTTTTCGATTGTTCTAGCCGCTAGGCATCTTAGAACAATGTATAACAATTGCACTTCTTTGATTGGCATTCCAGAAGTTGAAACTTGAAGATTGAGGACATTTTTTATGGACATACAACTTCTTTATTCTGTACAGGCGACGTTTCGACATAGATTCTAATGTCACTTGCTTGACAACGGCATTAGAATCTTAAAACATTTGCAATCCAACTCAGTCATGTAATCAAGAAACAGCTGATATAATACTTTAGGATATATCACAGAATATCTGACAATACTTACATGACGTGGCCGTCAACAGCAGAGCCAGCAGGGCGGGTACAGACGCCATGGTGGTTTGGTGATGCCGGATTGCAATGGTGAGCCAGTATATATACCCTACATACTACTCCACTGACCTTGTGATATACAATCACCCTACATTGACAAGTATTGCTACAGTGGAATCCACACATGTTAGCGTCAAGGATATCTCTGTGAAGAAGTGTTGTCTTTCCGGGTGATTGACGTAACATAATGTATGTTTATATCATGTCAATAAGGAATGGTGGGCCATGAGACAGCATATCTTTATTTTTTCAGACAAAAGCTCTGTATCAAAGGAATTCATCTGATAAATCAAGCACTTGACCCGACAAAAACTCTTGCCTGTTTAGAGATTGTGGTCATAGCTGCCCCCTTTGTCAGCAAGCAAACTGGCGAGTCATCGTGATAAGGCCTTACCGCTTTGTGGATGTCCTTGCAGATGAGGTGTTATTGACCGTCAGTACACACGTGTAATATACTGGGTTCGTTCGAAGCAGGGGGCGTCGGGGTAGCCGAGTGGTTACAGCGCTCGCTCGTCGCGCCGAGACCCGGCTTCGATTCCCCACATGTGTACAATCCATGAAGCCCATGTTGGTGTCCACCGCCGCGACATTGCTGGGATATCGTTCGAGACAAGAAATCGTTTCTTTATGTTCATGTGTTAATTTGATTTTTTGGTATGTTATTTATCATTCTCGATTATCCATGGTTTTATATTAACGTTCAGATATGGTAATACTCTATCATATCATACCTGAAGCTGTCATAGCTACGAACCGGTGACGATCCGGGTTAGAATTGGGTAAATCGATGTTCATGCTGTTGATCACTGGATTTTCCTGTCCAGACTCGAGTATTTACCGCCATATAGCTGGAATATTGATGAGTGCGGCTGAAAAACAAAACTCACTCACTCTTCGTTTTGACGCTAATTCCAAAAGCATGGACTATATAAACATACATATTCCAAAAGATATAGCTGTTAGAGATAGGAACGATACGGGGTAGATCTGACCTCTTAACCCCGTCGTAATCGAATAATTCCGGGGTATCTACCATGAAAAATAAAAACATTACACGGAACATTCAAGATGGCCATACACCAAGAAAGTGGTAACTTCAATTATAATCAACAATGAATCCCTGACATCTGTTTAGACATAAACAAAAAAAGCGTTACGTGTGCATTATACATGTGGACTATACAAATGTTGTTTGAGCGGGACCCGTGAAGATGCGGGTGAGAATGATCGGGTGGTCAGGTTTGCTGGCTTGGTTGACACATGTCATCGTATCCCAATTGCGCAGACCAACGCTCATGCTGTTGATCACTGTATTGTCTGATCCAGACTCAATTATTTACAGACTGCGCCATATAGCTGGAATATTGCGGAGTGCAGCGTAAAATTAAACTCACTCACTCACCCACTCACTTGTCTCAAAAGACATCTAGATAATTGAGGGCTATAGATTATTTCAGATGTGATAGGCGAAAGGAGTAAGGATAATAACAAAAAGACGTACACGCCATCGTGTTGTCTGCTCAACACCAGACTTATGTGGGCAAAGGATTCCTATCCTGGCTGATAGGCACCCTATACGGCCTGTGTGTTGGCGCTTTAGAATACACAAGGCCAAATATTTTCCCTTTGACTTCTATAGTAACTTTGAATTTAAGAAAGGCGTCAACAACTATTACATGTACGAGTGTCCATTAAAGCCATAAAGCAAAAATAAAAGCACACTAAATACCTCAACCAATTCCTTTTCCAAGCACATTAAGCTAAACAGACCAACCCACAAAATATCACCCGCTTGATAATAGCACTAGCTGTTGCAAAATATGGTCAGTTTAAATTACTGGATGGATGTACATTTAAGAAGCACAACCATCTTACACAAACTCACCCAATCACAGCTGTCAGATAGTTCAGTTTGCACTGAGGGCAAAAAAAACGTTCTTGCTAAACTACGGAATCTGATTTGGTGTAGTACTGCACTTCCGGGAAAGCCCCAGTGTGTATCTTAGTAGTCTTATTAGGGCGGTGGCGTACCTAGTGATTGAAACGTTCGCTCCTCACGCCAAAGACCCGAGTTCGATTCCACATGGGTACAATGTGTGAAGCCCATTTTGGTGTCCCCCGCCGTGATATTGCTGGAATATTGCTAAAATCGGCGTAAAACTAAATTCACTCTGTCACTTGTAGTCATATTCCATCGGGATTCAGGGATGTGTCAAGGATAACGTTCAGCATCTGGGAGACAGCATCTAGCGGCATTTGGGAGACAGACCAACTGTGGAAGGATTCAAACGATCATGGCAATAATATCGTGCACCATAAAGTGTCTCTCCTCAGGCTGAATACGAAGTCGAGGGATTGAACGCTGAAGTGATCATGGTGCAGTTTGCAAATGCAATGTGCATGTGTCCAATTGTAACAATATATTATATATGTTGATTTAAACATATTTTATGAATTGAAGAAAAGGACTGGGCACAAGTTATCCAACTTAATGACGCCCTCTCCCAATATTTACATGAGAAGCAGAGAACATATGCATGAGAGATCTTGAGTTTGAGAATATAACAGATTAGGATGAACAATGGAATCGTTCAGTTTGATTGATGTAATGATGGACATGTTTGAAGAAGTAATGCGTTCAGTGTTTCGGCGACTGCATGCTGCCCAATAATGTTTTGATGTTATTTTAGGTGGTTATTTTAGGGCCAATACCATTGTCAAGAGTACACCTTACTTTCTTTTAAACTCTCAGTCTATCTTGCACAGAGGGAATGTATTGATTCGACAGTCTGCCGTCAGGCACGTTGACGTATGACGCATCGGGTTTGTGTGCAGTGTATTGAGAAGAGCAACTCTTTAATGAAATCGACTTTCTTGAACAGTGAAATGGAAGAGTTTCTTTGCTGCTTCTGGCAAGTCACTTCGCACTCAAACCTAGCATGGTGTCCTTGCCATTCTTGTAGTTTGGTCGTATCCGTGGCACCTACATTCACAAAACCCTTTCCACATTGATACGAAATTTCTGCCAAAAGTAGAAAGGCAGAACTACACAGGACATTCTAAAAGCAAATGGCAGACCAACCCCCACAACTACTGAAGACCCTTCAGGCACAGTTTACCACATAAAGTGTGATGTAAGAATCAAAGAACACCAAACCTGTGTGAAGAAGAAAGACTCCAAATGCGCCATCTCTGACCACACCCAAGCTTATCCAGACCACAACATCCTTTGGAACAGCATCGATGTACTCGCCAGTAATCAAACCCACTACAAGATCAGAAGACTACTAGAAGCCATTCACATCAAGGGACTCCAACCGGCCATGAACAGAGATCAAGGATATTGCACCCCCGGTGAACATCCTCCAACCTTGTACATCAACCTCATTAATTGTGCTAACATCTATCATTCACTGTTCAAACTTTCCTATATATATGTAACCGAGCCTTCATTATTGTATATCACTTGCTTGATAACGGTGCTACCCCGAAACGTTGCTCATATTATATTAAAGGAGCTGTACATCCATAGAACTCTCCTTGTTGTAAAAGCAGAGTCGATTGTACAATTGTGACTATATCATGAGCATATGTTTGTTTCAGCTGTATGACAGCTGTATGATGTTGTTTGTAAACAAATCGAGTCTGAACCAGAGAATCCAGTGCTTGTCACCATGTGATACGATGGCAGAGCATGTGTTTATGAATCACTATGAAATAGTGATGATACCAGGTGTTCGCAAAAAGGTGAGCGTATCCTGCCTCATCGGTGGCACCCGTCATAAACATATGCGAAGTCTAGTCAATTGTTCACCTGAAATAATTCGGGAACGTATGGTATAAGTCAAAATAGGGAATTGCATCGGACATCACAATATTATCTGTTTACAATTTAGAGGATGTGCACGCCCCGATTTGTTTACAAACAACATCATACAGCTGTAGCACTGCTGAAACAAATATCTGCTCACGATATAGTCATAACTGTACAATCGACTCTGCTTTTTACAGAAATTTCTTATGAATGTGGAAATGGTTTTTTCGCTTCTATTTGGAATGTAACTTTGCGTAATTATAGAATTGTGCACATGTGTAAACTTGGTTCCGTCGCTATATGGCTGCGCAATGCCGAAGCAACGTTAAATTTTAACTCACTCACTTACTAATTCGGTTAGAGGCCTGCCTGTGTTACAGTAGTAGTTGGAGTGGGCACTGAGTGGGAAGCAGTTGGACCGAGGCAAAGTAAACAATGTGAACATTAAACCTGAGGATGAATTTCTGGATGAATTGGCGCCAGTACATGAATGTGATTTTGACGGTGAGGAGTCACAGTCGGCATACCTCTCACTCGTTAACTCAGCGAATCTCTCAGGAGCAGGCGAGAGAAGATGGTTTCTATTGGCTGTAGAACGGCAAAACGCGTTTGTAAGTATTGTTGGGTCTCGTGACACCCCACGCAGTTACGACACTGTGAAACCTAACTCACTTTAGAGCAAACCACCAGAAGGATTCGATAGCAAAGGTACATGGAATTATTCACACTGACTTTATTAATGAAATACATAAAGTTATGGAGATGCACAGGACCCCGTTCTAACCCTCTGTTGAGGTAAAAGTTCACCCAACTCTGGGTGGCTAGCTATCGGGGCAGTCTCACTGCGTCCCCAACAGGCTTCTTCCATGGTGCTGTTCTCTTAGCCACGGCGTACGACATGTACTGTTGGTAGTGTCTGGGATGATTCTGAGATGTCGCAGACCAACGAGGAAGAGGTTGTTGTCACGAATGAAGTAGCCAGCTCGAAACGTGCACCTGTACGTAGAAGAGGTGTGAATGTTTATAAGACGGTCATGGCCATGCATGTGTTGTGAGGGTCAATCTCATTTCTCCGATACATTTTTGCATTTTTTGATTGACGATGTGGATTAGCCAATCACTTATCGAAACGAGTGAGAAACACATTCCACATGTCTGACTTCTGAGACTCGAAGTAGAACTAAAATTACATACCCCGAAAGCATACAAATGCAAGGTGCCGCCATAATATGGTTGTGGCGGCATTGTGTTAATACGATTCTGAGCGCCATGGCATCAACACAATATTTGTCGACTATTCAAGTCATAACAGAATGCGGGCCTTTGGCGCGACATGACAGCATTTCTCTCGCTAGCTACCCTGCAGCTTCTCAAAAGGGACTGATGGTTACCAGCAATGATCGTGTTTCACTGGGGTGGATGTCGGGTGATATCACTGACATCCGGGCCAGCCGAAATATATCTTTTATGGATGTTTAAGCTCTATTGATGCCGGATTGCTATGACAAGCCAGTACATTTTGTATATATACACTACATACTACTGTACTTACCTGGTTAAATACTATTGCTCCTTGGAAACCACCCCAATAAGCGTCAAGGATGTCCTGGTTTCTCAACCTCTTACTCTGTCTTATCTAAGGATTATCTTTTTTGTTGCATCACAAACGCGAAGTTACACCTTGACCGATTCATGTTGGCATAATCGTGATGATCTAGAAAGTGGATGTTGTACGCTATAGCTGACAAAATTAGGGACACATCACAACGGTATAACAAATAGTTTAAATATTGCTCAGTGTGACGAAACGTACACAGACTTTCTCATGCACACACACTTGATACTAATGGTAATATTATTTTGCTGTACCGAATTCGATGAAAGGAGGACAGTTGGCTCCAGCGTATGGCCTCGCACTTGTGGTGAACACATGTTTCACCTGCTCGAACAAAGCAAACAGGTAAAGCTGATTCAACCTTGACGTTATGGGCATTTGCCAGTTATAGACCTCGTCGCTGGAAGTGATGTCAGCTCCCCGGATGTTGACGACCATCCAATGGATGATGGAGTTCTAGTTGGTCTTTCCCAGTTCAGGGGTCTGGTCGAGCATCATCAGAGTGTACTCCTTATCTGAAAACAAAATTGGGTATACTGAGGTTAAAAAGGAAACGGATCTGCGGTTGATAGAACCAATGCATCACATACCTTAATGATGAGTTTAATTAACGTAAGCAACTTGTATTTTTCGCATCAATTTCATTTCACGCAAACTTCCAAGGTTTAGGGGTACTTTATTACGTGTCCTTTTCATTATTGACGAATAAGAATGCATATATGAGAATTCCACAGCTATTTTAAACGTCCCAAGGTTGTTGGACAGAATCTAAATTTGAGGTTGATTATGCTGATGGCAATGTACTGCTGGACGGTACAGCGATGGGAGTAAACCCGGTGAAGTTATTCACTAAGTCTGCCGAGAGTCAGTCATTTGTGGAGAAGCTTTCTGAGAAAAACATTGCATCGTGTGTACATGCAGTGCGTGGAACAGAATAGCAATCCAACCGACTCCTTCGCCTGGATGAAGTCGGCTGTTCTTAAATGTGAAACTGAGGGCTTTCTTTTTGCTGCTCAGGACCAGTCACTTCCCACTCGCAATCGCCAAAATGTGATTCTTAAAGAAAATATCAATATGAGATGTCGACTTTAATGAATTCACAGAGACTGTCCAAAACCTTGTCAGTGGATGCCCTTCTTTGGCACAAACAGCATAAGTATCTTAAACGACATGATGGCCTGGCTCGTTGCTTTCACTACCGTCTCCGCCATGCCTGTGGCTTTGACTCCGAGGTCAATCCATGGTACGACCCTGAACATGTCCATGGCGTCATGGAAAATGATCCTTTCAAACTTCTCAGGAATCGGCCCGTATACAGCCTCAGAAGAATTCCAGCCAACAAACCTGGTCTTGTCCTTTTTGATAAAGCCAATGAATTTATTGATATCATTGAATTTTCTGTCCCTTTTGACAACAACGTGATTGGCAAGATTCAGGAAAAGCATGCTATATATGCGGACCTCGCCTTTTAATCCCAAGTACACTGTCGTCAGACTCTCCATTATTTTCGCTGCCCTTGGTTTGGTACCTCCTTATCTCTTGGCGCAGATCAGGAGAGAGCCCGGGTTCTCCACCGGGAGCACAGCCCTTCTGACACTCTGGGTAATGCAGAAGGCTGCCGTGTTGGAGAGTCTACATATTCTCCGGAAAGTTCTTGGTATGTTCGATTAGGCAGCGTTTCCTGGGAGAAGTCCCATTCGCTGTCTGGGCTACCTGTAGAGGGGGCAAGGGCCCTGAGCTGATGATGACCTTTACCAGCCTGACTGTGCCAGGATCACCCGAACCCTCTCTGCTGCATTTTCATCTTAATCTGCAAAACATAATAATGTGAGGGGCAGGTATTTTACGAGTGAGTGAGTAAGAAACGTTTCGCAGCATCAACAACATGAATTTATTTGCGGATTAAAGCGTTGATTGGTTTTTGCGTAATGTGAAATGAATCACCTGGTGTGCAGTAATCTCGGTGCATGTGGTCTCTTTAGATGAAGCGAACTCTTCCCAGAACAAATCGACAAAGTCTGTGTCATGAATGTGCGATGACCTTGAGCTTGTTGTTACATAAGAAATTATTCTATAATCCAGTTACTCGGGTGCTCAAATGCTCATATACCTTTCAACGAGCGTGTATGTGTCAAGCGCCCAGTACCTCGGGAATTTCAATAACAAATAAGAGATAAAACAGTAACCAAATGAACACAAGCTTGTCGTACCTATACCCATGTGTTCTACGTAACTACAACACGGATACTTCTAGGGGCCACTTTGACATAACATATACCAGCAGTGTTTGCATGAAGGAAAATCACCACAGCTAGATTCAGGCACGTTAAATACTGCGGGCAACAGTGACACTGCTGTTTAATCCACATATATGAACAAAACCAACCCTAAATGTTTGATCGATGGAGATGCTTTGATACTGATAACATAGTAGTGTACTTGATGTTACGTTTGCTGTATTTCGTTGACTGTTTCCTTCTTGTAACGTTTTGATATTGTTTGTATTTTCTACGTCAAATCCAACGTTCAAGTGCATTCTTTCTTTCGCTGAACAGTTTATATAGCTGAAGGTGTTGCTAATTTGGAAATGCGTACGCGTGCATGTGCATGTGTGTAACAATTATACATTCATGACGAAAACTACATTATGTTCCCTGCTTATCATCCTTGAACACTTACGGCATGTAATGTACTTATGATGCTATTTTTCTTGACCACCGCAACAGGCGGTCGACAGGTTTTAAACATTTAACCAATAACTGATCTGGATACGCTATCCTGCTTGACAGTAATAAGTGGAATATGTTATCATGGATATGTCAGCCCAATGCCTCGTACTGTAGTGGGAATTCTTTCGCCCTGTGTATATCATTTGATTGGAGGCCTGAAAACACACTCTCAGTCGATATCAAATCAAAGACAAATTTGAAATTATTCTGAACTATAGTCTACATTCTTGATCACCATAACCCGTGAAAGACTGTCATCACAACAGGTGATTTATGCAGTAATTCTCCACAAACCTGAGCTATAGACTTGGCGATAATTGTAATTTAAACAACGTCGAAGATCTGTACCATTTCACCTTTATATGTCCATCCTTAAAGAACATTCGAAAGAAATACATACCAATTAAATATTTAAATCGCCCTTCAGTACAACAATTTGTTCGCATCACGGCAACCACAAACTATCAAGACTTAAAATATGTAATGTTCTATTTCAAATATGCATTCAAGAGTAGAAATTAAATGTGAATCTTTTGTTTAATAGTTTAATTGTTTGACAGAGCATGTGTTTATGAATCACTATGAAATAGTGATGATACCAGGTGTTCGCGAAAAGGTGAGCGTATCCTGTCCTACCGGTGGTACCCGTCATAAACATATGCTATGTCTAGTCAGAGCGTTCACCTGAAATAATTCGGGAACGTATGGTATAAGTCAAAAAGGGGAATTGCATTGGACATCATTTTTGTCACTGACGCATCAAATTTCGAAATGTTCTCCACATGCCTACCATACATAAAACGTCTTGAAAACTTTATTGAGGCCTTGAATGTTGTAAACCTTGAACAAACAGCTTCTGAGCAAGAGTGGCATGACGCTCTTTTAAAGAGCACGCTGAATTGTACCTCAAAGGCTGGAGCTGTTTGATAATTAGGAGGTAAACTTAAGTTTAGTCTGAGATGGTTATTTTATGATGTCTTCTTTGAGTTTCTACAATGTCACTGAGTTACAGAAAAGTTACGTCCCTTGTTAAAAAGCATATGTTTGAGAAAATGGCGGACATGTAAGATATACTGAACTGCTGTAATGTTTATATTTTGAGTTTGCATCAAAACTGAAGAAAATCGCAATCGCACTTCTAAATTTACCTGTTGCATGTACTTTCATCTTCAATATTCAAATGGCGTGTCGGTCTTTATTTAAATCGTTGCAAGCGAGATGAATTTACTGTATGTATAGTGAAGTAGATTAATGACAACCTAAAACTGCGACTTTGATTAGGTGCTCGACGTTGCATAGAACCATCATCGTGTTATGACGTCTAGTAAATACAATTTCGTGTAATTCGTCATGTTTTACTTGTAGATGAAAGCGTTTTGTAAAACAGGAACCGTTTTTGGAGACCTTGGCGCTTCTCGCACAGATTTTATGTATGCTTCTGTATTGGAAAACATTTGTTGAAACACTTCTTTTCATACGAGATTCATGTAAGTCCTACCCAGAAACTGTATGACGGATGAAGCTGACAATCGTACGGGAGTTCATCTGACAATTGTACGGGAGTTCATCATACTCTCTCTCTCTCTCTCTCTCTCTCTCTCTCTCTCTCTCTCTCTCTCTCTCTCTCTCTCTCTCTCTCTCTCTCTCTCTCTCTCTCTCTCTCTCTCTCTCTCTCTCTCTCTCTCTCTCTCTCTCTCTCTCTCTCTCTCACAGAGTCTGAACACATGGAAAAAATCCTAAGTGGAAAAAAGAAAAAGGTTTTCGGTTCCCATTTGCTCACCTCCTGTTAAGACATCTAAGATTTACTGTATGCTTCCTGAAACTGTTGGCAACCTTTCAATTTGGAATGTTAAAGTGATATATACTCTCCCAAAAAAGAAACGCATCATAAAAAGAGCGATTTCATGTAGCAATGAATTAAAACGTGATTCATTTTACAAAAGGTTTTGCTCTGTTTATGAGTCCTATGGTGTTTATGTTTTGAAACATCACAACAAAACGCACCATCCGTAAAATACCCGTATTTAACAGCATGATTTTCAATACAGACAGACAGACAGAGAAGTTTATTTCTCAACCAACCAACGGTGGTACATGAGAATATATAAATACATAGGTAAACAAATATATACATGGCAGACAGAGAAGTGGCTGGACATGATCATTTGAATATTACTTAGTAAGCGATTTATACAATACATTCAGAAATGACTTTAAGTTCTTTAGATGTTTAGTAGTTTTATTACATAATAATTTCTTTAACATTGAATGTTTTTGGAGATCACACATATATGTCGCGAGATAGGTATTTCGCTGTTGGAGAAGAGTTTCACATCTAAAGAGATAGTGAAACTCATCCCCAACAACGTTAGCGTTACACAGCTTACATATTCTTTCCTCTTTTTGAATAGAATGCCATCGACCGGTTTCAATTGGTAGGTTATTGTTGCAAGTTCTTAGTTTTAATATAGGAAAATATATATCCCTGGATAAGTATAAGTAGTTTTCAAAACATAGTTTATCTTTAAAACATTTATAGAATTGACCTTTAGAACTAGTTTCTATGGAGCTACGCCAATGTTGTAAAAACTGATCTTTTAGAGTAGCTTCAACTTTTAGGACCAGCCATGACGTGGTGACATTGTGGGGTTTGAGAAAACCTCTGATAAACCGCAGGTATTAAGTATTCTTGTAACAAAAGATATCCATCGGAGTTGACAACCAAAGTTATTAACAGAGATAAAATTATACACCAGTGAGGAGAGTTTACAGTATTGGTTATTTGTTGCTACTTTATGCCAAAAGAAATAACTCGTTTGTATAATTTGATGTAGAGCGGTTCTCGGCCAAACTCGCCATACACCATAAAGTTTGGAGTGGAGCTTCGAAGGCCAACAGCAAATTTAACAAATCTGAGATGTACTTTTTCTATAATGTTCAGGTTTTCAAATCCCCATACTTCACATCCATGAAGGAGAATCGGACTTATCATAGTATCAAATGCTTTTAGGGTGCAATCAATAGGTAGGTTTAAATTTCGGGCTTTTTTCAAAAGGGCAAACATAGCTTTAGTTGCATTTTCTACTAGCGCTTTAATACCTGTCAAGAACCTACCATTTCTATGGAACCTTACGCCAAGATAGGTATATGTATCTACTATTTCAATTTTACTGCCCCCCAGCGAAAATGAAAATTTTGAATTGACTGTTTTCGAGGGCCCACCTCCGAATATGACAATCTTAGTTTTAGATAGATTAACTTTAAGTTTCCATTTGAAACAGTATTCCTGAAAGTTATTTAATGATTTCTGAAGTTCCTTAGGTGATTCACTGAAAATGAGAGCGTCGTCGGCATATAATAAGAAAATCAAATGTAACCAAAGGTAAATGTCATCCTCGTTTGCATTTTCAAAGTTCACACCTGTACATCCATTTCTTAATAAGAAAGATTCAAGATCATTTATAAAAATAGAAAATAGTAGTGGTGATAAGTTTTCACCCTGCCTAACACCTTTTCTACATTGAAAGAAGGGAGACATTTCATAGCCAGTGATAACAGTTGATTTTATATTATGATACATATTTCTAACGAGCGTTAAGAATTTGCCATTGATACCATATCGTAGCATTTTATACCACAGCCCTGCGCGCCATACGGTGTCAAAGGCTTTAGTGAAATCTATAAATGCACAATAAAGTTTACTCTTAGATAATTTTAATATTTCTAAAACTATATTCATAATAAACACATTATCGGCAGTCGAAAACCCTTTCACAGCACGTCACACTAGAGACTTCCTCCAGAACCACAACATCAATGTGGTCCCCTGGCCCTCAAGATCCCCGGACTTAAACCCGATCGAACATCTGTGGGATGCCCTGGACAGACGGGTGAGACGCCGTAACCTTCAGCCCCATACACTTCAGCAACTCGCACAGGCACTACAGGCAGAGTTGGCTGCGATTGGGCAACACGAGATTCGGAGACTTATTCGTTCGATGCCGAGGCGATACCGTGCAGTTCAGGATGCCCACGGTGGTCACACGAGGTATTGACTTCAGCGCCACCACACGTCTCCATGTGACACTCAAACTGACTTTCCTCGAGTTGGTGCCAAAGAAGGATCAGTCTGCATTCCCAATGTGCAATTTCATAAAGCCTACAAGATGTTTCAAAATAAACATAATAATACAGTTGAAATTCCTATATGCGTTTCATTTTGGGAGAGTATATATAAGTATGGATGGAGCAGGTGCAAATGGGCTTGAATGAGAATGACTGACTGACTGACTGAGTTTGGTTTTACGCCGCTTTTAGCAATATTCCAACAACATCACGGCGGGGGACACCAGAAATGGGCTTCACACATTGCACCCATGTGGGGAGTCGAACCCGGGTCTTCGGCGTGACGAGCCAACGCTTTAACCACTAGGCTACCCCACCGCCCCATTGAATGAGAATGAATGCTGACATGGACAAACTGTCCCAACTTCTGAAACCAATCCTCACAGAAAGTTACATTTCATAGCGATATTTCACACTGTTTGAAGAAAATCCGTAACATCATCTTTAAATCTGATTTCACATCTTTTGAAGAAAATCGGGGGGTAACAGCATCCTTAAAGTGCGAAAATATCACAACCAAGTGCGCTGTTTAGAATTACCGTCTGGTTTTCCAATCTGGGACAAGTGGAACGTACTGTAGTTTCACAAAAAGATCTCCAGGGATCATAGTTACCTTAATTGGTCGCAGAAGATGCGCAATCGCCTTGCTGAAGGAATTCTCGACAAGGATCTGTTCGGACTCTTCTTTCTCTACAAGGCTTCATAAGGGACATGAGGAGTAATGCAAATTATAAACCAACAGTGACGTCACTCTGTTGTTCTTAGGGGAAACTTTATCTCGTAATATCCCTCAAATCTGATAAAAATCTCGCTTCCTCGGGCAATTATCTAAATAACGTCCCTGTGTCCAGGGCATTATCTTAATAACGTCCCTCTGCCTGGGGATATTTTTACTTTCAATTATTACTTGTTTTGAATAGTTATACGACTTTGTCTGGCCATGACTGAATGCGATCTTAAATATGACATAACTGACAATTTCCAACATGTAGTGCCGACACCCGGTTTCGAACCCGCAACCCTTCGCTTACTAGCTTGGCGGTTTTATCCACTAGGCTGCGAAGGATCGCTGTGAAGAAATGAGATTGTTTGTCAGTATGAACCGTGTGTTCCTCGCTAGACGGGTTGTGCGGGCAACGCACGTGCAGGGCACGGATAGAGCGTGCAGAGCACGTGCATTGCGAGGCGTCGGCTGCCAGTCTCATCCCAGTTGATTTCAACAGTAAATACCAAATATTGAAGTTATATCTAAAGTATATCTTCGGGCGGTTTATAAGTTGGATATAACATGACCCGTGGACATTATTGAAAAGTAAGCCCTCTTCCTTGGGAAGCGGGCTTACTTTTCAATAATGCCCACGAGTCATATTATATCCTACACATAGAGCCATTTAGGCTCTATGGAAAGAGACAAGTCTTCCAGTGGTTCAAGCACTGGGAAGATAATCTCAACAGGCACACCGGCGGAAAATAGGAAAGCAATTACATGTATGTCACTTCAACACAGAAAAGACCTGACAGCCTGCATTCTTTTCTTTGACAGTATGGCGAGTGCTTTCCTGAGCATTATGTCATGTATCAACAGCGATCGGTTTTAGTCAGCAGAGAGGCCTGCATAATCGAAATGCCACTAACCCAAATTATGCAACAGATCACAAGGCTAACAACAGTATCATTCTTGGACAGGAACCTCTCTAAAAGAAAACTAGGCCCATTGCGACGAAGCAAACAACAGAAACTGCAGAAAAGAAATCCACTATCAGTTCTAAACGAATCACAAATCGGTTGACTATTTGACCCTCTAAATAACTTTTAGAGGCCAAGCAGATTTGAAACATGTAGAGTTGATTGCCAAGCAAAGCCACAGGTGGCTCAAACCTGAAAGGGGTGTTGGGGAAGCCTAGCGCTTACAGCGTCGGCTCGTCATGCTGAAGACCCGGGTTCGATTCCTCACATGTCGCGATATTTGTGGAATATTACTAAAAGCGGCGTAAAACTAAAGTAACTCACTCACTCTGATTTCATGTCGGAATTTTTCGTTTGTATAATGTGAGGTTCACCCACTCTGTGCACCTTTTAATGAGATATCACGTTCAAAAGTGCTTGGTCCATCATGAAAGATAACACTATCAAGGTTGCTATAACTGTACATTTAATTATGGTTGGTGCTATTGTTATTGTTTAAAAAAATAGCATTTATTTTGTTTCTAAACACAGGTATCAAATAGTGATTGGAAAATTTAGTACACTGAAATATCGGCAAAGATTGTTCGTGGCTCTACCGTAGAATAATTATTATTGTTATTACTTAAACTTTCTAAACAAATTGCAGCACCCAGAGGAGTGTTGTTAATCCTGTCAGAGTATCATGCAGAAAACGGATGTACCGTACACTCCCATGGTCATAGCATGGTGGCCTTACTTTGGTTATTGGTGACCTATGACCCATTTTTGTATTAAGAATAGTCACATATTTTATGGTTCGTAGTAGTATTTAATTTAAATCTGTTAAAGCTTAAGACACTTTAGTTTCTTTTGACGACATGATGTATATAGTTTGATTTATGTATTATGAATGTATAACGTGTTGTATGCACTATGTGGCTGAAATACAGACCGACTTAAAATGTACATGAACCCATTCTCTCATGCCAAACGACATAACAACACATATTCAGCACAGGTCTCATAAAGCATAACATTTGCATTTTGTAAGAATGTTTTTTGTAAAAACAAATGTTATGGATGGAGGAGTAATAGGAAGGAAACACTTGGATTTCAACATATCTTTCCAAATGCAGAAATCGTTTCAGATTGACATTGGGGATTATAACTGCAGTAGGACGAAGAGTATAAAAGGGTTTTTGTCGTACAAGTAGCCTGTAGACAATGTGTTGTGCTTCATGCCTTTATTTGTCTCACTTGGTCCTATTTCAGAATTACACAGAGTGTCTGAGAAGTTTGTGTCACCCTTCAAAGATCTGCGTTTGACACCAAGTCTGTTTTCAGTTCTATTGATGCTGTGCTCATTTAATGCAAGGCATTGATTCTCACCACGACGTACTGCCCAGTAGTATACACAAATCCGGTGTACTTATGGCATTATCCCACAGTAGGTATGCCTGTCTGATGTACGCCTCTTTGTATAGCAGTGTCACCCGAGCCGGTAGGCGAGGGATGTCACAACTACAAAAGGTGTACATCAGACCGTAATACCCGAGGGAGAAGCATACAACGTATTTATCTTACCGCCATGTTAAATGTACCAAACATTATTTTATATCACGTTAAAGATCGCGACCGACTATATGTCATGTAAACAAAATGGCACCTGCTTCTAGACTGGATTTGTAAAATCAGTTAAACATATTCTGACAGGCTTAAAACTGCTATAAAAAGGGTTAATTATGTTTAGGTTCAGTGTGCAAACCACTCAATATACAAAACAGCTTCAATAAAGCAGTGAAAGTCGGTAAAATAAATCTGTACAAAGTGAACACAAAACAGCCTGATCGAACGGTTTTCGAACTCCGAGCACAGCTAGACGTCTTAGCGCTTCAGCTTCTCGGTGGAGAGCTTGGCGGTTACCGTGGCAGCGGGTAATATTTTTTCCAGTTGTCACCCTCCTGGGAAGGGTGACACGGAAACTTGTTACAGCGTCATTGACCAATAAAGAATTAATGTATTTTACATGAAGGTAAGATGCGCATATTTGATAGTACCGGGATTTGATGAAAGTAGGACAGTTGGATCCACCGTAAGTCTTCGCCCTCTTGGTGCTGACACGTTTCTTCTGCTCGAACAAAGCAAACAGGTAGAGCTGATTCATCCTTGATGTCATGGGCATTTGCCAGTTATACACCTCGTCACCGGAAGTGATGTCAGCTCCCCGGATGTTGACGACCATCCAGTGGATAATGGAGTTCTGTTTGGTCTTTCCCAGTTCAGGGGTCAGGTCGAGCATCATCAGGGTGTATTTCTTGTCTGACCACAAAAAGCATCACTTTGAACTGTATATTTTTAATATACTTAGAACAATCATCATAAATGTTTGATTAAGAACACGTTCGTGAAGAAACGGTTATTCGATAGCGACACGGATATCATAGCTGATTTTCAGAGCCTCGAGTTTCCACTGCGTAGTTTATCTTTCAATGTTTTCATAACGTTTTAGATTCGTCAAATCCAATTTTGGGGTCATTTCTTTACACTGATTTTTGTTCGATCTCTTAAGCCATCGACTTAGTTTAAGACCACACACCCTCACCATAGGCGGATCCAGGGGGTGTTGCAGGGTGCGCACCCCACCCCACCCTTTTGTCCTGAAAGTTTATTAAATGACCATTGAAACTCTGGTGAAAATGAAGTGTGCACCCTCCCTTTTCAAAAGCTGTATCCGCCCTGCTCACCAACCACGAATTGGTGGTCTGGGGAGTTTACTCACCTGAGGGGAGTTGATCTCCAATCTGCAGGGGGACCAGTTTGACTTGTGGGGAGTTTCGAGTCTCCACGACTCAATAGATCCATGTTCCGATAATCTACAGTGACGTTTACTGGGCTGGAACACAGAAATTAATTTTCGGCATCAACCTCCATTCCATTAAGAATGACTTTGAGATTGCATAAACCATAAAGAAAGTTAAATACTCACCACGGATTCTTTTTGTTAATAAGCTGTTCTCTGTGTACACATGATCTCAAGAATATACATGAAAATATAATGCCACTAAAAGCACTGTATCTTACCACAGAGGTAAAGGCCACCTTCTTTTAGACACCATTCTGCATGACATATGTTAAGGGCGTGAAAATGAGGGTACCCGCCTTCTGTGATAAACTGTAAACAGGATGTGCGCTTTATAGCGGGAACATGAGGGTATCCACTCTCAGATATATCCTGTTTTGCACGATATGTATGTTGTAACAGGGACAAGAGTGCCCCTTTTGCGATAGACTATTCCGCACGATGCGAACGCTAAAAGCAGGGCCTTGAGAGAACCTTCGTTTTCGATGCACTATTTGCCATAACATGTAGCGGGAACATGACAATAAACTTACTTGAATGTTGTAGGTGACTTTGTGAATTTTTTTGCGATTTAGAGGAACATATGAGTACCGACCTTCTGTCATACAGCATTCCGCACGATTTGTACGTTATAGCGGGGGCCGTGAAGGTGACGTCAACGGATACACTAAGGTCAAGAGCCTCCGGAAGTGACGAAATCCCACCTTTTTCTGAATGTAGCTGCTCAACCCTGGATGAAAATACATTGGTATGATCTGATTATTATATTTTTTCAGTAGATGTATCCAAGCATGTGTGCCATTCTGTGCTACAGCAGTTTACATGGTATCTATTTTGCATTAGAAATCTTTCATGAATAGACTTACCTATTCACAGTCTACAGAACTAGACAGTGTGGTTAGTGTCTTGAGTGTGTATCGTATATTCAGGGCAGCTATTATATTAATGATATATATATGTACAACAGTCAATGGGCACCTCGGTGACATTCTTGTGCCTTCAGACAGCATGGGTTGTATACACCTAAAGGAGCTGAGATAGTAAATCCAATTTACAGTGATCCATTGAGAGGGCACAGGAAACTATTTACAAATAGAATTTTGCACAACTTACATTGTCCATAATAGACTGGACATCTGTTCATAAAATTAACAGACCGGATGAAGGCCGCAGTGTACTCATCTGTTGAAGTTAGAATCACGCTGATGCCGCTATGACTGGGCTGCAAGAATAAACAAAGTGTTAGCCTTTATCGGCCTCAATGTTGGTGTTAAATAGACTGTCCGTGTTTTGTGGCAGTGTTGGTCACTTCGAAACAGTGTTCCATTTTCAAAGGGAAAATCTCTTTGGTTGGTTGGGTTGATAATCTTACCACAACTCTATTTTTCTATTATCCTGCTTTTATACATTTTGCCAATGTATTTGTACTCCTTCTCCGTTTTGAACTGGAATTCCCAAACAGAAATAAGTATTGTTCAATTTGTTCAATTTAATATGCGCTTTTACAGACAGACAGACAGACGGACAACAGGTCTATTTTAGATGTGGCCTAGGGTAATGAGTACAAAATGACAACTTAGATTAAATTTTACAGAGAGCATTACCTTGATTTTGTTTTACAAAAATTGCTAGACGGGTATTATATTCACGGTTCTTAGTATTTAGAAGATGTACAAAATTTTTTGTTTATTTGGGTTCAATATGTAATTACCGCTGCATATAAAGGACATTTCATTAACACATGAATAAGTATTGATTTCCTTTTATAAACGTAGTTAATTTTAGAACACAATTGTTAATTCACAAAATAGCAAAATACATTTTTGAAACCAGCATCTGTTTTGTGAAGTGAAAAGGCAAAATGTAATGTAATTGCATCAGACTAATAAATTTACTTACAGCTCACGTTCTAAAAAAGTTTCGTTATAAACTCAGTTTCACAAAATTATGTTAAAATCAATTTAACTATATATCCACCCATTTTCGGTTATCAGTTAACGAGATGAAAGTGTGGTACAAGCAGCCGCAATAAACATGGTATGTGACTTTGAAATGCCAATATATAAAGTTGAATTAAACAGGAAATTCATCAAACTAGTTCTTACTTGAGAGACCCAGCTGCGACACCAGATCCTGCACGTAGACTGGGCGTCGGCTGTTGGGTACCCGTGATGGGTCAAGTGATGTCTGCTGCTTAAACACGAGCCAAACGTAAGGGTTGTTCCGGTCCACAGGGTTTCCAGGCCCAGCGTAAGGAAGTATAGTCTGGAATGAATGAATGAATGAATGAATGATAATTGATTTGTATAGCGCCTGGTTTCCAGATTGGACATGACTGCTCAACGGCGCTTGTTGAAGTGAGCGGAAAAATGATATGTCTTCAGATGAGTTAGAAAAGAGTCTTTTGTTTCACAATTTCTGATTTCCAGTGGTAGGGCATTCCACAGGTTTTGGAGCTGCAAAACACAAGACCCACTTCGCCAATCTTTGTTTTAGTTTTAGGAATATGAAGTAGTTTATCATCCGCTGATCTTAAAGCTCTTGTGGGTTGGTAGCGATGTAACATGTCCTTAATATAAGTTGGGGAGTTTTCATCATTTAGTGCTGAATATGTGAGAGAAAGAGTCTTGAAAGTGATGCGGTGCTCTACGGGTAGCCAGTGGAGTGATTTCAGGACATGGGTGATATGGTCAGTTCTCTTGGTACCAGTCAGCATCCTCGCAGCACTGTTCTGCACTTGTTGCAGTAGTTTGATGTTAGTGGCAGTAGTCCCATTGAGGGAGGGCATTTCCATAGAAATGATGTATAGGTTAACAGTTAGATCATTAAAGGTGGTCATCGAGGTTTCCAAGCCCAAAGGAAGTAATTATAGTATGGAACGAGGAATATAAATGTGTACAGGTTATAAAGTTAGTCTTTAAAGTTGGCCATCAGGCCGAAATAGTCGATGATATCATGAGTATGTATTTGTTTCAGCAGTATTGCAAACTGTTGTTTGTACGATCGAGTCCAATGGACCAGGCTACTGTCACCAAGCGATAACAGACACAGGATGTTAGAATCTTTACCGTTTTCAAGAGGTTTTGGTTACCGAATTTTCAATGGGCTGTGGTAAGCTTGTCAAACTGATCTGGGGCATTCTGGGTAGTTATACATACAGATTTGTAACCCAGAATTAGTATTTGTAGCGTGCTAAAATCTCTCATGATACATTCAGTAATTTTCAGTTACTGCCGGGCTGAAAAAAGTATACGCCCATGTTTTTCATTACCTATAATGTGACACCATCATAAAATGGCCATTTGATAGCTAATACCTATGAATTTGATACTGGTATCATAGTTACGTTTTGGACCTGACGTTTGGCGTTGTTGTTTGTTTTTCCGCGACTCTTTTCAACAAACTAAAATTTGCAAATTTGGGTTACATTCTCTTTTCAATATATTCTATCTCTTGCCTAGCACTCAAGCAATTTATCATGTATAAAGGAAGGTCACCTACGTCTCCATTCTGTAGTCTGCCGCCGGGAACGTTGACGTATAACGCATGCATGTAGAACGGGTTGGGGTCAAACATCATGACGGTGTAGAGAGCGTTCTCCTCCGCTGGCCACGTCACTTCCGGCTCCTCGCGGAGGTCATAAGGGGGATAGACAGTGTTACCGAGAGGATCGATGACGAAATCTTGTGGTCTGTCCAAAGGCACTTGTACTATCCTCCCACAGCCGTTGTATATCCCTGGTGTTTAACAAAGTCATGCACATACCGAATGTCATACACTTAAATACAACGCGTCAACGGTGGTTTTGTCTGATCTGATGTTGGTTGTTGAATTTTATAGATTGTGATAATTTATAGAGTAATGATTTGTATCTAAAATGGTATTTTCACGTTCAAATTATGTGATAACAAAATCGATCGTTTTCATTTTGATATATCAAAACATTAGGTTTTATATAAATGTTTTTAAAACAGGTTCTAAGATATCATCACATAGATCAGAAAAATAATACTTGCCTATATATCGCGTTTGTGATTATAAATTAGTTGATAAATAATCAACATTCGTGAGACACACAAATAAATGAGTGTAAGATGGAAATGGGCCGAAGGGATGTACTCACGGTCAGATCCATCAGCTGAAATTATGACAAAACACAAACATGTATGTGTGAAGGACAATATATCATTGACCACATCGTGAAAAGAACCCTGTATCACCCAATAATGGCACCTGGCCGTCTGATTCTACCTGAAACATTCGATAGTTTAATATACCCACCTTTACCTATGAGTATTCTCTTCCCTCAGAGGTTACTCAAGTTAAATCTTCCCACGTAACCTCTGTTTTGATACGGCCACATTACCCAAAATCTCCTGGTGGCAAAAATCGCAACACGATTTATCTCCCTTTCTTTCTATCCAATCGGAACACGTGTTACATCGACTTAAGCCGCCATGGAGTTAGTTAATCAATATGCGAAGGATAGATTTGGTATTTCATGTTTTACTGAAAATCAGAAACTAGCAATAGAAAGTGGGGCCACAAATATCCCTCCTCTGCCGATGACTTATGTTGATGTAACACACAAGACATTTAATGGCTGGCTTGTCCGTTGTCAACGAGGGCGATGGAGACGCCATTGATCATCAATTACATGGCTGAGTTCTGTCTAGAAGAAACGTTTGCGCATCGCGCCGGAAAAAGAGGTTCTAGTTTTCGGAAATTACCGAGGCTTTGCGAATGATCACATTTGAAACGACGTCGCTGATTGAACAACTAATTCTGATTGCAACCAATCACGAACCCTGAACACTCGCACCGTGAAAGGGCCGTATTACAAAAGAGGTTACGTGGGAAGATATGACTTGAGTAACCTCAGTGGGAAGAGAATGCCCTTTACCTAAAGTCAAGTAACTGTTGGAATCAAACGAAACCAGAATACATCTGAATACCCTCAATTGATCTACTATGCCAGAAAGTATAACAATTGCATAAACAAAGCATTTTCTTAAAAGAACTTATTCGGATCCTGACAGTTGAATTCTTTCTTTCTGAAATCTCACAAAGACGTCATAGTGGAAGTTTCACTAACCTGGAAGAGTAATATGGTACGTGACGTTAGGGACGAATCCTAGACCGCTGGTATCGGTGGCATTCTCGCCCATAATTCGAGAGAGGAGGGATTTTAGGGACGGTGTGGTGTTTCTACACAAGGAGCTCACTTTGCCGGGTGGGCAGTCAGTCGCGTACCTCGTCCCAAACCAGAAGGCTGAGGTACTGGCGTAGAGGGATCTCATTTCAGTCAGACACGGTCCGTCAAGACTGTCGCTGCAGGCATTCTGAGCGTGAACATCTGTAGGCGTTGGAATGAAAGGAAGCATTTAAGAAGGTATGTCATAAGGTACATATATTTTAACTTATTGTATATTCGACGGAAAACAGAACTCCCCTCAACATGCTTTTGGTTGGTTGGTTTTTGTTTAACGTCGCACTCAGCAATATGGCGGCGGTCAGTAAATACTCGAGTCTGGACCAGACAATCCAGTGATCAACAGCAAGAGCATCAATCTATGCAATTGGGATACGATGACATTTGTCAACCAAGTCAGCGAGCCTGACCACCCGATCCCGTTAGTCGCCTCTTACAAGCGCGACTTACTGAATTCCAATTCTATCCCGGGTTCAGTTAATCAAAACTAAACCAACTCACTCATGAAATCAAGATAAATCATACTTGTTGAATAGCTGATTATACTTACATGATGTCGCTGTCAACAGCAGAGCCAGCAAGGCAGGTACAGATGTCATGGTCGTCTCTTGGTGTGAGACAAATGGCGAGGTCAACGGACTTTTGGGGCCACATATAGTCTACATACCGATCGATAAACTGAAGGCGTCCCAAAAGCGTCACGACAGTACCTGGGAAGAACTGCTGTGTTTGTTGATGTATTCTGATACTAAATCTTTGTAGTCTTTTGTTAGCCCATGAAACCAAACACAGGTGCTACAAGCGCAGATAACAAAAATACAAAACTTTTATTGACTTACATGACATGTGAATGGCTTACATAATTTGTGTTTTTGCAAAATATTGAATATTTGGTTACTGCACATGTTAGCTCTATGAGTTTGAAAGCATGAAACAGGTGTTTTAATTCAAGTATATTTGAAAATGGTAAATATTGGTATGGTATATACACTAATCTATCGTTAGGGGCGGTGTTGTAGCCTAGTGGTTACAGCGTTCACTAGTCACGCGGAAGACCAGGGTTCGATTCCCCACATGGGTACAATATGTCAAACCGATTACTGGTGTCCCCTGCCGTGATATTGCTGGAACATTGCTGAAAGTGGCTATAATTTGTGGTGATATATAAGTGCTGGATAAGCTATAGGATTGGGCCAATTTTGCCTTGGCGGAGGGCACTGTATCACTTCGCCATTTTTACATGATAATCGTTCAGCATTTCCCAATGTTGAAACAAACCAGTGGCCTTCATAAATGAAAAGTGATGGAAATACTTTAGTAATCATATAGCATACTTTTTATTCAGGTTGTGTAAGTACAAGCTCTGTTTCGAAAGTAAATCATTTCCTTATCAACATTGATCGATAGAAGAAATCTAAATAGTTGCATCATGAAATTATGGGTGGACGCTTTTAATACTGATGCAAGTTTTTGAAAAGAAATAAGTGAATCCATTATTATATATCTAGATGTTCGAAACCCCACACATATGCTCCGTCCGTATAACAGTATAGGCGCAACCATGACATCATAATTGGCAATCAAGAGGACGGTCAGTGCTACCAAAGCTCAATCTCCAGCAGATGAATTTCTACATTACTTTATTACCCACGTGGTCAACGTATGGGTAGTTGCATACTAATCTCGTACGTCACACGAGTGTCGTATCGCGTTGACCTGTGTCGTAACGACTTGACCTGAAATTCTAACGATTTGATTGGATAACCGATGACCTCTATTAGGTCACATTCTGACGTAACTATTTTTTCATTCATAACAAACACGTGAATTCATTCATTCTACAACTTAAATGCATTGTGGGAATGTAAACATTGCGAACGTTGCCGTGTCGCTGTTTAATTGTGAGTCGAACTGAGACATTATATCTGTCGAAAAACATAAACGCAATGTTTCCATCAGTGATGTTAGCCGAATGAAGCAACTGGAAACCAAAAAACGAGGTGCAACGGAGCAGTTTACTGTAGGAGGCTGTACGAGGCGATGACAACTGACATGCATCGTGACGTCGGTTACCACGGCAGTGACGTCATTAGTGTGACGTCATGCAAATATTGTACTACAGTACAAAACTCTTCCGCAACCTCTTTATGAAACCGGTTTCGGTTTGGAACCAAAAACGTAACAAAAATACGCTATTTTGTCAATTTAAATGCATGTAAGACGTGGGTAATAAATAAAATACCACACTCGGTCTCACTGCATACGAATTATACGAAACTCGTGACCTTCCTATGTTATCTGACCTCGCTTTCACTCGGTCAGATACCATAGGAAGGACACTCGTTTCGTATAATTCGTATGTAATGAGACCTCGTGTAGTATTCTCTATATGTGTTATCTCCACTTCCTCCACATCATGTATACTTGAAACTGTGTTACTCAACCTCAAACATTTGATCGTGTATTGGCTGACAACATTCATGTTATAGTTACCTCCCGTTATCTATGGGCAAGTTAAAATTGGAATCAAACAGAATTAGAATCCAGTAGTTAACTAAACTACTATACAAAAACGTATTAATTTCTTTCTTTATGTATTCGTAAAATTAAAGGGGATAAGGCTATCATATTTGGAAGAGTAATACCTTTCTGTCTTAGTGGGGACTCTGGGGTAGAATGTGTCAACCTTGATCGTTTTAGAATGGGCAAGTGAGTACAAGGGGATAACAACACATGTGCTAGACAAATGTATTTTCGTTACCATAGCAGAAGAAAAATGTGTTCCCAGCCATTTACATACTTTATTTACACACGTTAGCTGGTTTTCACGTCAACGAATAGTACATATACACATACGCATGCACATTCGGTTTCACACGTGTAAAATCAATAACATTAGTAAATGTTATGTAAGTGAACGTGCCATGCTGTAAAGCATATATACATGCGTCACTCACATTTGAATGTATCACGTTGAAGCAAACACTATCAAGCAGTAGGACTTCAATGTGTTATGCATTGAAACCATCCCCAGCCCTTTATGAATCACCATTTCCAGTGCTTTGACAAGTTTAGGTTTCTTCCATCTGAAAACGAGAGAATCAATGGTGTCCTTGCTGGTGTATCTTAACATAGAATTTATGAAATATATCGGTGAATGTTTTCAGTCAGAATAAACAGCCCTTGATGCATCAATATGCATCACATTTAACCTCTTTCTTTAGTGAACGTGCCAATGTTAATTAGAAAGTATCATCACTAAGCGCGACAGGGCCTCACGGTTTGGATTCTGGAGTTCCTAAATTTGGACGTTCAAGAGATAGCTGCTTCGACAGGGCGATGCCAGTGCAACTACCCTGAATTGTGTAACCACTGGCAGTATAGACACCGAATGCGAAAAGTCTGCATCCAAGAAACCCGTTATACAGAAGTCATTTTGCATTATCGAGGTGTTTGTCTCATTAACAAATGTTTTTCAAAGTTGTTGAAACTGATAAAAAATGAAAAACATTCATTCACTTACACGTAGATTCATTCTCACCATGTGTGCTGCATCATGTACATGTGCCCGTAAGAATCAAGATCAAAGACTGTTGCTTGTGTGTGTGTGTGTGTGTGTGTGTGTGTGTGTGTGTGTGTGTGTGTGTGTGTGTGTGTGTGTGTGTGTGTGTGTGTGTGTTGTTATTTGCGTTCATTTGCGTTCATTTTTCAATGATTAAAATTAAAATGATTTTGTCAAATATGCAGTGGCATCAGAAAAGGTGCAACAATCCACCCATCTTCTCCACAACCCTGTTTGTCGTGTTATTTTATGGGACTGAACTATTCTAAACACAATACAAATATATACTCTGTTCACAGAACTGCAATTACATTTTCTCTGTCGGACAAAAGATAGGTCGGACATGAAAACATCATGATAAGACAATGAACAATTGACATATATTTCATGTTACTGGACAACAGATCGTCATTTTATCTTATGTATAGCAGTTAGCAAAAAGTGACAAAATAATTTCACGGGGAAAGTAGAGCCGACCGCAGGATTCTGACCGTTCCATACAGAACTTTTAACACTAACAACAACAGGTATTCACAAACGGAAGACCGAAATCGTTCCACGACTAACACATTCAAAGGCAAGCTACTGTTCATCCAAAAGACATTGGAACAGTCTGGATTAGACAATTGCATCTGACGTCATCTTGGTCCCGACGTTAAATCTGGAAATGTCGTCCATACTTCCACTACAAAACCCTTTAAAAAGGGCCCCCAATTCATACTAGCTAGTTCTGGTATTAGGAAGTTATGCTTTTCGTTACAAGTCTAAGAGCTCCCGTCAAACAGACCATGCATAAACACTCAGGGTCATAAAGTCATAAATGGAGGGTTTGATAACATACCCATCAAACCAGTGCTCCTCTTTTTTACACAAATGAGTTAACGAGATCTAGTTATGCTTTTATGCCATGTTTCATGTCTTGTTAAGATAATGACATAAACTTTTAGCGCGAATGTAATCTGTCAGCGTATGCTTAAATAAGGTACAAATAGACTGATCCATATTTTCATAACAACTCGGAGGTTAATCATTTCTAAATATAAAACGCTGCTAATTTCTTGAAGCTATTTGCAGAGCTACAGCCATATTTGAATGGACACGATTCGGTTGTTATTAAAGAAGAGAAGAAAAAATATCATGAACCGCGTAGCAGACCTTTATATTTTCAAATACAAAAGGGAAAAAAGGGAAAACAGCTTTCACCGGGAAGGCAATAAGCTAATATTATATATAATACGGTGGGTACTGATAGGTAAACATGAACTATATTGCACTAACAAATTAGTGTCACGAGGATTAAGCCATATTTCCATAATTATATTATGTAATTCTGGTTGTTTTCTGTCCAAAATGATCATATATTTTTACTCCCAGTTTTGTCCTCAGTCTTATACCATTCCTGTGGTGGTTTCATTACGATAGGGAGAAACAAATGGCTACAAAGATCTTAAAGAACTAAAATGTTGTAAATATTTATCAAGCAATATATTCAACAAATTTATTGGCACAATATTCGGCAATTTCCCATCAAATACATCAAACCCTAATCAAACTAACACAGCATTTTTCAGCGATTGTTGTGGTGGTTATGGGCGTGTTTACTTGCATAATCATTGTTTATTTAGGCTGACGGGACACCTACTGTCTATCGAGCGGTTTGCAGGCTATAAAGACCGTTGACTTCGCCATTTCCGTCACAGCAAGAGACGACCATGGCATCTTTATCTGCTCTGCTGGCTCTAATTTTGACGACCACGTCATGTACGTATCGTTAGCTATTCTCCAAGTGTGGTTTATCTTATTATGAAAAGCGATGTTTCTAAGTCTGCTGATGAGTGAGTTAGAATGCAACTATTTTTAACTTCTTTGAGTGGCATTTTAGAAGTTGGGAAGTACAATATAGAACAAACTTTCAAGCATGACAACGGTACAAGAATCTGTATCGAAACGTCGCACTCACGAATAAAAAGAAGTTGTTATCCATAAAGTTTGTTCTATATTCAACTATTTTTATTTTCATAACAAGGGGAAGGTAAAGAGTACAGATTGTGATGACAGTTGTAACCGTTGGTGTGGTTGTGGTCAACTAAGGTCACTCTCCATGAGGACAAGTGAGTCAAAACCACCCACTATAAAAACTACCATAACAGCTATATGGCGTAAACCCGTGGGCCCATAACATTTCATGATGTATATCAACACTGTCTTTAAACGATCACCTATTATTTTATGTATATTTCCAGATTGTATTTCTCACGTTCATTGTATATTTGAATGCATGTATGATCTTGCCAGCTAAAATTTGACAGCAAAAGTTTGTTCCATTTTGGAAACATGATGCAATTGAAATTGACTTTTTACCAATGTTAGATATTGCTATAATGCGTTGTAACCATCGTCATACGTAATATTTGTTATCACGGTAAGTAAATTAAAATTGTTTCTAGCTACTAATACAACTACGTGTGACATATTATCAGTGACGAGAGGATAATGTTTACACAAGTGAGATTATCAGCATCGTTTGGATAATGTTTCCATTTTCGCAGTAAAGTACAGATTCGAGTACTTTTGTTAGTTTTAGTCCCATCCTGGACTCAGTCAGGCATCACATTTCTAGCGTACAAAGTCAGACATCTAACCCACTCAGCCACCACACAGGAATGGAAGTCGCACATCTGGTAGTCGATAATCTGTATTATGAACTTTGGCAACGACACAGAAGGTTTAGCAAAAATTCTTCAATGACTGACAGGATACAGAACCAAAACGTTTACGAATAATCCTGTGTATATTCTTCAAATAGTTGGAAATGCAATATTTAAGCATGCATGAAGCCAATAAAATGCAAAATAGTGGCCAGATAAATTTTTATAGACTTGTGGATGCAAATGAACATCACATAATGCATCCTCGCCTGTGTAATATTTTATGCATACAACATGAAAGATTCCCAGCCAGCGTAAACATACATGAAATTCACATAATTATGGGTGGTGCTCAACTTTGCAAATGTGTGTCATTTACTATTACATATAATGATCCATAGTCTTTACTTATTGAAATGCACGTTTAAGGAGACCTGTCGAATGTTAGTTCAATAGCATGAAGTCACCATTAGGGTTCAGAGGTCCTTTAACTGGATGTTTTTTTTATGCCTGTGACATAGCTTCTTAAATGCTCCCTTATATTCCAATGCCTGCAGATGTTCACGCCCAGAATGCCTGCATCGACAGTCTTGACGGACCGTGTCTTGCGAAAATGAGATCCCTCTACACCAATACCTCAGCCTTCTGGTTTGGGACGAGGTACGCGACTGACTGCCCACCTGGCAAAGTGAGCCCCTTGTGTAGAAACACCACACCATCCCTAAAATCCCTCCTCTCTCGAATTATGGGGGAGGGTGCCACCGATTCCAGCGGTCTTGGATTCGTCCCCAACGTCACTTACCATATTACTCTTCCAAGTAAGCAAAACCTTCACGATGACAGCCTTTTCTCCTTTCATTTCACGGATTCAGAAAGAAATGAACTAAATTCAAATAATTCGAATTGTTTCTTGTGGTAAAAGGATTTGTTTATACCTGTAGTGATACGTTTTGGGATAATAGTTCAATTAACGGTACCCAGGAGGGATTCTGATTCCAACTTGACCTAAGATAAAGGGAGGTAACTATTATGTGAGTGTTGTTGGCAGATAAAATATCAAATGTTTGAGGCAGATGTTTGAGTAAAACAAGATAGCTTCTGTTCTTGTGTGTATACAGTTTCAGGAGTTAACATTGGGGGATTCAATGGTCGAAAGTATTTTCATTGGTTACGTCAATACATTAGGAGATCAACGATACCCTGTCATTTACACATACATGTTTATATTTTCAGCTGATGGATCTGACCGTGAGTACATATCTCCTGTCCGACCCCACATATTCGGTCATATATACAAGACTCTCTTATATATTTATTTGATTATTTTATTTTGACAGATTCGATATGTGATATCAGTAAAACAATTGTTATTATTTCTGAAAAAATCTGGGATATCTCACAAGGTGTTTTGTTCATATAATGTCAATTCTATTGTACGGGGGTTTTCGTACAGAGGTGATATTGAAAGACTACATAGTCTGTATTTCAAACGATGTTTAAGTGTATCAAAATTCACCCCAACTCGTATGGTGTTAGGAGATGTAGGGAGGCATCCAGTTTGTGTTAAATATTTCAGTCTCTGTGTCAGCTGCTAATGCAGACTTTTATATATGCACTCAGGGCGATTTTCCAAAGTTTGCTATGATCAGTTAAAGATCTTTGATAATGATGGAAAGATAAATTGGGTAACTGGACTTCGCAGACTTTCATTTTCAACAGGATTTTCCTATGTCTGGATTGCACAGGATTTTGGTGATATTTAATATTTATAAAATATTGATGAGTATGTTTTCCCAAAGATGTGTAGACATTCAATTTCAAGAATGGCAAGATATTCTGTCAGGTCGGAGTGATTTCTCATTTTAGATACAGAGAAATACATAATAGAATTGTTCAGTAACAAAGATTTACTCCGTGTATGCTATAAACTACGTTTCCAGTCTAATCAGTTAAAAGTGAGTAATTTGAGATATGATAATGACACTGAATGTAATAAACTTATTTGTTCTAAATGTAACATGAATATCATAGAAGATGAATTCCACCTGGTATTAGTGTGTCCATGTTATAAAAGTTTGAAGGAGCAGCTTATACCCCGTTTATTTCACACATTTCCCTCTAAGAATAAGTTATACCAACTCTTGTCATCACACAATGTGAAACATGTTAAAAACCTTGCTATATTCCTTCAGAGAAACCTACCTACTTAATTATGTATCCACTTTTTTTGTATGCGCAACCATTATTCTGTATATGTATGTGCTCTTGGCCTTGAGGCCTCTACACAGAATAAACTTGTCACTTGTCACCTTTATTCATATAAAAACACATGCTGGATGTACCAAAATAATTTCTGTTGTTTTTAATAAATAACATGGAAAGCTATGTCCAAACATTACTTTTATGTTATCTAAAAATTAATCTTGTGCTAAATATGCAAATATAAGATTACTCTTTAAACATTTAGCGAATCATGGTATGATACATTATACCTCTAAGATAAAGATTCATAATTGATCGTCCATTTTATAAATTGCACGACAAAAAGTAGACAAGCTATGCATTTTGTGTTTTTCAAGTGTTTGGCATACCGTCTTATGTACACGAGTGTCACTGTTAAACATCAGGGAAATACAACGGCTGTGGGAGGATAGTACAAGTGCCCTTGACTAGACCACAAGATTTCGTCATTGACCCTCTGGCAAATTCCATCTATCCCCCTTATGACCTCCGTGAGGAGCCGGAAGTGACGTGGCCAGCGGAGGAGAACGCCCTCTACACCGTCATGATGTTTGACCCCAACCCCTTCTACATGCATGCGTTATACGTCAACGTCCCCGGCGGCAGATTACAGAATGGAGACGTGGGTGACCTTCCTCTATACAAAATAAACTGAATGAGTGCCGAGCAAAACGTTCAATACGATTCCTCTTGGCAAGTGAACTCGACCAAACATTTGTCAAACGTATTAAAATTGCCCTTGTCTGAAACGATTCGCGGAAAAACTGCAAACATCAGGCCTGTACATTGCAAACACGTCCCTGTACAATGGCTGATCGGGGCACTAAAAGACATATAACAAGTAAAGACAGCCGTTAAGCGTTCACAAGCGATCCTTAAACACCAAAAGATGATAACAACATCGCGTCATTTTAAACCTCAAATGGTTTTACAAAGTATAAGTTCTAATATTTAGAATGCATGTGTAGAAAAGCCTGAATGCGTCAGTGAAATTCCCTTCTTGTCCAAAATAATTGTAGCCTCTAACAACTGCAAATTTTGCTCTGATCGAGACACTAAAAAGCATATTTATAAGTGGTATCAAAGGTAGCCATCAAGCGTTCATTGGAAACATTGCGTAATCCCTACTTCAAACGTAACTCGGTTTTTCTACGTACTAATAATTAGAATGTGTGTGTAGAATAGCCTGAATACGTCACAGTAGAATTCCCGTTTTGTCGAATGCCTGTAGCGATCGATGACTACCATTAATTATACAAAATTTAACCTATATATCCTCCCTTCCAGACTATACTTCCTTACTCTGGGCCTGGAAACCCCTTGGACCGGAACAACCCCTATGTTTGGCTCGTGTTTAAGCAAAAGAGATCACTGGACCCCTCACAGGTTCCTAACAGCCGACGCCCAGTCCACGTGCAGGATCTTGTGTCGCAGCTGGCACTCTCAAGTAAGAACAAATGCTTACTTTCTGTTAAAGTATATATATTCATTACCAAGCTGAAGGTGTTAGCTTGTACTGTAGTTTCATGTCTTTACATGAAATTCATGTTGATATCATTCTGCGAAAATGTGCCTGCAAATGAAACATTTAAAGATCACGAATTGTAAATAACTTTCTTCAAAGCAGTAGTGAATGAAATCTATTTCACACACGTTAACTAAAGAATAACTACTGTGTTCATATTTTCTCTTGTAGATACATTCGCAAATATCTCAACATCATCCACTCTATCTTAATTAATTAAATACGTACTTTCGGGATTCCGTAGTGATTTCAACAAGCAAAGACATTTTTCACAACTCTTGTCTTTTAAGCTTGACTAAATTGCTGTTAGAGAATTACAATTGCAGCACAAAATATTTAGGCAGTACAAATACAATGGTAATATATGAGAAAGTGAAATATAAAACAATCATGATGGAAATAGACAGATATTGTGGAATTCACAATGCTGCAAAAGCGGTCATGCTTCCAAGATTGTCTTAGGTGAGGTGAAAAGGGATTTTTCACACAACTGCTGGACTGTGCAGTGACGATGCTAAGGGTGTACTTCCTTTATAAATATAAAAACAGCTTCCCGACATTTCTTTTCTAGAACATTCTCTCACTCACTGGGTCAGAATACACTGAAATATTACGGATGAACTAAACAGTAACTACCACTGCCCAACTGAATCTTAACGGAATCTATGTTATACTATTCCAAGACTGATTAAGTATGGATAACACTACCAGACAGCAAAATGCACAGTCTATTGTGCACCAACCTTGCATTTGTTAAAGCAAGTAGGCTAAACACTTTGTTCATGGTTGCAGCCCGATCCTATGGCATCAGCGTGATTCTGACTTCAACAGATGAGTACACCGCGGCCTTCATCCGGTCTGTTAATTTTCTGAACAGATGTCCAGTCTATTATGGGCAGTGTAAGTTGTACAAGCATATATCTGTAAATATTGTAGAGCCTGGTCATAATCAGTGCAAAGAGTAAAAAGTGATCACATAAATATTATACAGATTCTGGTACCGTTGTCAAACAGGAAATGCTGAACGGTACAAGAATCTGTATCGAAACGTCGCTCTCAAGAGATAATTAAGTTGTTTTCCATAACTTTTGTCTAGATTACCGATATTAGCTGTAACGAGCGTTTAATAACACGTGGTATGCATTGGATATATTATGGCATGGCTCAAACATATTTCTTAATATATTCACCCCCCCAAAAAATGATGAAGCTAACATTCCATATATCATCCAGGGTTCAGCAGCTACATTCAGAAAAAAAGTGGGCTCCCGTCACTTCCGGAACGTCTTGATCTCAGTGTATCCGTTGACGTCACCTTCACGGCCCCCTCTATAACGTACAAATCGTGCGGAATGCTGTATGACAGAAGGTTGGTACTCATATGCCCCCTCTATAACACATCTGTATCTGGAACATGTATCACAAAAGGTGGATACGCCCATGGCCTCTCTATAACACACATGAAGCGAAATAGTGTGTCTCAAATGATGACTAATTCCAAGTCCCCAATATTACATGCGTATAGTCAGAAAATGTTGCAACTCTCATGTGCTAGGAACCGTACACATCTTCTAAGGATTCCTCGATAGGATCATGCGATAGAGTGTATCACAAAATGGGGGTACGTTCATGTTCCCAATAATGTAGCCTCCGTGGAATAGATTTCATTCATGTTCCTGTTCTAACATATATCATAGAAATACTGTGTGAAAGAGGCTTAACATGGTGGAATGATTCAGAGTATATTGGATTTCAAAGTGTATTCTTGAAGTCATGTGTGCACGGGAAAAAGCATACGAATAAAAAAGTTTGGCAAGAGAAATGCTATGCCTTTGTATCTTTTACCCCTTCATGGCTGTCTCTTTACTGTTCCAGCCCAGTAAACGTCACTGTAGATTATCGGAACATGGATCTCTTGCGCTCTGTGGAGACTCGGATATCCCCACAAGTCAAATTTGTCCCACTGGATATCGGAGATAAATTTCCCTCAGGTGAGAGAACTCACCCGACTATCAGTTCGTGGGTGGCGATGCCGTGGTCTCAAATTTCTAAAAGATGATTGGTTTTGCACTCAAAGAAACATGACAAAAAATCAGTGCAAAGAAATTATGCACGCAAAAATGGATTTGACAAACAATTTACATTTATAGATAGAAAACAGAATTTTTAAATCAAACGTTTAGGATGATTATTCAACTCTCATGATAAAAGGATATGCTTTTGTTTTTAGACAAGCAGTACACCCTGATGATGCTCGACCTGACCCCTGAACTGGGAAAGACCAATCAAAACTCCATTATCCATTGGATGGTCGTCAACATCCCGGGTGCTGACATCACTTCCGGTGACGAGGTATATGACTGGCAAATGCCCATGGCATCATCGTTGAATCACCTCTACCTGTTTGCTTTCTTCGAGCAGGAGGAACATATCAGCAACGCATCGGCCAGGACTTACATCGGATCCAACTGTCCTTCTTTCATCGAATCCCGGTACGATAAAATATACAAAACACATTATCTGGTGTGTAGTCCTGGCAAGAAGTTGGTTCCGTGTGTGCTTGGTTGTGAGGCAATGTTTTGTGTGTTAGTTCGCCTCATATATTCAACCTTGTATAATTCAGAAACGTTAGTGATAAACTGAAATGTTGCTGCCGTAAAACACCATTCATTCACTTCCTCATCAGGATTACCCTAACTTATTGTCATTAGTATTATTACAATTTGTGTTGAGTGAATAAAGACTCAGTTTAGATTGTGGCGATAAATAGCGAGAAGCCTTAGGCATCCCTTAATAATGTATTGCGAATGGTTCATATGTTAGCTACATCTGTTCATATCCAGTGAGTGAATGAGTATGCGTTTGCATCGCTTTTAGCAATATTCCAGCAATATCACCACGGGGGATACCAGAAATGGACTTCACACATTGTACCCATATGGCAAATCAAGTGAAAAACGAATGAATGTTGTAACCACTAGGCTCCCCGACCATCCCTCCTCATTTTGCCCTCTTGAGGAGCTGTATGCTAGACATTTCCTAAACCCATTATACTGATGGTCCGGGTTCGATCCATTGTATGTGAAACCCAATTTTTATGTCCTCCATCATGATATTAATGCAATGTTTAAGCGTGGTGTTCCACAAGTCGCTCGCTCACTACCCCCACCCCTCCCTAACCCAACTTGGGGACTTCAGTTCTCCGTGATTGCTAGAGGCAGGTCTAAGTTTATCCACACCTCCTCTATGAACAGGTGCAGGTTTCGAGCTGGCGACTTCATCCGCGACAGCGGACTCTCCCTCGTTGGTCTGCGACACCTCAGAGTCATTCCCGACGCCTACCAACAGTACATGTCGTACGCCGTGGCAAAGGTCAACACCAAGTCCAAAGTGTGCAGGGGAGACACCGATACCACTCGAAGGTGCCGCGGTAGAAGAACTCTTACGTTAGGGTGAAACTGTATCTGAACAGACGATATAAGTGAGGACCTTGTATCGCTCCAACTTTGAGTGTTTAATAAACGAACTTCTTGAATAACTGCCTTATGTTTTCTGCAGACCTCCTCACCCATCGTCACCCATTAGCTCAGAGTGACCAAGAATTCCACTTCCAAGGGAATCTTTGATCTGTCGTAAATCACACCCCTGACATTGACTTTGTCGTAGTCCTACGATCTCCCTGTGAGTCGGGGCACGTGCAGGACTTGGGTATCAGAGCTTTGTTTTTGAATCTTAAAGTGTTACGGTGACAGTTTCCACCATAAAACTAGTCATACCGTTTTCACATTTTTGGTCCGATCCGATTTTCAAAAACAAAACTGAAAAAATGTCCAATCCACTCTTGTCAGAACTCGTAGTTTTTGTCATTCTGAAATAACACAAGAGAAAGCACGACAAGTTCTTAAGGATGATTGTCCACCAAAATGCATTTTTATGTTCTTCGTGCTGCCAAAATACAGTTATGTACACCTATATTATTTCAAAACGTTTTCTGCTAGTGGAAATATATGTTGAAATCCGTTTACTCTTCCATTCATATCTGCGAAGCCTTAGTGTAAAGACATTTATTTACAAAACACTTACACAATGCTAACGTTATGCTTTATGAGACAAACACCTGAGCTTGGGTTCATTTACATTTCAAATCACATCGGTGGTATTTCAGCCACATCATGATACAACATGTTATATATCAATTATACATAAAACAAACTGTGTAAATCATGTAACATATGTTAAATTTGGGGTTACACATTCTTAGTAAAGTACATATTCTAGTATTTTTGTTGGGTTGAGTCCCATCCGGGATTCGAACCCACACCCTCAGAGTCAGCCAAATATAACATATGTTGAGCTTGACCACTTTGTAAATGGCATTGTGTTTTCATGTATAAATCATGCAACTAAAGTGTCTTAAGCCACCACATATCTATATTTAAAACTAGTATGAACCATAGCAACTAACTATTCATAACACCACATGATAAGGATGGGCTACAGGTCACCAACAATTAACGCAAGGATACCATGCTATTACCATGGAGATTTCCTTCCTGCATGCTCCTCCAACATGATTTCAGCATGAATATGGCTGCTGGCAATGTTCTGGAAACTTTAGCCAAACAGTTCCAACTAACAACTACACTACCTTGGAGAGACGAAAATGCTTTGAATGGTGGGAATTCCCTACCCCGTCTGGGGACAATTATTTCACGTCTCTTCAATCGCCTTTCAAGGGACAGCCTCTGTTTCATTCTACTAAATTTATAAATCACTTTGTAATATTTTTAAAAACATGACTTCTGCTAAAAATCAAGTCATTGTATTTCTTTTTCAAAAGATGTACAGTTATATCCTTCACCCTTCAGGGAGACATAATCAACACATTCAAGGATGACCTGCTTGACTGAGATTCTCTCATCACAAAATATACGGAATGGATGATACTCATCCACAAATGAACATTCACGTATAACAATGCAAACAGTATGACATTTTAGAAGCAATTCCACGAAAAAGTGCAGGAAATGTTTGGTTTTCTCAGAAAACCTTTCAAAATCTTTGCAACTTATTTTGGGGCTTGGGTTCTCAGATATATCAATGAAGCCTTCAGTACTAGTCGTTTAACAAATACTACGCTTTCCAAAGGAAAATAAAGATCGAACTCTACTTAAAGACAAACGCACTATTAGGTGTTTTGAGAGTTTTGTTGATAATGTTTGAGACTTGGCCCGAAGGGTAACCATCGAGGGGAATGACTTGTTTCTTCACATGTTTCAGTTCACTGCTGAGGCATCAGGATGGTAAATGGCTTTAGTGAGGGTGGCAATGTGAGCTTGTTTTATCTGTGGATGGTGACAGGAGTTGAAGTGGACGTACTTCTTTGTGTATATGTAAATTTAATAACACCTAACATGCAATTGAGTTGAGTCAAAATCTTAATCTTGTGTAAAACCAGTTTCAGTATTTTGTTTCTAAAAATCGTAATAAACACCTTTCAATTAATTACAAAACATGAACAGGGCAAAGCTTTATTTAACAAAACAATATGTGAAACATAGATGTATTGTTTAACGCAATTTCTCTCGAAGGTGTGTTGGGTCTTCATATGGGCACTGTTGTCTATTTCCTCTGCTCCATTCTGGGGCTCATGCACATTGAGACTGTTCATGCTCATTATGAATACATCATGACATGTCCCTGGCCATATTACCTCAACCTTTTCGAATCTGTGAAATAGATGATATTTTTTACTTTCTTTTGTTGGACACATGAAACAACACCATCAATTTTCTTGTTCATTTTGACCAGTCGCTTTATTACAAGATGTACTGAAATATGCTCCTTAATCCTTAAAATAACTCGAATGATGCTGAAGTGGCCCTCAGAACGAGAACAAGTTATCGCTGAAAGATTAAAAGTCATATCCAATGAAAACAAACCAATATTTCTTCCTAGTTATGTATTTGGTTATTAAACTGAGTTAGGTGACGGCTGATTTATAGTTACATGTTTATAGAAATTGAAACTTTACCTGAGATATGCGACTCACGACCACACACGATACGTTTATACGTGGTAACTGTGTAGTATCTATTCCTACATACAGACTCATTAATTCCTACCCCAAATGAATACCAAATCTCGGAAAGGCAGCCGGGAAATTCCAGATATGAATTGGTGATGGTAAACAGGATTGTTGAAAGAGTGTTACTTTGGGTTTCGTGATAACTATCGAAGGCTCTTTACAGTTGTGTTTCTTCCTATATATTCCCAACAAATTCGGGCACATGCCGATGTGATATGGCACTGTTCTTGTCCACCAGTGCAGAATTATCACCAACATCAGCTTTGACTATGGCATATATTCTGTCCTACATCCTCGGCTTCTTTAAGAAGACTGTAAAATGCCTTGTTTTCATCGCGAGTCTTCCGTCTACCAAGTGGCTTGATTTTGTATTCAGTACTCGTGTTTGTGTGAAAAAAGCAGTAGAATTACTAGCGCTTGCATTAATAGCTTATCACGACTGTCGTATTTAAGGCAGGTCCACTGTACTGATCAGTCCTAATCACCACAGGTAATAAAACATAAGCTAAATTACTCTTTCCTTACAAAAAACAACATTCTGGAAAGCTATGGTTGGTAAGCTTTGAACTTGTTGTCTTCACTAGAACACACCAATCCTGTGATAAGCGCAAAACATGTTACATATATCTTTATCTAAATCGAAAAAGTCTTACAAATAGGCTTCGCATTGTACTCAGGACGCATGTCTATAGCACGATACGTAATCTCGACATTCAAAGATGTCTAATCAGCAAATTCTACAGCTGACTTTTCACACAAGTGGCCTCGTTGAACAGGCTTGAAACAGACGTTGTGATACAACGCCGTCGTTAAGTATGTTGCAGATTGCTCTGGTAACCCTCCTCTTGGCTGGTAATGATACATTTAGTTTAGTACATGTGCTGTGTGTTTTCCAACCAACCCGTCTATGCCTTGTAAATGCAATCAGGTTATTTTATTCACCTTATCACAGGAAATATGTATGCCAGTCGGCCAAAATATTCATGTACGCATGTTTATGATATTACTGCTTCGTATCCATAGAACTATTCTAATGTAATTGAGATGTCCCTTATTTGAACATGTAGGGTCCGATGGCGCCCTGCAGTTTGCCTCCTACTACCAGGACCACATGGTTCTACAGAGAGGTCCTCAACAAGCTGTCATCTGGGGACATGCCACAAAACTTGGAGACACTGTTTCAGTGGCCATCGCTGGACACGGCTCAGTCACAGGTGTGGTCACCAAAGATGCTGCAGGACATGGAATGTGGAAGGTCAAGCTTCCGGCCATGACAGACAAGGGTCCTTTCACCGTGTCTGCCAAGTCAAGTGAGGGAACAGTGATGATCAAGGACGTCCTTTTCGGGGATGTATGGCTCTGTGGAGGACAAAGTAATATGGAGTTTCCAGCTGGACATGTAAGTCGTTAACAACCGGACCCCTTGTGTTTGGATAAATCAAATAGAATCATTCATATCCTTTGTTTGTCTAGTCAGTCCTCACCGGAACCCTCTCTGCTGCGTTTATCTGGCAATATCGACGATTAGGGGTCGCAGTGTTACGCATTTGGTGGCTGACATTTATGATTGACCAAAGCATTGAAGTCTCATCTACTTTCATCTAACCAATAAAGAAACAATGTTGGAAAGGCTGACCGAACCTGGCTGGCAACATCGTCTTCTGGGAAAGAATCAGTTCTGGGTCTCAAGTTGATTTTAATTACAGGCATGTAAACGTTGTACCCTTATCCGTGTTCCTAACATGTAGCTTGTCGAAGGCCATGTAATGTTACTTTTTTCTTCAATACATTTTGTATTGGAATTTAGTTTTGCTATTATTGCTTTTCTGTCTAACATGGGTCGGTCGGGTAGCCTAGTGGTTAATGCGTGAAGCCAATTTCTGCTGTCCCCAGACGTGATACGAAAAGCGGCGTAAAACTATACTAACTCTTTCAAACATAGATAATGAATGCAACAGCTGAACTAGAAGCATCACTGAAGTATGCAGACATCAGGATCATGCGCGTACGAAACATCCAATCGACGTCACCTCTTACAGAACTGCCAGGAAATGGAATATATACAAATTGGACACAACCAACAAAAGGTATTCGACCAGTTCAAATACTTTGAAAGAATTTAAATATACTTCATCCACTGATGGGATGTATCTTCCATCACTTTATATGTTTGCATGTTAATACTATCATATAAGTACACCCTGCAAGATATGGAAAACAGAAGCATCAATTATCCTGCACAGTTGCTGTCAACACTTTCTCTGCTGTGTGCTGGTTGTACGGCGAGTATCTCTACAATGACAGAAAGTATCCCATTGGTTTGATCGATTCCTGCTGGGGAGGAACGCGTATCGAAGTCTGGTCCTCTCCTGATGCCCTGGCAACTTGCTCCCACATTACGAAACGGTAAAATCGTATTGCTTTACTAATACTTACTTTAACAGGTCTTGCTCACCAATCTTTAAGTATTGAACATGCACATGTTTTACAAAAGGTAATGTAAATCTGTGGACGTTTCGTATATGTTCCTATTAACCAGTTTTGTAATTTGTATTACAGATATCCAAGTGCAGCCTCTATTCTCTGGAACGCAATGATCAACCCCCTCCGTGACCTTACCATCCACGGGACCATCTGGTATCAAGGTATACAGATCCAACAACCACCAAAACTTCACATTTGTAGACCCCATACGATTGGATTTATAGATTTTCATATCATCTGGCTGGAGGCGAGATCAAAGCCACACACATTATCTAACAGACTATGTGGTTACATGAGCATCTCCCTCAGTAAGAGTAAGTCAGTGGCAAAGTAATCTACGCACATGCCATGCCTGGTCTTATCACTATAGGTGATCGTTCATATCTGGTCAAAGAGTAATCTGGTAATATTCTATGGCGTCAATGCCGTTTAAATATCTCCTCAGCTGCAGTGCAGTTGTTTGCTCATAGCTGCACTCTGGCTGAATGTTTGTGGAAGTTCCTAAGGAGTACAGCACTCCATTTTCGAGGCTTCATGATGCAAGATGGTGCAACTAAACCACTTTAGTTTCATTCTGAATATTATCACCATTGAACAAGATTAATCCTTGTAGTGAATTGCTTCTAAGCAGAAAAAACATTCTTGACTAAACCATCAGACAACAGGATAACGTGATTTCGCTGGAATATTGGGAAAAGCAGCTTTGAACTCACTCACCCCAAGTTTTATGCCCCGAAACTTCGTTGTTGCGGGGGATATAGAAACGACTTCCGTCCGTCCGTCCGCCATACTTTGTCCGAAGCATAAGCTATTCGTGATAGCTTAACCAAACTTGGTACACATGTCAACCATGATCCCTAGATGTGCCTTTTCGGGGTTAGACCCAGATGCGAATTTTATTTTTTGCGGTTTCCATGGAAACATGACTTAGGCTGTGACTATGAGGATGTCATCTTGTCCGGAGCGGATCTCCCAAACTATACATGCTAGCTTCATCAAACTTAGTACACATATCAAGCATGATCCCTAGATGCGCCTTTTGGGGGTTAAACCCAGATATGAATTTTATTTTTTTGTGGTTTCCATGGAAACATGACTTAGGCTGTGACTATGAGGATGTCATCTTGTTGCATTTCCATGGCAACAAGTTAGGCTTAAACTGAATACGGTGGTAGTGCTCCTTTCTGGAGCAGATCTTAAAAGCTTTCAATACTCTCCTTCCACTTTGCTGTATACACTCCAAAACATTTGACATAATCATAACTAGTAGACATATTCATAAAGAGTATTTTGCCGTTGCAGGGGATATTGATGACTTTGTCTTCTTGTTTGTAACTAATACTTGTTGCATTTTCCGCCGTTCCGCATTTTTACATTATTACATGTTGTAATAACGCAGGCCATGCTGATAAGTATACTGGTCGTACGTTGTGTTCCAGGTGAGTCCAACGCTGGATATTATCGTCAGTATTCGTGTCAGTTCCAGGCAATGATCAGCGACTGGCGACAAAAGTTTCACCAGGCCTCACTGGGCGAGACAAGCGCTACCTTCCCATTTGGGTTTGTCCAGGTGAAATAGAATTAGAAATAATATTGCATCGTTTTGTATTTAATGTTCTATTTATATCACTTAACATATCTGGGTGTATATTCCCCGCACGTCTACAATGAGTGAAGCCCGTTTGATATGAAACCTACCCTTTACGTTCTGGGTTAAAATTGGTCTTCAGCAACCCATGCTTGTCGTACCATGTGACTTTCGGGATTGGGTGCTCAAGATAGACGACTCGGTTGGCACATGTCATCGAATCCCGATTGCGTAAATCGATACTCATGATGTTGTTCACTGGATAGTCAGTCCAGACTCGATTATTTAGAGACCGCCGCCATACACCTGGAATATTGCTGGGTGCGGCGTTAAACAACAAACAAACAAAAAATCATATAAAACATAAACTTATGCCATATTCAGTAAACAGGACAATATCAACATATTCCATTCACTGAAGAGAAGTGGAGAAAGAGTCATCTAACGGTGCACAGAAATTTTTATAAATGAAAGGCGCACTACAAATATTGCCTTTGAAAATGCTAGGAAGGACTATTTCTGTAACAAAATCACAGAGAGTGTGTCACCAAAGCAACTCTTCTCAGTCACTAACGAATTAATAGGAAAAGGAAGACTACACCTCTTCCGAATAACTTTCCGAAATCTGATCTCCCACAGCAATTCTGTGATTATTTTTCTGACAAAATAAGTCGGATACGGGAAGATCTTGACTCATCTCCAGCCAACCCACCAAGACATGACGGCCCTGTGTTTTCGAACTTCGTGTTGTCAACAACCTACTACTAAAGGATGATGAAAGGCAAGTCTCTCTGATGGCTCTATTGGATCTGAGCGCGGCGTTCGATACGCTGGACCACTCAATTCTATTAAAACGGATGGAAATAACATATGGCATTCGAGGTACAGTTTTAGCATGGTTTAAATCTTATGTCAGTGGACGTACACAGAGAGTTAAAATTGATTCCATCCAGTCCAACCCCAGTTCCCTCACGTATGGAGTTCCACAGGGCTCTGTCCTGGGGCCAGTGGTGTTTACTCTATATGTACAACCACTCTCAGATGTCATCTGTTCCCATGACTGTGAATTCGAGAAATATGCAGACGACACCGAAATGTCTAAAAGTGGTCGTCCTCAGGATTTCGGTGCTGTCAAACATGACATCCAATCATGCATTGACGATGTTTTGGAATGGATGCTCAGTAATAAACTGAAATTGAACACCGACAAAACAGAACTTATGCCAGTTGGTGCACCCAACCGTCTAAAACTTATCAAGGATGAGTCAGCTGGAGGGAGTGATATTCCCTTCCAACCTTGTGTGAAGTATCTGGGGGGTGCACTTAGATCAATCACTAACTCTCCATAACCACATCAGCAGTGTGTCCCGTGCCTGTTTTCTCGAATTGCGCCGACTTGCTTCTATAAGACCATATCTCACTGAAGACTCAGCAGACAGTCTTGTAAGTTGCTTTATCACTTCAAGGCTGGACTACTGCAATTCAGTCTTCTTTGGTCTCCCTCTTGACGAGATCACTCGTCTCAAGCGAGTACAGCACGGTGCAGCTCGTCTTGTGATGAAGAGACGGAAGTACAATCATGTGACTCCCATGCTGCGACATCTACATTGGCTGCCTATCACGCTTCGGTGCAAATACAAGATTGCAACACTTGTGTTTCGCCATTATGACGGTTCACTACCGCCATACCTGTCCAAAGAGCTCTCTACGTACAAGGCTCCACGAACTCTCCGCTCTTCCAGTGAGAAACTGTTAAAAATCCCAAAGTACAACTTAAAGTCAGCAGGACAGCGCTCTTTCAAATACAGTGCGCCCTCAGTTTGCTCTCCCAAATCAAATGAACTCCGCAATTCCCTTCTCTAAGTTCATTCAAGACCGGTTTAAAACATTCTTATTTAAACAAGCTTTCCTTTGATGTGTCCTTTCCGTCCCATGTATGTGAAAGAAATGCACAAAGAGTCCTTTCGGAGATTAGCGCTATATAAATGCTATCCATTATTATTATTATTAAACATATACAGAGGAAGTTCACCAATATAAATTCCATTACTGTAATATGTATACTGAGTTAAACGCTTGTTGTTTTCAGCTGGCTGGTTATCGTCAGAGTGCGACATCTGTGGGCAGCATGCCTGGACTAAGGTGGGCCCAGACAGGTAGACATGGTACCGTTCCAAATCAGGATTTGAAGAACGTCTTCATGGCGGTAGCTATGGACCTTCCTGACTACAATTCGCCATACGGAAGGTATGCAACAGTATATAATCGTCTGCTTTCAGGTATTTTTTGTATCCGTGCGATGTTTTGGTTTCGAAGGGCGATAACTCTCCTTTTTGCTTTCGGTCTGGTTCCCGACTTAATGTGCGCTGCTACAATTTGCGATATGTAAAGAGAGAACCAAGTTCTCGCGTTGCCCTGTAGCACATTCATTGAAACGAAATACCTTTAACTGATGCATGTTTTTTCAGTGATTATTAGTTTACAACAGCGTCATTTGTTTAATCTCCCAGGTCAATACGAATTGACCAAATGGGAGTTAATGGGATATACGCAATGTTGTCAGAACACGAGGCAGTGTAAGGTGGGGGTAAAATAGCATCGATAAAACGGTGAAAACTTTATTTATCAGCAATTATCTTATTTTCAACGACAATTCTTTAACTATTGCCGCATTCAAATCTGATAAACTGTTCTCATAATACCACAAAACTCAATCTAATAACATCTGCAGCCAACGAGCTTCCTTTGGCAGGACTTTATAGATTAATGAACAGAAATGCAGCGCGTAATGTAATAGTTCCTCAAACATCTGACATCATCATGGTTTTAAATTCTAACAAAGTACATTTAATGTAAAGTGACTCTTTCATTCAAGCAGTTAGTTGGCTCCAGCAGGGATACCAGTAATCCCAGTGTGAAAGAAAAGATTTACCCAACATATTAGATCCGTTATGACATGTGTCCATCAGTCAGTGCTATGAGTTAATATAAATGTTAATTTATTGATCCATTTCTTACATTTTGGTACCAATTAAAGCTCTTAGAATACGTTGTAAGTTACAGAGATGTGTCCCCCAGGGGATATGTCGGATACAAGAATCAGTCAAATGGCATATGTATGTACTTGTTTTGGCAGCATGTTGGCAATATATTTTCCCTTACAGACCATCTACTATCTACCTATAGCTTTATATCCTGATTTTCTATCAACAGTCCCCAAAGACAATCATTGGATTATGTCTGTTTATAACGAATGAATATTCAATGGAAAATGTATTTAAAATCAAATATTGTTTATTGTTTTATTGCATCATTGTTCGGTATTTAAACTAATATAGCCTCTTCTGTGTCAGAAACAATACCCTTTTATTCTGTTCATTGTTTATAAAAATGGCTATTTAAGAATATCCTGAATTGATCACAAATCAATTATAATCATTGTAGAAATTTACAGGTATTCATAATTCATTAACATAATCATTTTATACCTTGGACCATAAGCCATTACACATACCAAAAAAAGAGATTTCATTTATTTCCACTCAGTTTTGATATCCTAAATTTAGCATTGTATTACATGTATAGTTTGGCATGAAATGCATGTGGACCCGGTTTTCTGTAAATATCTCTTCATCCAATGACCCAATCGATCTCAAACTGTGCAAGTGGATGTTTTGTCAGACAACCTAAGCACATTGTAAATCACCGATTTTATGCATTTGTATTAAAAAATCTGTCTATGTAACTGTCAACAAAATAAACAGCAGAACGCTAACTGCTTGCAGAGGGAGGGAGTCAATGACCTGTAACAGCGGCAGTGTTGTGTCCACATACATTTCATGCCAAACTATAGTAAATGATTGAAATAAACCAGTTATATACCTGCCAAATATGTGCGTTTTCAAAATCCCAATAAGCACGGGCCGACGAAATTCACACAATGCATACAAGACCTTGAGAACCGCATCAATACCACGCCATACTGACTTGCATGTACAATACCCTTTCGGTGTAACTACGAGTACGTATGCAATGAAAATAGACTTCAGGTTCACAAGTGTGATATTTTAACATCCAGTGGAAAACGATTAACGAGTTAAAAACGTCACCAAAGCCACAACACATCAACTGATCCCACCGTTTCGCTTCCAACAGTTTCAGATGCTTATTGTAATATAAGCAATTATGGTCATCAGTGTTTTAGGTCCTGTCAAAATGTTACAGATAAAGGTAAAGACTATACTGGCTCACTGCCTCAGTGACACCTACAGCTCACATCCCATATATGACATGAACTGTTAGTTAATGTTTTCAGCTTCCGATTCCCTAACGGATTAGCAAAGGGAAGATAATTTGGATTGGCTCGTCCAGTGATTTGGCAGTATTTGGGAGAGCAAAAACAAAATTGCCTTTGTCATTTTAATGTTACAGAAATATTTTGAAGGCCACGGTTTCGATTGACCTTGACTTCTATGTTACATAGTCAAATATTTTGGGACAAATCCTGGTATGCGATACGCTGAAAAATATCAGTTACCTATTACAATGGTAATATGCTAACATAGCTTTTGGTGGATTACTTGTCGTTAAGATTGGTATATTGATATAGTTACAGTACTTTCAGAGCTTGTTATTATATTAAATTCTAAAACAGTGCCACTTTTACGCACTATTTAGTTGGTAAATATCGCAAATAATGAAACGAACATATTCAATGTACGTATAGTGGATAGTGCGTATTCCTAACGCAATTGGGTACAGCATAAATATATTTTTAAGATTTAGACTTACGAGTATAGCATTATTTCTATTTAATGAACCATATGGTAGTTTTAAGCTTTATTCATTCAGCATCCATCCACGGTACAAACAGGACGTTGCCAGGCGACTAGTTCTGGCCGCACGAGGAGTAGCGTACAAAGAACCAGGAGTAAAGTACCAGGGTCCGTTTCCCAAGACTGTGGCAAACAATAAGGCTCACCACACAATCAACGTCCTCTACAGCTATGGTCCCATAATGGTCAACACCAACAATGGGTTTGAGGTACGTTACAAATTAATAATTAATACAGTCGGCAACATTGTCAGTCTAACAAGGTATAGCAAGATTTTCAAATGTGTCACATCTGTAACATCTACCTTCAATACAAGGACAAGAGCTCGTGGTAAAAAAAAATTTCGGTAAGAAGTAAGAAGCGTTCCAGCTAAGCAAAGTACTGCTCCGACAAACAAATTCAAAATGTGAACAAAGTTTGGTCATGGTTTTGAGGAGTAGGTGAATAACAACTCCCTATCCTGTTCCTCGATGCTAGTTGCTCTTATAATGACGGTCTATCCATGATGGATTTTGATTAATTATTCCAAATAGGTGTGCTGCTCAACTGCTACAACGTGTGGTGCTCACGACAACTGGGTGGCTGCACCGATCCAATCCCACCAGGACAATGAAGTTGTCCTCTCTACCACAGCATGCACTCACAACGTCGTTGGTTTACGGTACGCCTGGAGAGAAAGTCCCTGTGATTACAAGAAGTGTGCCATATATGGGAAGGACACGTCACTTCCGGCTCCCCCTTTTATTCATACTGACAATTTCGAAGCTGGAATAATTGTTGGTTAATAAATCTAATAACAACCTAAATTTGCTTTTGTGCGTACATGTGTTATGAACAATAAGGACAGGTAGTGTACGGAAAATTTGACAACTGGAATAATGAAAGCTAGACGCACTTCCAACACGTGTAAAAAATGGGCTATCACTTCAGTCTACATTTCTCAAAGTTTGCGAAGAATCACCAGTAATTCGGTAAAGTGCACCTATTGACATAGCCATGGATATTTGAAAATATTTTAATGAACAAGCGTATTTTGTCATGTTCCTAACTATGCAAACAAACAACAGGTGACCGAAAATGTGTCGGATCACCCATCAAAATGGAAGCATCTGACGAAAACTGAAACTCACAGAAACAAATTCATTGTCCAGAAAAAACATCTCTCAATAACCTGTATGTTATTGGGACCGCCTCCGTGGTGTAGTGGTTAGAGCGTCCGCCCGGAGAGCGGAAGGTCGCGGGTTCGATCCCTGACCGCGTCATACCAAAAGACGTTAAAATATGGTACTTGTTGGTCCCTGCCTGGCGCTCGGCATTAATGGGTACAACAAGGACTGGTTGGCTCGGAGTCAGTATAATGTGTCTGAGTGGGGTATTCATGCTTCACTGCGGCATGGTATCTCAGTGGGCTAGCACTATAAAACCAGCTTAAGTCTGGGCTAGTACAAGCAGCCGCACATACACATACACACGCACGCACGTCGTCATATGAGTGAAATATTCTCAAGCACGACGTAAAACCCAATTTCACCTCACCTCACCTCACCTGTATGTTATTGGCGTGATGCGATCACATCCTGCTAGCGTTGTTATCTGTTCCTGACGAGTTGTCAAAAGCTGTTGCAAAGGACATGCGTTTTGAGTGGGCAATCTGCAGCTTGTGTGGGCGTGTACGGAGAGGTTTATGGATACTGAGCCTGTCGGTTAGGATATATGATTTCACTCTGATGGGCACTAGATCTCTGGGTAGAAGTTGACGGTGATGCCAGAAGCATGCAATGTATAACATTGAAATGTCTGTCTGTCTGTCGTTTTGTATCTATGGGAATGAATATATTTGAAATTATTTTCAAGCCTTCTTGTCAAACTACTATTATATTTGCTTTCCATTTAGAAGAGATATTGTAGCATTCATTCGTGTTTAATGTGTTCACATGAAATAACATGAAATTGTGTTTGATCTAAAATGTCAGGAAACAACAGTGACTGGTTGGCCAAAACAATGTATTCTTAAATTACAATTTAATCAGACTAGTTAATAGGAATTTTATTAAACCGGAATGAGATTTTAATGGCGTGACGGAATCATGATGGGATGGCCATGCCATTAATTAAGGCGAATTAGTTTGTTTTTATAAAAACTGTCTGGATGTGAAATTAGATTTTAGAGCAGGTGACTTGTGACTGTGAAGCTTTGATGGTTGCGTTACCTACAGAATCTTGATGTCGCTACATTGGTCATATCCATATACAGGTAAAGGAAAATATACAATGTTTTAAGTAGCATACTGTTTATGTGAACTTAATTTCTAGGTGAGCTTAGTGTCTCCTCACACACTGTTATTTACATAACAGATAATGACTAAGGAGCAGTGTGAAATCACCTGCGCTTAACAGACACGATTAGACATGTTACTTGCCACAGATGTTTCTTTCTTCAAATTCACACGTGCGGAGGTGAGGGATGTTAGTTTGCTCACTTTGCTGATTATATAAGCATAATCCACACAAGAAAGACAAAAGAGGTGTTTAATTTGTATTAACTTGTTTTACAAAAAAGCAGTAGTAATTTCCACATATGTATTTAGTAACTAGTTTCAGAGAATAATGATACACTTCGATAATGTAGGCAACATCAGAAAATATATTTTCCGGGTGATATTTCATTTCATCCCTGTAATATTCGATCCATAAATATATGTCAGTATATATAAGTATATATTTATGGATCCAATATTACAAGAATGAAATGAAATGAAATGTCATTCCCACGTATCCAGACTTGAAACACTCAAAACACTATTTTCCCCAAACAATCATACTCAGTATATTAGGTGACACCTAGATGACGGAAGCTTGACTATAATCTACAGGATCTGTCCAGCCACAAGTAACTTTGGTTTTGTCACTTATAATTTGGCATTCAAGTCTGTCATGGGCTACTGACAAATCAAACTGTACAAATCATGTCGAAAAGGAAAATGATGTTTACTAAGCTCGCATAGATTTACATTTAAATCTAGTATGAACTATAACAAGTCGCTATTCATAATAATACATAATAACTATAGGTCACCCGCAATCAAGTCAAGGCACTATACTATTACCATGGGGATTTACGGTACATTCTTCCTGCTTGCTACTCCAGCATGATTTACATCATGTCTCTGGCTGCTGGCAATGTTCTGGAAAATTTAGCCAAACAATTCCAACAAACTATACTCTGAATACAACACTGGAGAGACGACAATGGTTTGAATAGTGTGGAACTCACGTACCCAGTCTGGGAACAATTATTTTACGTCACTTCAATCGCCTTTCAAGATAGAGCCACTGGCAGTTACTGTTACTGTTTCATTCTACTAAATTTACAAATCACTTTGTAGTACTTTGTCAAACATCACAATAAGTACTTCTTACAAAATATCAATTGATTGTATTTCATTTTCAAAGAAGCATAATTAAATGTACAGTTATATCAGTCACCCTTCAGGATGGCATAACGAACACATTCATGGAGGACTTGCTCTTACCTAAGACTTACATCACATTGCAAACACCAATTGAAATGAACGAAATTTCAGACGCAATTACAAGAGAACGTAGAGGAAATTTTGGTTTTCCCATGAAATTCTTTGGAAAGGTTTTTACGGCTTGGGTTTTCAGGTATATCAATGAAGCCTTCAGTACTAATCTTTTAACAGATACTATTAACAGGGGAATTATTACATGCATTCCAAAAGAAAATACAGATCAAATTCTACTTAAAGACAGGCACGCTATTAAATACACTTTACACAATTATAAGTACATTCATAGCTAGAAGATTGAAAACAATTGATTGATGGAATAGTGATGAGTGTTGTTTTACAGTCTCCAAAACATTTTTACTTGCTGTTTTTAGAAAGGTACGGCTTTGCCATATACATGATTAAGTGGGTAAATATTTAAATAAATAATTCTTCGACATGCAGCATTCAAATTGGATATATTTCATGTTATTTTAATTCCCGAGGCCGTAGACAAAGCGATCTAGTATCGCCATACATACGTATGTATATTTGCGACTGAGGTCTTGCCAATTATGATAAGGGACAAATAACGTTATGGTTTACCTATTAATGATTAACAAAATACATCAGGACAATATGTAGATGATTCCCAACCATACCTAGAAGATAGCTCAAAAATCTCTCAGGATACTTTGACGCCTTTCTCCCATTATAAAAATCAATATGTCTAAAACTAAGTTAATTTGGATCGACTCTAAGACAGGCTGTAGCACTAAAGACAAAATTTGACTGGCATGAAATTTAGTTATAAGTGTTAGAGATAATTTCAGTGCTCCAGAATGTACTTTGGGTGAAAAACACTCGTATACGATTGTGAAATAACTGGAAAAGGGAAAGCTAAAATTCATTTGGAAAATTTACAGTCATTAAAGGGCTGAACTTCTTTAGATCATTTAGAAGTTGGAGCAGTAAGGAAGGATAAGAATATATAGATGAACAACTTCTTTATTACAGCTGGGGCAACATTTCATCCAGGACTTGACGTCACTCCACGTTGTGTATGTTGGAGGCTCGGTTAGTCTCCGATAGATCCAGTTTGTCAAGCAATTGCGAATCATCAGCATAGAAGTGACTAAAGTAGTGTCGGAAATAGAAAAAAACTGTATTTTCTCATTTATCTCTACAATTTTTGTAGTTCATATGTGAAAGTGTGAAATATCTGTTAAACTAAGTTCGGTCTAACTACAGTCTCAGTGGTAGAGAGATAGGTAACGGAGAAAAAGGACTTTAAAGAGGGGAAAGTAGTGCAGAAATGAGTAATGCGGTTTATTTCTAAGTCCAAAAAGACTTATTTGGAACAGACCATGGCTTTATGCAAATTAGTGTGCGACGATATTGTATTACAAAGGACACTTTTTAAATGCCCAATTTGAAATTAGACGTAGATTCATTATAAACGATAGCTGACGTAAAAATAATAACTTTTATGCTGAAACTATTAAGGATGTAGCTACCATGGAGTCTCACTGTCACTATAAAAAGAAACAGATAGGAGGGGTCGTCTCAAAAGCAAAACCTGGGGTCGGGCTGGGGGATAGAGATATCAGCTAAGATAAGATAATCCTTTAGGGCAATTATACTGGGGAGGTACACGGCACGTCATAACAATTTAGAAATAATATCCAGTCCTGTCGATCTTCGGGTGGTCATGCCACCTATATACTACGATGCGTTTCTATGGTTTTCGGGTATCATACTCTTTTACATATGTCAACATAAACTTTATGAAAGAAAGACACGTAAGATGTTAATCAATAGATGAGACATGAAACACACATGAAAAAGCACAAAATATTTTTCAGATGACCCCTTGTGCCTGTAGGCAGCACGTGCATTTCATGCCAGGTGAGTCGACGACCTGGCTGAGCGACCTAATTGCCATCTATAGTCTGATCTATTATTTTCAGCAGCTATTCGTATGTTTTCTCTTGGATATCGTATTACGCATCCCACTGAACGCCCAGTTAGGCCGAAGTGTTTTGCCCGATTTTACGATTTTTCTAAAATGCCAATCAAGCATCTAAGCATGGCATTGTTATTATAGTCGACAGCACTGATGACCTTGTTCAACACACAATTCATAGCTGTTTCTGTACTGTGTGGTGCTCTGTATGTAGAATGATGCGTGTCCATTAACTGAAATTTGTTAAGGTGTCGACTTAACTGGTGTTTCACAACTTAATCCCGCACTTCTGACAAAAACGATAAGTTTGAAACCGGTCGGTAGTTGGAATACTGTTCTGAATCTAGTGAAGGCTTCTTAATAGGGGCCTTATCAGGGCGGTTTGGAAGCAGGAGGGAAAGATGCCAGTTTCCAAACTATTCTTGACAACACTGGTGACTGTTGGCAGAAGAGTGTAAAGAATTTCCATGAAGAACTTGACGGGTATCGGATCCAGGTGACAACGTTAACATGTTATCTTGGAGGACAAAATGTAATTTTCACAACTGATATGAAGAAAATGATGGTTGAATACTTTCGAAAATGACCAATCACCCCATAGCTAGCCATCAGGATTCGGTGCCTCGAAAGACTGTCTTAGAAAGCTGATGCTCATTATGAATACATCATGACGTGGTCCTGGCTATTTTTCCACAACCTTTGCGAATCTGTGAAACAGATGATAAATTTTACTTTCTTTTGCAGGACACATGAAACAACACCATCAGTTTTCCTGATCATTTTGATCTATCATTTAATTATAAGATGTACTGCAATATGCTTCTTAATCCTTAAATAATATGCACAAATGATGCATTTCCAAAGTGGCAAAAGAATATGGACAACTTATTGCTAAAACAATAAAGACATATCCAATGACAACAAACAAATATTCCTTCCTAGTTATAGATTTAGGTACTAAATTGAGTTAGGTGACGGTTGATTTTTATAGTAACGTGTTAATAGAATTATACACTTTACCTCATATATACATGTACCAACACGTTTATGATTATTTATTCCTATATACAGACTCATTCCGAATGCATATCTGGTGTCCCCCATCGTGATATTGTTGGAATGGTGCTAAAAGTGACGTAAAATCATACTCACTCACTCATTCCGAAAGTGTACCAAAAATCAGCTGGGGAAGTCCACATGTGAATTGGGGTTCGGAAACGGGACAGTTGGAAGAGTGTTAGCTAGGGTTTCATGGCTACTATCGAAAGGCTCTTTACAGTAGTGTGTCTTCCCTAAATACTCCGCATACACTCGATGCAATTGTCTTTCAGAGACCATTCCCCTGTAAAACAGAGCCTATGCCGATGTGATATGGCACCAAAATCAGCTTTGACACTGGAATATATTGCGCCCTATATCCGAGGCTTGTTTTAGAAAACTGTAAAATGCCTTGTTTTCATCATGAGCCTTTCGTCTCCCAAGGGACTTCATCTTGTATCCACTACTAGTGTTTGAGTGAGAAAAGATGTAGAATTACTGGTACTTGCAATAATTGTATCATGGACGTCGTATTTAAACCCGTGAAGGTCCGGGTTAGAATGAACCTTCAGTAACCCATGCTTGTCGTAAGAAGCGACTAACGGGATCGGGTTGTCAGGCTCGCTGGCTTTGTTGACACATGTAATCGGTTCACAATTGCGCAGGTCGATGCTCCTGCTGTTGATTGACTGGTCCAGACTCGATTATTTACAGACCACCGCCATATAGCTGGAATATTGCTAACTAAACTCACTCCCTCACTCACTCGTATTTAAGGCAGGTCCCCTGTAGTGACCACAACATAAGCTGAAACAACATAAAAACAGCATTCCAGAAAGCTATGGTAGGAAAGCGTTGAACTTGTTGTCTTGACCGGAAGACACCAACACTGTGATATGCGCAAAACATGTTTCATATATTTTTTATCTAAATCGAAAAAAATAATCAAAACAGGCTTCGCATTGTACTCAGGACGCATATCTATCATACGTTTCCTAGGTAGCTAATCTCGGCATGCAAAACTGTCTAATCAGCAAATTCTACAGCTGACTTTTCACACAAGTGACCTCGTATAACAGGCTTGTCACAGACATTGTGAAACAACGCTTTCGTTAAATATGTTGCAGGTTGTTCTGGTAGCCCTCCTTTTGGCAGGTAATGACACATTTAGTTTAGTGCTATGTGTTATGAGCTATGTGTTTAACCTGTGTGTTGCCTTGTAGATGCATTAAGGTCAATATATATTCTCCATTTCACAGGAAATGTGTATGTGAATCGGCAAAGGATTTTTTTCATGTATGCATGTTTATGATATTACTGCTTTGTATCCATAGAACTATTCTAATGTAATTGAGATATCCCTTATTTGTACATGTAGGGTCCGATGGCGCCCTGCAGTTTGCCTCCTACTACCAGGACCACATGGTTCTACAGAGAGGTCCTCAACAAGCTGTCATCTGGGGACATGCCACAAAACTTGGAGACACTGTCACAGTGGCCATCGCTGGACACGGCTCAGTCACAGGTGTGGTCAGAAAGATGCTGCAGGACATGGAATGTGGAAGGTCAAGCTTCCGGCTATGACAGACAAGGGTCCTTTCACCGTGTCTGCCAAGTCAAGTGAGGGAACAGTGATGATCAAGGACGTCCTTTTCGGGGATGTATGGCTCTGTGGAGGACAAAGTAATATGGCTTTTCCAGCTGGGCATGTAAGTCGTTAATAACCGGACACTTTGGGTTTGGATAAATCAAATAAAATCATTTATATCCTGTATTTCTCTTGCCCACCCTCAGCCGAACCCTCTTTGCTGCGTTTATCTAGCAGTATCAACAATTCGGGATCGCGTTGTTTTGTGCCTGATATTTATGATTGGACAAAGCGGTATAGTCACAGTTACTTTCATCTGAGTGAGTGCACTCAGCAATATTCCAGCTATATGGCGGCGGTCTGTAAATAATCGAGTCCGGACCAGACAATCCAGTGATCAACAGCATGAGCATTGATCTGCGCAATTGTGAACCGATGACATGTATCAACCAAGTCAGCGAGCCTGACCACCCGATCCCGTTAGTCGCCTCTTACGACAAGCATGGGTTACTGAAGATCAATATTCTAACCCGGACCTTCACGGTCACTTTCATCTGATCCAAAATGAAAAAATGTTGAAAAAGCTGACCAAGCCTGGGTGGCAACATTGTCCTCAAGGGAGGAATATTTAATTAGTTGAAGTAATGTTACTTTTTTCTTCAATACATTTTCTATTAGAATTTATCTATGCGATGTATTGCTCTTCTATTCATCATGGGTCGGTCGGGTAACCTAGTGGTTAATGCGTGAAGCCCATTTCTGCTGTCCAACATAGGTAATGAATGCAACAGCTGAACTAGAAGCATCACTGAAGTATACAGACATCAGGATCATGCGAGTACGAGACATTCAGTCAACATCACCCCTTACAGAACTGCCAGGAAATGGAATATATACAAAATGGACACAACCAACAAAAGGTATTCGACCAGTATAAATAATTTGAAAGAATTTAAATATATTTCATCCACTGATGACATGTATCTTCCATCACTTTATATATACGCATATTATCACTATTATGTAAACACATGCTGCAAGATATGGATAACAGTATCATCAATTATCCTACACAGTTGCTGTCAACACTTTCTCTGCCGTGTGTTGGTTCTACGGCGAGTATCTCTACAATGACAGAAAGTATCCCATTGGTTTGATCGAGTCCTGCTGGTCAGGAACGCCTATCGAAGCCTGGTCTTCTCCTGATGCCCTGGCAACTTGCTCCCATGTTACCAAACGGTAACACTGCATTGCTTCGATGTTTTACTGATATTTACTTTAAATGGTATTGCTCACCAGTCTTTAAATCGTGAATGTGCACATTTATTTACAAAAATAACGTAAATCTGTGGACGTTTCGTATATGTTCCTATTAACCAGTTTTGAATTTTTTTGACAGAGGTCCACAAGCAGCCTCTGTTCTTTGGAACGCAAAGATCAACCCTCTCCTTGACCTTACCATCTATGGAACCATCTGGTATCAAGGTATACCTATCCAACAACTGCCCAAACTTCAAATTTGTAGAGCCAATACAATTGGATTTATTTCATATTATCTTCCTGGGGGTGAGATCAAAGGCGCACACATTATCTATGAAGTTGCATGAGCATCTCCCTAAGTAAGAGCATGGCAGTGGCAAAGTCATCTACGCACATGTCATTCTGATCTAATGCCTGGTCTTATCACTATAGGTGACGAGCGTGCAGTTGTTTGTTCGTAGCTGTTTCTGGAAGTTCCTAAGGAGTCCTACACTCCTGTTTGGAGGCTTCATGATGCTAGATGGTGCAACTAAATCACTTTAATTTCAATCTGAATAATATGAACAAGATTAATTCACACAGTGAATTGCTTTCTCAACAAAAAACATTCTTGACTTAACCATCATATAACAGACAACAGATCGCCTCTAAATCTTCTTCTGGCAGTGGGTAGCCTAGTTGTTAAAGCGTTCGCTGAAGACCCGGGTTCGATTCAGCATATGGGTACAATGTGTAAAGCCCATTTCCGGTGTTCCGCACCATGATATCGCTGGAATATTTTTTAAAGCAGTGTAAAACTCATTCACACATTCACTCACTCCAAATTGTTTCACTAATGGTAATTGGATTTTCCGAGGTTCCGCATTTTGTGTAAATGCCATCATTTGTACGTGAATGACGTCCAAACATATAAAATTGAAAAGATTCTGTTGCATGTTGTAATAACACTGGCCATGCTGACAAGAAAATTTATCGTACGTTTTGTTCCAGGTGAGTCCAACGCTGGTCATTATCGTCAGTATTCGTGTCAGTTCCAGGCAATGATCAACGATTGGCGACAGAGGTTTCACGAGGCCTCACTTGGCGAGACAAGCGCCACCTTCCCATTTGGGTTTGTCCAGGTGAAATGGAAATTAGAAGTAATGTTGTATCGTTTTAATGTTCTATTTATTTCACATAATACCTCATACGTATGCCACTAGGCTATTTTGGTTTATATTCCCCGCACGTGTACAATGAGTAAGGCCCATATAACATACACAGCAAAAAAGTTAAGCACCCCCCTGATTTTTCACAGAGGGGTGAACTTCATGGAAGCATGGTATGAAACTGAGAAAAAGAAGAGAAGCAAAACAAATTTTAATTAAAAGAACAATCATTTGGTCATTTGGAACAGAAGTTTTGTAACGGTATGAGCACTAAAAGTGCATGAAAACACAGAGTGACATTGAAATGGAATTGCATCCAAAAGACATGTGTGTTGAAGTATCGTCAGTTCAAGGTCTTGGGGTGTGCCACCCGGTAAAAGCAGCTTAAATAAAGTGGATCAGTGTCCCAGGAATCACAAAACATCAGTAACGTGTGCTGCCACCACGTGCCTGAATAACTGCAGCCACTCTTCTTGGCATAGCCCTAACCAGGTTCCTTAATTGTTCCATCGGTATCCGCTGCCACTCCTCGTGAAGAACTGCCTCCAGTTCCCCCAGGTTTTGTGGAGGAGGATTCCTTCTTTGTACCCGACGCCCCATGATGTCCCAAACATGTTCGATGGGATTCAAATCAGGAGACATTGATGGCCAGGGAATTCGTGTCACAGCATTATTTGCCAGATGTTGGTTTACAGCATGTGAACGATGAGGTCGCGCATTGTCGTCCATGAACAAGGGTCTTGTGGCAAGTCTGTGGTCATCGAAATGATCAATAATTACAGGATCCAGAACCTCCTGAATGTAGCGAGCGCCTGTGAGTGAACCTTGTATAGTCACCAAATCCAGTCTACAGTCGTAGGAGAAGCCTCCCCAAACCATTACGGATTCCCCGCCAAATGGTACTCTTGGCAAAATGTTCTTGGGGGCAAGACGTGTATTCCTAGTCCTCCATACGCGGGCTCTCCCATCCACAACATGCAGGAGGAAACGACTTTCGTCGGTCCAGTGTATTCTCCTCCATGATCGTAGGTTCCACCTCTGCCTGTGCTGACACCATAACCTACGCTGACGCTTGTGGTGATTTGTGAGCTGTGGACGCCTGATGACCCTTCTGGCTCTTAATCCAGCAGCTTTGAGGCGGTTTCTCACAGTCTGGTTGCTCAAGCGGCGATGAGGTAACCAGGCCTGTTTCAGAAGGGTGCTTGAACCAAAAGGCTGGCGTCTCACATGCCGTAACAGAGCTCTATCCTCCTGGGGCGTGGTAGCTTTTGGTCTTCCAGAACGGGGAAGGTCCTTTACATCATTTGTTTGCGCATGCTTCCTCACCAGACGGCTTATTACGGTGTAGTGGAATTGAGTTCTTCTTGCAATTTCCTTGTAAGAAAGTCCTGCCCGATGAAGTCCAATGATCTGCCATCTCAATGCCTCGGAAATTCACCTTCGTGCCATTGTCAATCAGAAGTGCAAAAACAGTGATAATGAAGTCGATACCGATCCTTAAATACCCAATGCTTGTGGTTGTTTGAAACTTTGGTGTGTGCAACACATGGGTGGCGGGATTCACGTGCATGTGGCTGCGTTCGTGAGAGACATTTTCTAATAAGTAACACCTTATTTTATCACCAATATACCACTCTTTGATTTGCCATCATGAGGACTGAAATTTTGTTCCGACATATACCGATAATTCAGCTTTAATTTGAGGGGTGCTTAACTTTTTTTGCTGTGTTATATAAAACCTATCCATGAGGTTCCGTGTTAAAATTGGTCGTCAGCAACCCATGCTGGTCGTAACATCCTACGGAATCGGGTGGTCAGTATAGCTGACTTGGTTGGCACGTGTCATCGTATCCGAATTAAGTAGATCGCTGCTCATGATGTTGATCACTGGATGGTCAGGTTCAGACTCGATTATTTAGAGACCCCCGCCATATAACTGGAATATTTCTGGACGCGGCGTTAAACAAACCAACACATCATATGAGGGTAAATGTATTCAGAGTACGTTCCATCACTGTAATATGAATACTGAGTTGAAGGGCTGCTTTTCAGCTTGCTGCCTATCGTGATAACGCTACGACGGTGGCCAGCTTCCCTGGACTAAGATGGGCCCAGACAGGCAGACATGGCACCGTTCCAAATCAGGATTTGAAGAACGTCTTCATGGCGGTAGCTATGGACCTTCCTGACTACAATTCGCCATACGGAAGGTTTGCAACGGTTTATGATCGTGTGGTGTACGGTATTGTTTGAATCCGGGCGATGTTTTGGTTCCGAGGGGCGATAACTCTCCATATGAAATGAGATGTAAGCGACGGTCCTACTTCTCGCATCGGGTCTGGTTCTCGACTTATGTGCGCTGCAACAACTTGCGACACACAATTCACGCGTTTCCCTGTTGCGCATTCACTGAAACTATTCCTTGCAGTGAATTGCTTTCTCAACAAAAACATTCTTGACTTAACTATCATATAACAGCCAACTTGACACCTCTAAATGTTCTTGGGGTAGCGAGGTAGCCTCGTGGTTAAAGCGTTCGCTGGAGACCCGTGTTCGATATATCGGGTCCAATGAGTGAAGCCCATTTCCGCGGTAAGTATTAGTTTAGATCATCATCATTTGTGTAATCTTCCATGTCAATAAGAACTGACACAATGGGGGTTAATGGGATACAAGCAATGTATTTTCACGGCATTTCCGACGTCAGAACATGAGGCAGTGTCAATCTGTCGTTACACAGCATCGATGAAACGATGAACATTTTATTATCATCAATTATCTGATCAAGCAGCATTTCCTTAAACTATTGCCGCACTCATATCTGACAAATTGTTCTCATAATACCACAAAACTCACTGCAATAATGTCTGCAGCCAACGGGCATCCTCTGGCAGGCCTTTTCCGATGATTTCTAATTAGATATCCATGACTTTATAGATTATTGAGCATCGCGTATATGACATGCACTGTTAGCTTTTTGTTGGACCGACCGATTCAGCGCACTTAACGGGTTAGCAAAGGGAAGATAATTTGAAAAATCGCCCAGTGATTTGGAATTAAGCAAAATTACCTTTGTAATTTCAGTGTTACAGAAACATTTTGAAGGTCACGGTTTCGTTTGCTCTTCCCCTCAATGTTACATGGTCAAATGTTTTGGAAGATATCCTGTTATGGGATACGCTGCAAATTATCAATTACCTATTACAATGGTAATATGATAACATAGCTTTTGGTTGATGACGTGTCATCGAGATTGATATATTGATTCTTACCATACTTTTAGAGATTGTTATTATTCTAAATTTTAAAACAATGCCACTTTTATACTCTATTTAGTTGGTAAATATTGCAAAATAATGAAATATACATACGTAATTTACGTATAAAGGACACTGCGTATTCCTAACAATATGGGGTATAACATAAATACGTTTTAAAATTATTTTTCAGAGCTTTTTTATATTTAAACATAAGTGTTCAGTATTATTTCTATTTGATGAAACATATTGCAGTTGTAAGCTTTATTCATTCAGCGTCCATCCACGGTACAAACAGGATGTTGCCAGGCGACTGGTTCTCGCCGCGCGAGGAGTAGCCTACAAAGAACCAGGAGTAAAGTACCAGGGTCCGTTTCCCAAGACTGTGACAAACAATAAGGCTCACCACACAATCAACGTCCTCTACAGCTATGGTCCCATAATGGTCAACACCAACAATGGGTTTGAGGTATGTTACACATTTATAATTAATAGAATGAGCAATATTGTCAGTCTAACAAGACATATCAAGATTTCCAAATGAGTAACATCTGTCTTCAAATCAAAGAGAAGAGCTCGAGGTTAAACATTTTAAGAGCTTTAAGGTAAGAATTAAGTGTTCAAGCTAAGCAAAGTATTGTTCCGACAAACAAATTCAAAATGTGAACAAAGTTTGGTCATGGTTATGAGAACTAGGCGAATAACAACTCCTTATCCTGTTCCTAGATGATAGTTGCTTTTATAATGACAACCTATCCATGATGGATATAGAGATTATTAACCGAGTGTGTTTCCGTATCATTAATATCATATATTAGGAATAAAAATTGTACATAATTTTTTATTCCTAATATATGAAATTAATGATACAGAAACACACGAGGTTAATAATCTCTTTATCATATAATGTCATTCTTAAATTACTCGTACGTGAATTTATATGTAGAGAATCGAGCATTCGCGAAAGAATACTTAGCGGTACACCAAGGTGAAGGTCGTTCATGACGGCGGCATATGGTTGTGACTAGTTGCTAATACAGTTAAAACAAAACTCATGCTTAACATGAGATCTTTCTGTCCAAAAGGAACAACAAAACCAGGCAGGGTTTTCCTGGCAGTGTTTCTATTTTCATTGCGAGTAATCACCTCATCAATATCAGTTTCTGATACCTGACGGAATCGATTCGTCGTCTGCATTGTGATCGATAGATCGAAATCCTTGGTTGGTACCTTTCTTAGACGATTAACTTTCAGTCGTGCCTCATAATCCGTACCTTCAATGTGAACGAAGTACTACTTTTTATGTTTTCCAAAGTCAATTACTGCAGTAACGACTCCAGAACCTCAGTTATCAATTCTTACAGAATCACAAATTTTGAGAATGGGGGCAGCCATGTTTGTTTACTAACAATGTAAACTCGTGACGACCTCATCAATGAAATGTTAAACGTTTTAGGATTCGCATGGAGTGTATGGAGTTTTGTGAAAGTAGTTCGTGGATTGACGTAATGTGCATAGTTATCAGATTTGGATACCAAGTTTATCAGATTGCTTTATTGCACCGATAACAACCTCCATTAGATGATAATTTGAGTTATTATCCCAAACAGGTGTGCTGCTCAACCGCTACAACGTGTGGTGCTCACGACAACTGGATGGCTGCACCGATCCTATCCCACCAGGACAATGAAGTTGTCCTCTCTACCACTGCATGCACTCACAACGTCGTTGGTTTACGATACGCCTGGAGAGAAAGTCCTTGTGATTACAAGAAGTGCGCCATATATGGGAAGGACACGTCACTTCCGGCTCCCGCATTTATTCATACTGACAATTTCGAAGCTGGAATAATTATTGGTTAATAAATCTAATAACAATCGAATTTTGCTTATATGCGTATATATGTGTTATGAACAATACGGACTGGTCAAGAACGGAATAGTTGACATAATTTGGAATAATGAAAGCTAAGGCACTTCCAACAAGTGTAAAAGTGTGCTATCACTCCAGTCTATATTTCTCAAAGTTTGCCAGGAATCACCAATAATTCGTCAAATTATATCTGTTAAAATAGCCATGGTCATTTGAAGATATTTTAATGGACAAGCGTATTGTGTCATGTTCCTAACTATGCAAACAAACGACAGGTTACCGATAATGTGTCGGATCACCCATCAAAATGAAAGTATCTGACGAAAACTGAAACTCACAGAAACAAATTCATTGTCCAGAAAAAACTCTTGATAACTTGTATCTTATTGACGTGATGCAATCACATCCTGTTAACGTTGGTACCAGTTCATGCTCGCTACCAGTGTCAGACTGTCCCTCTCTTCCATAACAGGATTGCCGAGTTCCTGAAGAGTTGCCAAAAGGACAAGCGTTTTCAGTGGGCAACATGCAGCTCGTTCCACCTGTGTGGACTTGATCTGAGAGGTTTATGTATATGGAGTCTGTAGGTTAGGACATATGATTTCCATCTGATGGGAACTGGGAACTGATGGGAAGCATGCAATGTACAACATTGCCATTTGCTTTCAAGAAATGTCTGCCTGTCGATTTGTGTCTATAGGAATGAATATATCATAAATCATTTTCAAGCCTTCTTGTCAGACTTCTATTTTACTTTGTAGTTTCCATTTCGAAGAGATATTGTAGCATTCATTCAGGTTTAATGTGTTCACATGAAACAACATGAAATCGCGAAATTGTGTTTGATATAAAATGTCAGAAAACACCAGTGACTGGTTGGCCAAAACAATGTATTCTTAAATTACAATATAATCAGACTGGTTAATAGGAATTTTATTTAACCGCAATGAGATTTTAATGGTGTGACGGAATCATGATGGGATGGCCATGCCATTAATTAAGGCGAATTAGTTTGTTTTTATAAAAACTGTCTGGATGTGAAATTAGTTTTTAGAGCAGGTGACTTGTGACTGTGAAGCTTTGATGGTTGCGTTACCTACAGAATCTTGATGTCGCTACATTGGTCATGTCCATATACAGGTAAAGGAAAATATACAATGTTTTAAATAGCATACTGTTTATGTGAACTTAATTTCTAGGTGAGCTTAGTGTCTCCTCACATACTGTTATTTACATACCAGATCATGACAAGGGAGCGGTGTGAAATCGCCAGCGCTTCACAGGCACAAATAGACATGTTACTTGCCACAGATGTTTCTTTCTTCACATTCACACGTGCGGAGGTGAGAGATGTTAGTTTGCTCACTATGCTGGTTATATAAGCACAATCCACACAAGAAAGACAAATGAGGTGTTTAATTTGTATTAACTTGTTTTACAAAAATGCAGTAGTAATTGCCACACACACACGCACACACACACACACACACACACATATATATATATATATATATATATATATATATATATATATATAAAGAAAGTGATGAGAATACCGAGCGTACAGTAGTACATATATAAGAAGATCCGTGTTGTGTAATTATTTCAGAAACTTCTTCTTATATATATATATATATATATATATATAGTTTCAGAGAGTAATGATACACTTCGATAATGTAGACAACATCAGAAAAATATATTTTCCAGGTGATATTCTATGAAATACACAATGCCATTTAGAAAGTGGTCAAATGTAAGATATGTTATATTTGGGATTACACTTTCTTTGTAAAGTACAGATTCTAGTACTTTTGTTGGATTGAGTCCCATCCGGGATTAGAACTCACACCCTCAGAGTCAGGCACCTAATCGCCAGCACACAAAGTCAGATGCCTACACCGCTCAGCCACCGCCTTATCAGAGGGGTACACAAAGTCCGCAGTCTAGACTACCAGTTGTCCGACTTCCATTTTGTACAAACTTGAAACACTCAAAACACTATTTTCCCCAAACAGCCATACTCAGTATATTAGGTGACACCTTGATGACGGAAGCTTGACTATAATCTGCAGAATCTGTGCAGCCACAAGTAACTTATGTTTTGTCACTTATAATTTGGCATTCAAGTCTGCCATGGGCTATTGACAAATTAAACTGTACAAATCATGTCGAAAAGGAAAATGATGTTTATGAAGCTCGCATAGATTTACATTTAAAACTATTATGAACTATAACTTGCTATTTATAATAATACATAATAACGATAGGTCACAGCAATCAAAGTAAGGACACCATACTATAACCATGATGATTTACGGTACATCCTTCCTGCATGCTACTCAGAATGATTTACAGCATGCCTCTGGCTGCTGGCAATGTTCTGGAAAGTTTAGCCAAACAATTCCAACAAACAACTGTCCTCCGAATACAACATTGAGAAACAAAATGATTTTGAATGGTGAGGAACTCACGTACCCAGTCTGGGCACAATTATTTTACGTTACTTCAATCGCCTTTCAAGGTGGGGTCACTGACAATTACTGTTACTGTAACTTCTACTTAATGTACAAATCACTTTGTAATACTTTGTTAAACATTACAATAGATACTTCTAACAAAATAACAATTAATTGTATTTCTTTTTAAAAGAAGCATGATTAAACGTACCTTTATATCAATCACCCTTCAGGATGGCATAATGAACACATTCAAGGAGGACTTGCTTGACTGTGATTCTCTCATCACAAGATATACGGAATGGAGGAAACTCCAATTTGGTCATTTTCGAAAGTATTGAAAACGCTACAAAATGAATAATCAGGTGTAACCATTTAAACAGTATGAAAACTCTTACCTTACACTTACATCACATTGGAAAGGTTAATTGAAATTAACGAAATTTCAGACGCAATTCCATGAGAAAGTAGAGGAAATGTTGGTTTTCTGATAAAATTTTGGGGAAGTTTTTACGGCTTGGGTTTTCAGATATATCAATGTACAGTGCCTTCGGTACTAATGTTTTAACATAAGCTATTGACAGGGAAATTATTACATGCATTCCAAAAGAAAATAAAGATCAAATTCTACTTAAACACAGGCGTAATATTGAATGCATTCTACACAATTATAAGCACATTTATAGACAAAACATTTGAAGACAAAAACTGGCATGAAAGTGGTTTTAAGTGTTAGGGGTGATTTCAATGTTCAGCTGAATGAACTTTGGGTGAAAAACACTCGCAAACAATTGTGAAATAACTGGAAAGGGAAAGCTTTTTATCAAAACAAAATATGGAACGTAGATTGTTTAGGACTATTTCTCTCGAATGTGTTGCAGGTCCTCATATGGGCACTGTTGTCTCTTTCTTCTGGTCGACTGGAGCTCGTGCACAGGCCTCAATATCCAGGATCTGGAGGCATACCTGCAAATAAATACTTTTATATGTGCATAGTAAATTCTACAAGCGATGTACGTTTCTTGTACACATGCACTTGTGTAACGTATTACATGCTCAGTTATATATATTAATGCTAATAATGGTACATTTATAAATAGAGCTCGAAATTCACAATGCTAAGGTTTCCATGCAAGATATTGTTTGTTGTTCATCACTGTACCCATCATGCACATAGACAGGGATAATCGATGTAATAGGGATACGACGACGAACAGTAAATCTCACCACCCGTTCCCGTTAGTTGCCTCTTACGACAAGCATAGGCATCTGAAGTCCGTTTGTAACCCGGATCTTCACGGGTATTTCACAACTGATTTGAGGAAAATGATATTTCAAAAATGAATACTTTCGAAAATGACCAGTCATCCCAAAGCTAGCCATAAGGATTCGGTGCCTCGAAAGACTGTCTTAGAAAGCTGATGCTCATTATGAATGCATCATGACATATTCCTGTGTGAAAGAAACGGGGTATAAGCTGCTCCCTCAAACCTTTATAACATGGACACACTAATACCAGGTGGAATTCATCTTCTATAATATTCATGTTACATTTGGAACAAATAAGTTGATTACATTCTATGTCAATATCATACCTCAATTTTCTCACTTTTAACTTATTAGTCTGGAAACGTAGTTCATAGTATATACGGAGTAAATCTTTGTGGCTCAATAATCCTATTACGTGTTTATCTGTATCTAACAGAGATTTATAGTTAGAGTAAAATGAGAAATCACTCCGACCTGACAGCTTATCATGCCATTCTTGAAATTGAATGTCTACACATCTTTGGGAAAACATACTCATCAATATTTTATAATCACCAAAGTCCTGTGCAGTCCAGACATAGGACAATCCTGTTGAAAATAAAAGTCTGCGAAGTCCAGTTAATCAATTTATCTTTCCATAAAACGAGCTTTTCTATCCTGTAACGAGATGGTCTCGCATGCTCTGGACCAAACGAATCTTGAAGTAAAAATAATACCATGCATATGGTACTTACAACCTGAACCTCGTTGCCTGAACTAAAGTAATATCCAATGAAAACAAACCAATATTCCTTCCTAGTTTTGGATTTGGTTGAGTTTTAAGACGTTTCATTTTCATAGTTACGTGTTTATAGAATTTTAAACTTTACCAGAGATATGCAACACACATCATCTACACCTTTATGATGTGGTATCTGTTCCTGCAAACTCATTGGTGGTTACCAAATCTGGGAAAAGCAGGTGGGAAAGTCCAGATGTGAACTGGGGCTGCGAAACTGGATGGCTGGATGAGTGTTACTTCGACTACTGTCAAAAGGCTCTTTACTGTTCTTTTTTATCCTATATACTGCGCACAAACTCTATGCAGTAGTCTTTCAGAGAGCATTCCTCGTTAAACGGAACCTATGCCGATGTGATATGGCACTTTGCTTGTCCAGCAGTACAGAACCATCACCAAAGTCAGCTTTGACACTGGAATGTATTGTGCCCTACATCGTAGGCTTGTTTAAGAAAACTGTAGCATGGGCATGCCTTGTTTTCATTCCGAGCCTTCAGTCTCCCAAGAGGCCTGATCTTGTATTCAGTACGGGTGCTTGTGTGAGAAAAGCGGTAGAATTTCAGTACTAATCAACACAGGTACCACAACAAAAGCTAAGTTACTCTTTCCGCATAAAAACAACATTCCGGCAAAAAATATGGTTGGTAAGCTTTGAGCTCGTTGTCTTAACTGAAGACACCAATCATGTGACAAGCGCATAACATGTAACATATATTTTTGTATCGAACAAATGGCCAAAATAGGCTTCGCATTGTAGTCAGGACGCATACCTATCACACTTTTCCTAGATACCTAATCTCGGCTTTCAAAGATGTCTAATCAGTAAATTCTGCAGCTGACTTTTCACACAAGTGACCTGGTATAACAGGCTTGTCACAGACGTTGTGAAACAACGCTTTCGTTAAATATGTTGCAGGTTGCTCTGGTAACCCTCCTCTTGGCAGGTAATGACACATTTAGTTTAGTTTAATTCATGTGCTGTGTGTTTAACCATTCCCTGTGTGTTCAGCCATCCTGAGGCATGCACAAGCTCTTTTGTATAAGGTTATTTCATTCACCATATCACAGGAAATATGTGTGTCAATCGGTCCTCCTGAGAGGGTATGTAAGTCCCAAAACGTTCAAAGTAAATTTAAACTTACTATTTTTTTAACCGCAGTATATATGTCATTATAATTTATGGCTAGATTGTCTTAAATTGCTAATAGCTGAAGGGATGGTGTAAATCCAGTTAGGGTCCATGCAGGAAGCAAATGTATTGTAAGTCCCCATGGTCCCTAGTATGGTGATCTACCTTCAGTTGTTGGGAATCTATAGCCTGTTTTTTTATAATGTATTGTCTTTCATAGTTAAGATGCTTTAGACTTTAGTACTAATTTTACATTTTTAACTGTGCTATTCTAGTTATTTTACTTTCCTTTGCAGATAGGTAAGTATTTTATCTAAATTTGTTTCTATTGATTTATAGATTGACAACTTCCTTAGTCACGATATGGCTGAAATACAGCCGATGTGACTTTAAATTTTAACTGACTCACTGGGTGTCAATCGGCAAAAGAATTTTTCATGTATGCATGTTTATGATATTACTGCTTCGTATCCATAGAACTATTCTAATGTAAATGAGATATCCCTTATTTGTAAAAGTAGGGTCCGATGGCGCCCTGCAGTTTGCCTCCTACTACCAGGACCACATGGTTCTACAGAGAGGTCCTCAACAAGCTGTCATCTGGGGACATGCCACAAAACTTGGAGACACTGTCACAGTGGCCATCGCTGGACACGGCTCAGTCACAGGTGTGGTCACCAAAGATGCTGCAGGACATGGAATGTGGAAGGTCAAGCTTCCGGCTATGACAGACAAGGGTCCTTTCACAGTGTCTGCCAAGTCGAGTGAGGGAACAGTGATGATCAAGGACGTCCTTTTCGGGGATGTATGGCTCTGTGGAGGACAAAGTAATATGGGTTTTCCAGCTGGACATGTAAGTCGTTAATAACCGCACATTTTGAGTTTGGATGAATAAAATATAATCATTTATATCCTGTATTTCTCTTGCCCACCCTCAGCCGAACCCTCTTTGCTGCGTTAATCTGGCAATATCAACAATTCTGAGCCGCAGTGTTATGCATTGTGCGGCTGATATACACAAAGAATTTACTTAAGCACCCCCTGTATTTTTGCGATGATACATTTTGTAGGTTTTCAACACGTACATAAAACTTTCGTAGTTTTTCTGGCCCTTATGATCCTTTGATTCATAAAAAACAGCAAAATGATTGGAATCTATATTTATTTTATGATGATAATTGCTCACTTTTTAAAAAAAAACAACAACAGATTTTCATGCAAAACGATGTCTCTACCAGTATTGCCCTGGAATGTTAGTATTGAATTTATTGGTGAATGTGAACATTCAAATGTCATTTTGCGTGTCTTACACGATTCAAGGTCTATACCGAGTGTAACCCCAATGTGACTGTATGACAGCCAGCACTCTCCTCTCCTTACCCCTTGTCAGCCTCCTGATCTTCTGAAGGGGCATTCTACGCAATTCCTCGCGTAAAGCAATTGGGCCAGGTTCTGTACAGGAGGGTCCATTTGTTGCACTCAACAACCAATCATGTCCCAGATATGTATCAAAGGGCTCTTTCAATCGTGAGATATGGCAGGGCGTGCCTAACTAAGCTTTTGTGTATATTAATTATTGTCCAAAGTAGGATAGTCACCCTTACTGTTTTTATAAGTAATATATAAACAATGTTCGAAAAGCTGACCGAGCCTGGCTGGCAAAATTGTCCTCTGGGAAGGAATCAGAGCTGGGCCTCTGGACATGTGAAAAAAAAGCACCCATACCCGTGTTACTAACATGTAGCTTGTAAAAATCAAGGTAATGTTTCTTGTTTCTATAATACATTTTATATTGGAATTTATTCATGCGATTTATTGCGCTTCATTCCAACATGGGGCGGTGGGGTAGCCTGGTGGTTATTGCATTCCCTCGTCACACTGTAGACAATGTGTGAAGCCCATTTCTGGTGTCCCCAGCCTTGATATTGCTAAAATATTGCTAAAAGCAGCATAAAACTAAACTAACTCTATCCAACATAGGTAATGAATGCAACAGCTGAACTAGAAGCATCACTGAAGTATACAGACATCAGAATCTTGCGCGTACGGGACATTCAGTCGACATCACCCCTTACAGAACTGCCAGGAAATGGAATATATACAAATTGGACACAACCAACAAAAGGTATTCGGTCAGTATAACTACTTTGAAAGAATTTACATATACTTCATCCACTGATGGCATGTATCTTTCATCACGTTATATGTTAGCATATTTACACTATCATATAGAAACACTCTGCAAGATATGGATAACAGACTATCATCAATTTTCCTACACAGTTGCTGTCAACACTTTCTCTGCTGTGTGCTGGTTGTACGGCGAGTATCTCTACAATGACAGAAAGTATCCCATTGGTTTGATCGAGTCCCGCTGGGGAGGAACGCCAATTGAAGCCTGGTCTTCTCCTGATGCCCTGGCAACTTGCTCCCATGTTACCAAACGGTAACATTGCATTGCTACGATGTTTTACTGATATTTACTTTAAATGGTATTGCTCACCAGTCTGTAAATCGTAAATCGTATTTACAAAAATAACGTAAATCTGTGGATGTTTCGTATATTTTCCCATTAACCAGTTTTGCAACCATATTTTACAGAGGTCCACATACAGCCTCTGTTCTATGGAACGCAATGATCAACCCTCTCCTTGACCTTACCATTTATGGGACCATCTGGTATCAAGGTATACATATCCAACCGCCACCTAAACTTCAAATTTGTAGATCCGATAAAAACGTTGTTTTCGGTGTATTAAGTTTCATACTGGTTCATCTGGTTGGAGGCGAGATCAAAAGAACATACATTATCTAACAGGCAGTTGTTGCATGAACAGTAAGAGCATGGCAGTGGCAAAGTAATTTACGCACAAGTCATTCCAGTCTAATGCCTGGTCTTATCACAAAAGGTGACAAGCGTTCATATCTGGTCAAAAGAGTAATCTGGTAATATTCTATGACGCCAAGGGGCGGTGGGGTAGCCTAATGGTTAAAGCGTTGGCTCGTAACGCCGAAGACCTGGGTTCGAATCCCCACATGGGCACAATGTGTGAAGCCCATTTCTGGTGTTCCCCGCCATGATGTTGCTGGAATATTGCGGCGTAAACCCAAACTCAGTCAGTCAGTCTATGACGCCAATGCCGTTCAAATATCTCACCAACTGCAGCGCAGTTGTTTGCTCGTAGCTGCACTTTGGCTGAATGTGTCTGGAAGTTTCCGAGGTGTACTACACTCCTTCGAGGCTTCATGATGCAAGAGGATGCACCTAAATCACTTTAATTTCAATCTGAATAATATGGCCATTGAACAAGATTGATTCTTGAAGTGAATTGCTTTCTCAACAAAAATCATTCTTGGCTTAACCATCATATAACAGACAACAGGTCACCTCAAAATCTTTTCCTGGTAGTGGCTTAGCCTAGTGGTTTAATGCGTTCGCTGAAGACCGGGATTCGATTCAGCACATGGGTACAATGAGTGAAGCCCATTTCCGGTGTTCCCCGCCGTGATATCAGTTGAATATTGCTAAAAGCAGAGTAAAATTCACTCACACACGCACTCTGTCCACATTTCTTAACGAATGGTAATTTGATCTTCCAAGTTCCGCATTTTGGGAAGATGTCATCATTGTGTACGTCCAAACATATAAAATTGAAAAATGTTTCTTGCATGTTCTAATAACGCTGACCATGCTGACAAGTCAACTGATCGTACGTTTTGTTCCAGGTGAGTCCAACGCTGGTCATTTTGATCAGTATTCGTGTCAGTTCCAGGCAATGATCAACGACTGGCGACAGAGGTTTCACGAGGCCTCACTTGGCGAAACAAGAGCTACCTTCCCGTTTGGGTTTGTCCAGGTGAAATAGAAATTAGAAATAATGTTGAATCATTTTAATGTTCTGTTTATTTCACTTAAAACGTCATACGTATGTCACTAAGGTCCCTTGGTTTATATTCCCCACACATGGACAATGAGTAAAGCTCATTTACTATAAAACCTGGGTTAAAATTGGTTTTCAGCAACCCATGCTGGTCAGGATAGCATGTCGTATCCGAAGTACGGAGATCGTTGCTCACGATGTTGATCACTGGATGGTCAGATCCAGACTCGATTGTTAAGAGACAGCCGCCATAAAACTGCAATGTTGCTGGACGTGACGTTAAACAACAGACCAACACACCATATATAACATGAAGCAAACTTATGTTCTATTTAGTAAACAGTACAACACCAACATATTCCATTCACTTGACATATACATGAGGATAAACGTATACAGAGTACGTTCCATGACTGTAATACGTATTGAACGGTTGTTTTTCAGCTCGCTGGTTATCATCATAGTGCTTCAAAGTTGATCAGCTTCGCTGGACTAAGGTGGGCCCAGACAGCTAGACATGGCATCGTTCCAAATCAGGATTTGAAGAACGTCTTCATGGCGGTAGCTATGGATCTTCCTGACTACCATTCGCCATACGGAAGGTATGCAACAGTTTATGATCGTCTGGTCCGGATAACTCTCCTTTTGAAATGATGTAAGCGACGGTCCGACTGCTCGCTTCCGATCTGGTTCATGGCTTATTGTGCGCCGCAACAATTTGCTACATGTAAAGACAGAACCCAACCCGCGTGTTGCCCTGTTGCACATTCATTGACACGAAATACCTTTAACTGACACGTTGTTTCAGTGATCATTAGTTTAGAACATCATCATTTGTGTAAACTCCCATGTCAATACGAATTGACATTGAGAATTGAGTTAAAGAGATAAACGCAATGTATTGCATTTCCTACATCAGAACACGAAGCATCGTAAGTCTTGGGTAACATTGTGCTCAGCAATGAAAACTTTATTTATCATCAATTATCTTATTTCCAACGGCCTTTCGTTAACTATTGCCGCATTCAAATCTGACAAATCTTTCCCATACAACTACAAAACTCAATGTAATGAACAAAATTGCAGTATAATTTAACAGTTCCTCATACATCTGATTTAATTGTGTTTTTAAATTCTGACAATATCATTTTAAAATATATTGAATGTTCAATGCCTCTATCATTCAAAGCTGTTAGTTTGCTCCAGCATAGATGCCTGTAATCTCATTTTGAAATAAAAGATTTACCCCGAATATTCTATCCCTTATAACATATGTCCATCAATCAGTGCTATGAGTTATTATAAATGTTAATTTATTGATCCATTTCTTACAAAATTCTGATACCAATTAAAGTTCTCAGATTAATTAGCAATTTTGAGAGATTTTTTCCCCAGAGGATGTGTGTGATGCATAAATAGGTCAAATGTCATATTATCTACTTGTTTTGGTAACATGTAGTTGACTATATCTACTATCTACCTAAAGCTTTATATCCTGGTTTTCAATCAACAGTACCAGTACAGTATGTCTGTTTATAAAGAATTAAAATTCAATTGAACATTTATTTAAAATGAAATATTGTTTATTATTTTTGTTGTTTATTGCATCATTGTTCAGTATTTAAATTAGTACAGCCTCACCTTTGTCTGAACAAATATGATCTTATTGTATTCAAAAAAAATTCAAAATTCCCATTTAAATATATATCATGAATTGATCATATATGAATTGTGATTTCCACTCAATTTTGAAATCGTAAATTGAGCATTATATTACATGTAGTAAACGATGGACATACTTCGCCTGTGACTGTTTATTTACGATTTCCTGAACATTGTTTCTCACCTCTCTTCTGCCAAATGTGTGCGTTGTCAAAAATCCAAATATATACGGGCCGAAGAAATTCACCCGCGTACTGAATTGCATGCACATTGCCTACTCGGCGTAAATACGAGTACGTATGCAATGAAAATTCGCTTCAGGTTCAAAAGTGTGATATTTAAACATCAGGTGCAAAACTTAAATTACCGATTGCAAAACGTCACTAAAGTTACAACACATCAACTGATGCCACCGTTTCGCGTCGAACGGCATTAGGTGATTCATTATTGCAATATAAAAAGTTATGGTCATCGATGTTTTAGAACCTGACACAAGGTATCTCATCGTTTGAGGGAAAATATATACTGTCCATACACCAACCATGGTAAAGGCTATACTGGCTAACTGTCTCAGTAACACCTATAGCTCACATCGCGTATATGAAATGCACTGTTAGTTAATGGTATGAGCTTCCGATTCACGGAACAAATGTTTCAGGACATGACACAAGGTATGTCATCGTTTAAGAGAAAATATATAATGTCCATACACCAACATGAACGTTATCAATAATGGTAAAGGCTATACTGCTTAACTATCTCAGTAACATCAGCAGGTCGCATCGCGTATATGACATGCACGATTAACTTATGGTTGGACCATCCGATTCCGCGCACCGCCCGGAGAGCGGAAGGTCGCGAGTTCGATCCCCGACCGCGTCATACCAAACGACGTTAAAATATGGTACTTGTTGGTCCCTACCTGGCGCTCGGCATTAATGGGTACAACAAGGACTGGTCGGCTCGGAGTCAGTATAATGTGTCTGAGTGGGGTATTCATGCTTTACTGCGGCATGGTATCTCATTGGGCTAGCACTATAAAACCAGCTTAAGTCTGGGCTAGTACAAGCAGGCGCTCATACACATACACACGCATGCACGTCGTCATATGAGCGAAATATTCTCAAGTACGACGTTAACCCCAAATTTCACCTCACCCCACCTAATACGATGGGGTACAGCATAAATATATTTTTACAATTTCTCAGAGCTTTTTGATATTTAAACTTAAGAGTTTCGTATTATTTATTTGATGAACCATTTGGTAGTTTTAAGCTTTATTCATTCAGCATCCATCCTCGGTACAAACAGGACGTTGCCAAGCGACTAGTTCTGGCCGCACGAGGAGTAGCGTACAAAGAACCAGGAGTAAAGTACCAGGGTCCGTTTCCCAAGACTGTGGCAAACAATAAGGCTCACCACACAATCAACGTCCTCTACAGCTATGGTCCCATAATGGTCAAATCCAGCAAGGGGTTTGACGTAGGTTACACACAAAAAATTAATACAATCGGCATCATTGTCAGTCTAACAAGGTATAGCAAGATTTTAAAACGTGTCATATCAGTAACATCTGTCTTCAATACAATGAAAAGAGCTAGAGGTTAAACATTTTTGTTAATAGCTTTAAGGTAAGAAGCGTTTAAGCTAAGCAAAATATTGTTCAGACAAATAGATTCAAAATGTAAACAAAGTTTGGTCATTGGTTATAAAGACTTAGTGACTCCTTATCCTGTTCCTCGAAGCTAGTTGCTCTTGTTATGACGACCTATTCATGAACAATTTTGATTAATTATTCCAAACAGGCGTGCTGCTCAACTGCTACAACGTGTGGTGCTCACGACACCTGGGTGGCTGCACCGATCCCAATCCCACCAGGACAATGAAGTTGTCCTCTCTACCACAGCATGCACTCACAACGTTGTTGGTTTGCGATACGCCTGGAGAGAAGGTCCCTGTGATTACAAGAAGTGTGCCATATATGGGAATGACACGTCACTTCCGGCTCCCCCCATTTATTCATACTGACAATTTCGAAGCTGGAATAATTGTTGGTTAATAAATCTAATAACAATCGAATTTTGCTTTTGTGCGTTAATGTGTCATGGACAATGAGGAAAGGTCAAGTAGAAAATAGCTGACACAGTTGGAATAATCGAAGCTCAAGGTTGGCACTCCCACCAAGTGTAAAAATTGAGACCCCAGTCTATATTTCTCAAAGTTTGCCAAGAATCACTGGTAATCCGTCAAATTGAATCTGTTGAAATTTGAAGACATGTTTAAAATGAATAATACCATTTTGTCATGTTCCTAACAATGACAACAAACAACTTGTGACCGATAATGTGTCAGATCACCCATCAAAATGAGAGCATCTAACCAAAACCAAAACTGAAAATTCATTGTCCAGAAAAAAAGTCACGACAGATTGTATGATATTAACGTGATGCGATCACATCTTGCTACCACGTTGTTACCATATCAGTGTCAGACTGCCCCCTTCCATAAGAGAATAGCCAAGTTCCTGTAGATTTGCCAAGAGGACTTGCGTTTTCAGTGGGCAGTCTGCAGCTCGTTCCACCTGTGTGGGCGTGAACTGAGAGGTTTATGGATATGGAGCCTGTCGGTTAGGACATATGATTTCCCTCTGATAGGAACTGGATGTCTGGGTAGAAGTAGACTGCGATGCTAGAATCATGCAATGTCCAACATTGTCATTTGTCAAGAAATGTCTGCTCGTAATCATTTTCAAAGCTTCTTGTGGAATCTAAAATGTCTGGAAACACCAGTGACTGGTTGGCCAAAACAATGTGTCCTTAAATTACAATTTAATCAGACTAGTTAATATGAATTTAATTTGAACAGGCCGAAATGAGTTTTTAATGGTGTGACGGAATCATGATGCGATGGCCATGTAATTAAATTGAGTTAGGTGACGGTTGAATTTTAGTTACCTGTTTATAGAATTACAAACTTTACCTGATATATACAACACACACGACCTACATGTTTATGATTATCTATTCCTACATACAGACTCAATCCCAATGCATATCTGGTGTCCCCCGCCGTGATATTGTTAGAATAGTGCGAAAAGTGACGTAAAATCATACTCACACACTCATTTCGAAAGTGTACCAAAATCAGAAAGGCAACTGGGGAATTCCAAATGTGAATTGGGGTTGGGAAACGGGACGGTTGGAAGAGTGTTTCATGGCTACTATCGAAAGGCTCTTTACAGTAGCATTTCTTCCCTATATACTGCGCACACACTCGATGCAGTGGTCTTTCAGAGACCATTCCCTTGTAAAACAGAGCCCATGCCGATGTGATATAGCACTGTGCTTGTCACCAAATTCAGCTTTGACACTGAAATATATTGCGCCCAACACCTAAGGCTTGTTTTAAAACACTGTAAAATGCCTTGTTTTCATCACGAGCCTTTCGTCTCCCACGCGACTTCATCTTGTATGTAGAAGAGGTAGAATTACTGGTACTTGCAACAATTGTATCATGAACGTCGTATTTAAGACGGGTTCCCTGTAGTGACCACAACTAGAAGACACCAATCATGTGACAAACGCAAAACATGTAACATATATCTTTATCTAAATCGAAATCTTAAAAACAGGCTTCGCATTGTAGTCAGGACTCATATCTATCGCACGTTTCCTAGATACCAAATCTCGGCTTTCAAAGATGTCTAATCAGTAAATTCTACAGCTGACTTTTCACACAAGTGGCCTCATATAACAGGCTGCTCACAGACTGTGAAACAACGCTTTCGTTAAATATGTTGCAGGTTTTTCTGGTAACCCTCCTTTTAGCAGGTAATGACACATTTAGTTTAGTACATGCGCTATATGTTTAACCTGTGTGTTGCCTTGTAAATGCAATAAGGTTAACGTTATTTTATTCACCATTTCACAGGAAGTATGTATGTCAATCGGCAAAAAATGTTTCCATGATTGTGATTATGTTTATGATATTACTGCTTTGTATCCATAGAACTATTCTAATGTAATTGAGATATCCCTTATTTGTACATGTAGGGTCCGATGGCGCCCTGCAGTTTGCCTCCTACTACCAGGACCACATGGTTCTACAGAGAGGTCCTCAACAAGCTGTCATCTGGGGACATGCCACAAAACTTGGAGATACTGTCACAGTGGCCATCGCTGGACACGGCTCAGTCACAGGTGTGGTCAAGAAAGATTCTGCAGGACATGGAATGTGGAAGGTCAAGCTTCCGGCTATGACAGACAAAGGTCCTTTCACCGTGTCTGCCAAGTCAAGTGAGGGAACAGTGATGATCAAGGACGTCCTTTTCGGGGATGTATGGCTCTGTGGAGGACAAAGTAATATGGGTTTTCCAGCTGGACATGTAAGTCGTTAATAACTGGACACTTTGGGTTTGGATGAATCAGATAAAATCGTTTATATCTTTAACTTCTCTAACAAGTACTCACCGGAACCCCCTTTGCTGCGTCTATCTAACAATTTCAACAATTCGGGGTCGCGGTGTTACGCATTTTGTGGTTGATATTTATGACTGTCCAAAGCAGTATAGTCACACTTACTTTCTCCGGACCAATAAGAAATAAAAAGCTGGCCGAGCCTGGCTGGCGACATTGACGTCTGGGAAGGAGTCAAAGTTGGGCCTCGAGCTGAAAATTAGTACCAATACACGTGTTACGAATGTAATATTTCTTGGTTTTGGGGTAGCGGTGGGGAAGCCTAGTGGTTATTGCATTCGCTCGTCACGCCGAAAACAATGCATGAAGCCAATGTCTGGTGTCCCTGCTGTGATAATGCTGCAATATTGATAACAGCGGCGTAAAACTCTTTCCAACATAGGTAATGAATGCAACAGCTGAACTAGAAGCATCACTGAAGTACTCAGACATCAGGATCATGCGCGTACGAGACATTCAGTCGACATCACCCCTTACAGAACTGCCAGGAAATGGAATATATACAAAATGGACACAACCAACAAAAGGTATTGGACCAGCATAATTACTTATACGGTATAAAGAATTTAAATATATTTCATGCACTGATGACATGTATCGTCCATCGCTTTATATATTAGCGACACTATTATTAAAATGTTATTACCTATATATTGTCAATACTATTATATGAGTACACTTTGCAAGATATGAATGATAGTAGCATCAATTATCCTACACAGTTGCTGTCAACTCTTTCTCTGCCGTGTGCTGGTTGTACGGCGAGTATCTCTACAATGACAGAAAGTATCCCATTGGTTTGATCGAGTCCTGTTGGGGAGGAACGCCAATTGAAGCCTGGTCCTCTCCTGATGCCCTGGCAACTTGCTCCCATGTTACAAAACGGTAATATTGCATTGTTCCGATGTTTTATTGATATTAACTTTAAATGATGTTGCTAACCAAGATTTAAATATTGAATGTGCACATTTATTTACAAAAGGTAATGCATATGTGGAAGTTTCGTGTATGTTCCTATTAACCTGTTTTGTAATTTGTATTACAGAGGTCCACATGCAGCCTCTGTTCTATGGAACGCAATGATCAACCCTCTCCTTGACCTCACCATCTATGGGACCATCTGGTATCAAGGTATACATATCCAATCAACCACCCAAGCTTCTTACTTGTAGATCCAAAACAAACGTTGTATTCGATTGATTAATTTTCATACCATCTGGTTGGAGGCTAGATCAAAGGCACACACATTAGCATCTCCTTCAGTAAGAGCAGTGGCAAAGTAATGCCTGGTCTTATCGCTATAGATGACGAGCGTTTATATCTAGGCAAAGGAGTAATATTTTATGACGCCCCTGGCGTTCAAATATCCCCCCAGCTGCAGTCAGTTTGTCTGTTCGTAACTGCACTTGTTTGGCTGAATGTTTGTGGAAGTACTACAATCCTTTTTCGAGCCCTCATGGTGCAAGATGATGCAACTAAGTCACTTTAATTTCAATCTGAATAATATGACCATTGAACAAGATTTATTTACACAGTGAATTGCCCTCTCAACAAAAGACATTCGGGAATTAACAATCATATAACAGAAAACAGACCACAGACCACCTCCTAATTTTCTTGGGGTGGTGGGGTACCCTTGTGATTAAAGCGTACGCTGAAGGCCGGGGTTCGATTCAACACATAGGTGTGAAGCCCATTTTCGATGTTCCCCACCGTGATATCGCTGTAATATTGCTAAAAGCACTCACTCGCTCACTCACTCCAAATTTTCTTAACTGGATTTTCCTAGGTTCCGCTTGTCAGCACTTGAATTTAAACATGTTTGTTGCATGTTTTAATAACGCTGGCCATGCTGACAAGTAAATTGATCGTACGTTTTGTTCCAGGTGAGGCTAACGCTGGTCACTTTATCAGTATTCGTGTCAGTTCCAAGCAATGATCAACGACTGGCGACAGAGGTTTCACCAGGCCTCACTGGGCGAAACAAGCGCTACCTTCCCATTTGGGTTTGTTCAGGTGAAACAGAAATTAGAAATAATCTAGTATCGTTTTCATGTTCTATTTATATCACTTAATACGTCATACGTGTGCTTCTAAGCTACCTGGGGCCTGTGGGGTAGCCTTGTGGTTAAAGTGTTCGCTCGTCACGCCGGAGGCCCAGGAGTGCAATGTGTGAAGCCCATTTCTGGTGTCCCTCGCCGTGATATTGCTGGAATATTGCTAAAAGCGGCGTAAAAGCAAACTCACTCACTAAGCTATCTGGGTTTATATTCCCCGCACGTGTACAATGAGTGAAGCCCATTTGATATAAAAGTCTTCAGCAACCCATGCTTGTCATAAGATGTGACTAACAGGATCGGGTGGTCAGGGTCACTGACTTGGTTGACACATGTCATCTTATCCCAATTGCTTAGATCGATGCTCACGATATTGATCACTGGATAGTCAGGTCCAGACTCGATTATCTACAGACCCCCATATAACTGGAGTATTGCTGAGTGCAGCGTTAAACAACAAGCAAACACACAAATACAGACAACAACTCAAGCGTATGCTTTATTCAGGAAACAGGACAATATCAACATATTCCATTCTCTGAACATATACATGAAGATAAACGTATACAGAGGAAGTTCGCCAATATACATTCCATGACTGTGATACATATACTGAGTTGAACGTTTGCTTTTCAGCTGGCTGGTAATCATCAGAGTGCTACATCAGTGGGAGGCTTCCCAGGACTAAGATGGGCCCAGACAGGTAGACATGGCACCGTTCCAAATCGTGATTTGCAGAACGTCTTCATGGCGGTAGCTATGGATCTTCCTGACTACCATTCGCCATACGGAAGGTACGCAACGGTTTATAATCGCCTGGTGTCTGGTATTGTTTGTATCCTTTTGTTCCGAAGGACGATAACTCTCCTTTTAAAATGATACAAGCGACGGTCCAACTTCTCATTCCCGATCTGGTTCCCGACTCAATGCTGCGAAAACTTGCTCCCTGTTGTCCTTACACTGAAAATAGTCGTTACCAACAAAATACCTTTAACTGACATATGTTTATATCGATGATTGTTAGTTTAAAACTGCATCGTATGTTGAATTTCCAAGTGCAATACTAAGTGAAGCTGTGGGAGTTAACGGGGAAAACGCCATGTAAAGAGATTGAAACATAGTATGCATATGTTGGTTTTCATTTATATGACGAAAACCGGATGGTGGAAAGTACGCGTTATGTTAATTTAAACTAGTATAGCCTCTTCTGTGCCTAAAAAATATCTTTTTCTTCTATTTAAAATTTTCATATATATATACACTAAAGACAAAAGTCTGAAGATCCTTAGTACAGATATAATTTCTTCAATTCTAACCGGTTTCACACTGTCAATGTCATTATATTTACATTTATATACATGTATTTACATTTCAATTAATTTACACCTGAAATGTAAAGATTGCATAAATTAGCAACAAATATCAACCATTCATCCATACAATTGTTTTATACACTATGCACCATAAACCCTTACAGACAACGAATAGGTTTCAATGATTTCTACCCTATGTTGAAATCGTATTTTGAACATTGTATTATATGCAATAAATGATTTGACTATTTCCTGAACATTGTTTCTCTCTTATATACCTACTAAATAGGTGTTGTCAAAATTCCAAATATCTACGGGCCGACGAAATATGCACATTGCATACAAGACCTTCACATTACGCGTACCAGTTAACGGTCTCTGAGTATAACAGTAACACGTCAAGATGGCATCGTGCATACGTCATGCGTTGCCAGTTTAAGGTTGGATTCTCTCCGATTCAGCGCACCTAGGGGTTAGTAAATGGAAGTTAATTTGAAAAGATGGCCCATTCATTGGAAAAGAACAAAAACAAAATTAGCCTTATAACTGTAAAGTTGCAGAAATATTTTGAAGGGCCTGGATTCTTTACATGGTCAAATATTTTGGAAAATTTCCCGTAATGCGGTTCGCAAATGTCAATGAAAAACTGCATAAATATCAATTGTTCATAAACTGACATTTGATTGATTACGTGCCATCGAGATTGATTATTGATACACTAACTATTCTGTCAGAGATTGTTGTTACTTGAAATTCTAAAACAGTGGTACTTTGTCAGTTGATACACTATTTCATTGACCTATATCGAAAAAAATGAAATAAATTTACGTGATTTACGTATAGTGGATAATGCGTATTCTATCCCGATGGGATACAATATAAATACATTTTTACATCTTTTCTTTTTCTTGTCATTTGAACTTTAAAGTTACGTATTATTTCTATTTGATGAACCATATGGTAGATTTAAGCTTTATTCATTCAGCATCCATCCTCGGTACAAACAGGACGTTGCCACGCGACTGGTTCTGGCCGCACGTGGAGTAGCGTACAAGGAGCCAGGAGTAAAGTACCAGGGTCCGTTTCCCAAGACTGTGACAAACAATAAAGCCCACCACACAGCCAGCCTCATCTACAACTATGGCCCCATAATGGTCAAATCCAACAATGGGTTTGAGGTAGGGTGCACTTTTAAACTTATTGCAATCAATAACACTGTCAGGCTAACAAGGCTTAACACGAATTTCATTTTGTAACATCAGTTTAATTCCTGAACACAAAACAAGAGCTCGATTTTAAACATTTTCAATAAGAGCTTTAAGGTAAGAAGTGTTCACGTATTGTTCCTACAAATAGATTCATAATGTGAAAATAGTTTGGTGATGGTTATAGTTGCTCTTATAATGACGACCTATTCATGAACGATTTTGATTTG